>NC_081408.1:228414466-228730928 GCF_030272615.1 Cryptomeria japonica
TTGTGTCTCTTGTGCCCTTAGTTGGTGTGAGGTGGATAGACCTTATGTTGTATGCTTGTCTTCCTTTTGTATGCTTGTGATTGAGGCATAGGATCTTGAAGATCTTAAGGACTCATCCTCTATTCTTTTTTCATATTCTTTCAAGCAAAACTTATTGTGTGTAACATGTGTGTTCACACCTTTCTTTCACCTTCTTGATGTTGGTTTTTTTGAGTGATTATATGTGTTTCATTTGCTTATTAGATATCTTGGTCTATGATTTCTCCTATCCAGAGAGAGAGTCGTATGTACCTCCCTTTTTTATTGTTGTACTACTCTTCAAACTATCTCATTGGGTTGGTCAGTGCTTGTCTTGAAACTGGAAGTATGAATGTGCTTTTATTAAGAATATGATCTAGCTTGGTGTTGTTAACTTGAAGGACTTGTATGGTAGATGTTGAGTACTTATGATGTAGTGAATTGAATGTTTATCATCATTCCTCCTCTTTCTCTCTAGAAATTAAAATGTTTGTTATATGTGTATTTATCACTTATGTAAGTGTTCTAATTGTGAGAGAAAGGTTGTGACTTCTTGAACCCTTGTGCGATCCTAATGATTATATTGAGTATTTAGATAATAAGAGGGCTATGGGTTTAAAAGATCATGATGGTTATTGGGAGGAAATTGTATATTTCATAAAGAAATTCACCATGTGTATTGTAAGAGTAACATAATAAATTTCTATCTTAGGTAATGTGCGATTATGTACGAATAGTTGTTATGTGAAACTGCCTTGTTTGTAATAAGATGTGTAAAAAGGGAAGATGTTATAGTGGCTAAGAGTGTGTTGATGTATTCCATGAAATATTTCTTTATGTGTTTCATAATATCAACTCAATTGAGGACCTATTTGAAGAATGCTACATTGAAGTTGCTTTTGGATATATGTAATTGACTTAGTATGAATAGAAAGTGCAAATAAAAATATTGTTTGATGTGCATGCATAAATATGTATTATTTAGTTGATAACTCCTCATTTACCATCTTATTGTACTTTGGTTTTTGAGGAAAAGTTTAAGATTATGATATATGTCATATTAATGTTGGCAATTGACACTCATTGGATTTATTTTGTTGTCATTGATGGCAAGAAGATCATATAGAAGGCAATAATACTTGATGGAAGTCATAAACTGGCACTAGGAGGCATATACCGATAGATACCAGCATTGGAAGCATTCAGGGCTACACCGACACCGGCATCAGTACTTCAGGAAGCCGACACCAAGGAAGATTTATTTTGTAAATCATTTCTGTAATTATTATTGAAGCTGACATTGAATATCTTTTGTAAAATGCATTGTAAGCCAGCACAAGGCATATCATATGTAATAGGTATATACGTCAGTCTACTAGGTCAATTTAATATATATAGAGAAGATGGAATTATGATGGTATAGAGATAGACATATAGCAAAACTGTGAGATGCAAAATATATGTATGGAGATCATTTTTGTATGCGAACATTGTATCACGCAATTATCTATAGATAGCTAGGAAAGCACTCTTGGAGGAGAATCATACTGGTAATAGTTCAAGGCTATGAACTGACACGTAGCAGAACTATAACCAAAACTCTATTTGGCATAGAAGATGCATTCTTGAGTTCATGTTCAATAATTTACTTTGGCAGAAAGCTTGTAGTCAGTGAGGCTCTTTAGTGATCAACAGTATGCTCTAGGCAGTATGCCTTCCTACAAGTCCAATCCCCTGATTATGTAATATTTTTTTCATATGGCCAATGAACTAATATTGCGGGTCACAAATCCCACCGTGGTTTTCCCTCGTTGAGGTTTTCCACGTATAAATTTTGTGTGTTATGGTGTTTATTTATGTGGATGGTTTATATGCTTCTTTTTATATGCTTATTTGTTTACCAGTACATACATGCATGGTTTAGAAAGTTAAATATTGTTGATTCCAATAGAACACTAATTCAACCCCCCCTCTTAGTGTTCTCAGATCCCAACAATTGGTATCAAAGCTTGGTACCTCAGAAGAAGTTTAATAGCTTGAGGAAGATCTTGAAATCAGAATCTTTGAACATGGCTCTCGAGAAACAACTTGAGATGGATCTTGAGGTTTATGATGCTGAAAGGGTGAAGAACTTGAAATTGCAAGAAGAACTAAATTCTGCAAATGAATTCTTTTCTATTCTGCAAAAAAGGTTGTCCTCTACTCAAGCCAAAAGGAAATAACTTTGCAACAACTGGATGATGAGGAGAAGAATTCTCTTAAGGAACAATGTCAGAAACTAAGTCAAGCAAATATGCTCATGAAGATTGAAATGCAAGATTTGACCATGAGGCTATCCAAAGATATTGAGGAGAGAAAGAAGAAGGAAGATAATCTTACTTTATCCTTGAAGAACAATTTTGATGAATGTAGAAGATTGACTCATTAGAATAATCTATTGAGAACTAATTTGGCACACTCACAAAATAATGAACAAGAACTTGAAAGGCAAATAACTACTCTGAGAGATGATCTAACTATTACAAGTGAGTATAAAGAAATGTTTAGGAGCAGTGTTGCATAATTGGATGACTTACTATAAAGACAACGATAGATTGATGATTCTAGAGGACTTGGATTTGTACAAGGTGAAAGCTCTGGTACTGCTAATGAAGATCAGTCAACCGGTATGCAAAACTCATCAGAACAAAGAAAATTGGTAAGGCAATCTAATGTCTATAAATTCAATGGTAGATATTTTGTTTGCAATAAATTTGGGTATATGACTAAACAATGTAGAAATAAGGCAAATCAAAACTACAATTTTGTTCCTGGTCAATGCACAAACTATAAGAAATATGGTCATAAATCATAAGATTGCAGAATGAATGTTAAATGTCATGCATGTGGAAAGTTTGGACATTTTTCTAATCATTGTAGGACAAGAAATAATTATAATACTAGATATGTCAAAGCAATTTAGAACAACAATGTTACATGTTATGCATACAAAAAAATAGGTCATATTGCTAAGTATTGTAGAAGCAAGACTCAACTAGCTAATAATGATAAAGACAATGAGAAAGGAAAGCAAAACGTAGATGAAATACAACAAGATCACACCAAGAGATGGGTTAGAAAATTTGAAGAACAAAGTGGAGATGGATCTATACTGGAAAATCCATCGGTAGAACAGAGTATTCCTCCATCGATAGAAAATTCCACCAATAAATCAGGCATAAGCCTCAGGTGTTGGAAAAGTCACTGCTAAATTTTGCATATTACCCTGGAAGAGATCTGGAAAGAAATCTCAAAAACTATGTTTATCATCGATGAAGGTTACCCCGACACTTAACTGTGTAAACAACATCCATAAGGTTGTTGGTGAAGAATTAATGATAGAAAAATAGGGTTTTATTCGCTGATAAAAGAAGCTAAGTGAATTCATTTTCACTCACCAAGCATTCAAGCAATGAGAGCGAAGTAAAGGTGAACAAAGAGTGAGGAAAGCATTGAAAGAGGATTTCAAGCAATTATCTGAAGCACTCAAACCTTTCACTGACATTCACTCAGGTATATTTCGACATGGCATCTAGATCTTCTGCTCCTACTTTTATTGCAAATCCGACAATCGTCGAAGTTAAGGATAGATTAAGGCCAGTCTTTAAGGAGGTTCTTGAAATTGCAAAGAAGGAAGAATTTGGGGGAGCATTTTCTAGGGTTCATGAAGGAGTAATGTATGTTGAAGATGTGAGGGCATACATCCACTACACTCTTGAGGATCTATTTACCAAAGACATAAAAAGCATGTATCAATCAATGATACTGGGAGACACTAGAAACATTAAACCAAAATTTAAGGCAATTGAGGATCTAGGGTTAACTGATATTCTGTACTTACTGGAATTCAAGGATGAGATGATCAGATGCATCCTGAGCAAGGTTCATAACAAATTCATTTGGTTAGACAAACCCTACATGATCACAAAGGAAGCTATACAAGCTATCACCGACTTACCTAGGGTTGCAAAAGAACCTGGTAAGAAAATCTCCAACATAAAGGTTCAAAAACTCACTGGTTCCACATCGGATAACAAATCAATGAGGATTAGCACAATCACTGACTTGGACATTAAATTTGCAAGAATGATCATAGGATATAAGGTAACTCAATCTAACCGGTTGAATTATTTTGCAAGTTCATCCATTCATGCCACATTTCAAATGTTAAGAAATAATGTGAAATATGACTTATGTGAATGGTTGAGGAGTGAGTTAATGTTAAACCTTAAAAAGATCAAAGGAACTAAGAAAGGCACATTTAGATATGGAAACTTAAAAGTCTGTCTGATGCTTTATTTCCTAAATGAGCTACTCGATTTAGGAAAGAAGCAATGGGCTCATGACATACTGATAGGTATGCAAATCAAAATGGCTATTACCGGTCTTGGTACCGACACGAATGAGAAGCTCCAGGGTTACTTCAAGACATTTCAAGAAAATATGAGGTAAAGGGAAATAATCTGTAAGAACATTGTGGACAAGTATTCTATTGACATATGTTTCATGGTGAAAACTGATGAAACACTCATGGAAGCAGTTGAACCCAGGCAAATATGGATCACTAAGATAGGATATGAGGTAGATGATAGTATTTTTGAGCTTTATGCAAAAATGTTGTTAGATTCCCCTTTGCATGACAAGACAAACCACTTTGGTATAGCAGGAGAAAAGGATCTTGAAGTGAAAACTAGTTTCAATAAAAAAAGGAGAGAAAAGAAAATTGATAAAATATCTGCATATGTGCATAATGTGATTTACAAGATAGACACTCACCTAGGTTCCCAATCTAAACAGGCAGTCAAACCAATAGAGGTTTCTACTGAAGAAGTGAAGAAGCCACAAGTTCACATTTCCCCAATCACTCCTGACTCTAACCCTACAGATAATGAGCCTCTGGCTTTAAGAAGGGTGAAAAGGAAGGTTGTGGTAAAACCACTGGTAGAGAAACAAAAGGTAGAACTAAGGAGGAGAATTGTTAGAAAGGCAGCTCAACCTACTATACCTCCACCACCGGTAAGGAAGCCTATGCAGAAGAGGAAATCAGTCACACCAGCAACAACAAGCAAAAAATAGAAGGGTGATGATACCAGATCTGGTAAGACAACAATGACCTATGCTAAAATTATTGATGAAGTGACAAAAGATGGGATATTAAAGAATATTTCAAAATATTTTGAAGTCTTTGAAGAAAGAGAGAAAAATGAGTTAGAGAAAGCTATTTTATTGTATATAGATATCTATAAGAAGGCATTAGTTGAAATTTTGAAAGAGATACATTTATTTGTATACAATAAACTTGAAGCTAGGAGACTTGATGCTAACAAGAAGGATAAGGAAATCGAGGAAGTTGCACTTTTGGAACAATGTGGCTCTATAAACAATGAAGAGATGAAGAGGTGTATAGATACTACTAATAGGATAATTTTTAGTAGTAAAAAATGGCAAATAAGTCTTATGTTGGGTAGAGTAAATGAGGTAATAGTTCAAGACTGTGAACTGGTACAGAGCAAAACTAGAACTGGAACTCTATCTGGCATAGAAGATGCATTCTTGAGTTCATTTTCAGTAATTTAATTTGGCAGAAAGCTTGTAGCTAGTGAGGCTCTTTAGTGATGAGAAGTATGCTCTAGGCAGTATGCCTTCCTACAAGTGCAGGCCCCTATTTATGTAATATCATTTCATATGGCCAGTGAACTGATATTGTGGTTCACAAATCCCACCATGGTTTTTCCTCATTGAGGTTTTCCACGTATAAATTTTATGTGTTATGGTGTTCATTTATGTGGATGGTTTATTTGCTTCTTTTTATATGCTTATTTGTTTACCGACACATACATGCATGGTTTAGAAAGTTTAATATTGTTGATTCTGGCAGAACACTGATTCACACCCCCCCCCCCCTCCCCCCGCCCTCTCAGTGTTCTCAAATCCCAACAATTAATTAAGAGTAGTAAGTGTTTGCAAGAGGTCTTGCATTAACTAAAAGATTGTCTATCTTGATTTTTTTTTGGGGAAAACTAGGACATTTAGTTGCAACCATAATATTTGGAAATTTCATGTTAGGCCAATTGGCATTCTTCTAAAACAGTAGTGAAATGAAAACTGTACAATTAAGATGATAGGCTTATAGTGAAAAATTAAAGCATGTTGTGTGATCTTGTTAATTTTGTGCATATGTATGAAATGGGTTGACTATCAAACTCACTTTCCCTCCTCTTTACCTAGTTATAAGATCTTATAGAAATGCTACTAAAGAATGCATTGATTTAAATAGAATGTATATAAAGCATATGAAATTGTGTTTTTACATTTTGGCTTCATATTGAAAGATGGAAGTCTTAAGCTTCGGAAAGGAAATTTGTATGGTTAGTAAGGTGAATATGAATGTTGAGTGGAATTAGTGAAAGATATAGGAATGACGTTACTCCCTTATGTAATTTTGAATTGTAAATAATTGTAGTACTTGTACCTTGAATAAATTCTATTCAGTTATTCATGTGGGAAGCATAATTAAAACCTTCCTTGATTAGATGATAGTGCTACTGAAAAGTACTCGTCGTAAATGTGAATAAACTAGTACTGGTGCTTTCATTGTGTATTGTGAGAAACCGGTGCTTTCTATATGTGCCCATGGGATGGTGAAGTAATCAACCATGGAGGGTATGCTTACTTATGAGTATGGGGAAACCATACTATTTATATGACATTTCTTATTTGTTACCCTACTAAGGGCCAACCTACGGGTTGTTGGTAATTCAGTATGTTAAGGGGTAGTATCAGAAGTCACTATTCCTTGAGTAGTATTGATCGGCGTACGAGTAATGTCAGGGCGAAGTGACTTTAGCTTCTCTATTTCAAGGAAAAGTACAGTTATATTAAGAAACTATATTAAAGGTGTACTCAATACTTTCCCTATTTGATGAACCAATTTATATGGTTTATGTGTGCCAGCCTATTCCCCTCTTTTATTTGAGCATATTGATGGCAATTCTTGAGCATAGTGATGGTGTATCTTGGAGGATATTTTTCCTTGTCTTCATAAAAGGTATGTTATTTCCACATGAGCTACTAGTTGGCAGGGGTTGGTAGACATGTGGGGGGGATCTTAGCCATGTATACCTCTAGCTTACGATGAGTATCCTGAGAGGTACATCGCTATGCAGGGTGTGATTTGTCCATGCCTTCTTCCACGAGGTACATTTCCATGTGAGGTACGCCCATTGCATGCCTTCTCCGCTTCAACTATTGCCATGTCATGCTAAGACACGATGCAGGATGTAGTTGTTGGCATTATGGATGAATTGATTATGTGTGGCATTGATGTTTTTTCAATGATGTCAACACTAGCTGTTACCGGCAGATAGATTTACATTGGCTGATATAGATGGTTACTGGCAGACAGGTTATCGACAGATAGGTTATCGGTAGAAGAGATTATCTAGTTGGCTTTCCTGACATGTTTGGATCAGTGAAGTATATTGGATTTCATGTGTTATATGATCCATGAGCATGTTTTGGTCAGTTGGTATTGTCTTGGTAATTAGATGTTATCATACACTCTAGCAAACCCTTACTGACATGGGTTTAAGGCTTTACCAGTAGAGCTTTCATTGAGGAATCTTGCTAGGATGCACAATTGGTGTTGGTGCAGCTTCTTCAAGGATTTCAGGATGCAAAAGTTGTTCATTGATCATGTTTCAATTGCTTGAGGAAATTGCTTTGGCGTGGTGGACCCAGAATAGGTCTGGTACCTATCTAGGTTATGGACCGATATCTTGTTAGCATGTACTCTGCAAGTTACCTGTATGATTCGAGATGTTTTATGGATTTGTTATTATTGTTTTGGTCTTAAGACGACATGGTATATCATTGCAATAAGGAATTATTTAATTATATTATTGTAATATATTTAGGTGGCCGACCTAATTGGTTTAGGCCTTAGGGTTTGTATAAATAAGAGGTAGAAACTCTTTATAAAGTATCATGGTTATTGGAAAGGTCATGATTAAGTATTTTATTGTAATATCACTCAAGAAGAGGATTTGATTGATCATTGGTGATCGGATTGGTTTAAGAAGAGGATTTAGTCCTCCGGCATTGAGCTTAATTGGGACTGTAATCATGCATAGTTGATGCTATTTCTAGAAGTTCACTCTATTGGATTGTTCTCCATTTATCTTCAGAAGGTTGTAGCTTGTCTATAGTCAGTGAGACTCTATTTATAATGAGTAGTATGCTCTAGGAAGTGTGCCTTCTTGCAAGTGCAGGCCCCTCATTGTAACACATACTTTCTGTAGAAGTATCATTTGACTGTGGGTAGGTTTCCCACCATGGTTTTTCCCCTTCCAGGTTTTCCATGTACAAATCATGGTGTTATTGTTGGCTTGATGATGATTGTAATGTATTAATCACTTGTTGTCATTGATGAAACACTCTCACACACACATATGATTACATTGGCTATCGGTGTAACTTCAATTGGTTTACACTATCAACTGGTATGTTTTAGGTTTATCTCTAAGGGTACTTTGTGTCAAACGGTATGTGCATAAGAGACAACCTATGGTTACACTAAGTTGGCATAAAAATGAAGATGAAGATGAAGATGGAGATCAAGCGGAAGATTCTAGGACAATGGTTCACATGTTTTGTTCCAACCGGTATTGATTGTTCTAACTAGTATATGATTTTGTGATGAGTTACCAGCATTGACTTGTTGGCAGTCATTTTTGTGATGAGTTTTGATCACTTGTCTAGATACACTGCACCTAGGAAATTGTGTTTTGATTTCCTTAGGTTGACATAAGATTTGAATGTCTATTTTAAGACATCTTAGTTAATCATTTGAAATATATAGAGAATGAGTATGGCTATGATGTTATGCGAATACTGATATGCATCAAGAGTGAAATCTTTTGTTGAAGACAGATAAGTGTTAAGATGAAGAGAAGTATTGAATGTACTTAGAAGGATCTGATCAAGCAAGTATTGTGCTACTCAGAACAGATCAAACTATTCTTTTTGTTTTCTAATCATTACAACAGAATCAAATCCTCTAACTAGGTAAGCTCTAACAAGCTTCATTGTACAAATCCTCTAACAAGGTGATCTATTAGTTTAGATTCTCAAATCCTATAATGAGGTTACTCCTAACAAGGTAGTACTCTTAATAGGATATAAGCTTCTAATCAAGCTTTGGGATCTCTAACAAGATTTGCTCCTAGCAGAGCACTTTGTAGACCTTAACCGATCAATTATATATTACTACAGATAGTTAACTTGTGAGTTCCATCTGACTGTGGTTCTTACCTATTTGATTTTTCCACGTATAAACACTTGTGTTATGGTGGATGATTTACTTTTTGTAGATGTTGTTATATCATTTTGGATAGCATGCATTTTTTTTAAATGCTTGGTTAAGTTCATCTACCGGTTAGTGCTTGAAGTAGTGTTTTATTTGGTGTCACTGATTCACCCCCCCTCTCAGTGCTTTTCAAGTTCATCAATTGGTATCAAAGCCTAACTTCTTTGAAGCCTACCCTCTTAGAAGGGAGTTTTGAAACTACCATGGGGGACAAGAGCTACTTCAAGATGGCTAGAGAGATAGAAGCTAGCAGAAATGAAGTTGAATTCCTTAGGGGCAAAGTGAAAGCTTCTCAAGTCAAAAGGAGAGAGCTAGTTGAAAAAGTATTAGAAATATCTAATAATAGTTCTTCAGATGAAGCTGATATTGAAGCTTTAGTAGATGAAGTTGAAAAGTTGAACGGTGATAAACTGAATCTATGGAGAGAGTTAGAAGGTCTCACTATCCATATGAGTCAGGAACTGGAAGCCAGAAGAGTTGTTGAAGATCTTATCAAGGAAAGAGATCAAGGGATTATAAAGATCAAATGGGAAAAAGACACTATGCATGAGAACTTGATTGCTGAAATAGAAGAAAAGGAGAACCTAAAGCTAGATCTTGAGTTGGCATCGTCTTTGTAAGAAATCATTTCAAAACATAATGAAGATCTCATTAAAAATATTACCGAAGCCAATGAGAAATTGGAGAAGTTCATCAAAAGTTCTACCATGCTGGAAGAAAAAATTCAATCACAAAGAATGAAGGGTGATATCTCTGGACTTGGTTTTCATACAATTGAAAAAGGTGAATCCTCTAGTACAAAGAGCAACTATCCAAAGAACAAAACTTCTCCTAAAGTCTATAAGACTATCGGTAAGAAGTTTTTTAAACCTGTCTGCATTGTTTGCCATAAGCCTGGTCATACTGCAAATGTCTATAGAGACAAACCTAACAGAAATGCAAATTACACTACTAATGTAAGGTATGTGTCAAGAAAGTTTGAAGGTCAATTCTTCACATATGGAATATATGGGCATAGACATGTTGAGTGCAAATATGGAGCAAACAATCATGTACCACACATGCATCCAATACCAAATGGTGACCGGATAAGGAACTTTGATAACCAGGTAAACCTGAACTGGCAAAGATCCTACGGCAACTGGTTTAGTCCATTCGAGATGGAAAAGGTAATAAATGTTATTTGAACCTTCTATAATAACTTTGGTCATGTGGCTATGAACTGTAGAAGAAGAACAGGAAGAGGAAATGTAGGACCTTGGAGATCATCTGGTATGGTCTGTTACCATTGCAACCAACTAGGACACTTAGCAAAATTTTGTAGATCAAGAAATAGAAAACCGGTCAACTCTTTCAAGGATCAGAAAGGAAAGAAAAAAGTTGATGTTGAGGAAACCAAAGCGGATATGAATCGGATTTGGAAGAAGAAAAGTGATGACTCGCCTGGAGAATAAATTGTTCCTTCACCTAGTGAAGAGAACCCAACACTGGTGACTTAAGCTTGTTTTAACATGGCTAAGGGGAGCTTAACGATAAAACATCTCCGGACCCCTTGTAAAATGAGCAGGAAAGAATTTTTGAATCATGAATTTTGGTGACTTTTTATTGACATGTTATCAACCAGTTTTTCACTTGAGTGGTGAAATTAGGGTTTGTAACCCTAAAGTGCGAGCATTTATTGAAGTTGGTAAAAAGGATAAAAAACAAGTTTTACTTTGTCATTTTTACCCTAACTCTTTCGAGAAAGAAATTTGAAGCAATTGCAGAGTCAAATAAGATTGTCTTGTTGTTAATTGGCGAATTTTTTCATGATTAGAGAAATTATGTTGAATCAAAAGTTGTAGAGAGGCGAACTAGTGTGCATTTGGGCATTTCAATCGGGAAACAGAGCAACGTGCAAGAAACAAGGTATTTCTTTGAGTAGACCACTTTGAAACTTGCTTATCTAGAATGGAATCTACTTCTAAGTCTGAAGAGAGGTTGATGATCACTGTTAAGCCTGAGAAAGCTCTAAAGGCAGACCAAATTATGTCTTATAATGCATTGTCGCAAGTCCTGAATGGAGTTGTGATCAAAGCTAACTTGTCTAGTTATATAGACTGCAAGATAGAAGATTTAGGAACTCTACACATTTATACATAGTTGAAATCACTCTCTAATAAGAACAGAAAGATTGAAAAAAAATATGCTAGGGCTTTTGAAAAAGGTTTTCATAATGCCGCCTACTTTCTTGAAGATTTTGAGGAAGAACACATCAGAATCATTTTGAGTCGAGTTCATGGAGATAACATGTATTTAGAAAGGACTCACACAATAACCAAGGAAGCTATTCAAGCTGTAACTGGTTATTTCTCAACTGGTGAAACTCCTATGCTAAGACAAATTTCAAAGGATACTATCTTCAAATTAACTAGTTCTACATTTGATGGGTGTGCTTTTTCTATCAACAATATTAAAGACCATGCAGTGAAACCAACAACAATGGTGATAGGCTACTGGGTATTTTACTCTAGTAGACTTAATAGTGTTCCATCTATAGCAATTCATACAACATATAGAATGATTGTTGATAATGCAGATTATGATCTCTATGAAGCCATCAAAGGGCAATTATTTTAAAATTTGCAATCTATTAAGAACGACAACACTCAAAAGTTCAAATATGGTCAGCTATTAGTTGGGTTATTTTTCTATTTCCAGAACTTCCTACTAGGAATTGGAGACATTGAATGGTCAAAAGACCTACCAGTCAATGCATAGATCAAGAACAACATTAAGGCTGTGAAGAATACCTTTTTAGCTGCCTTGAATAAGTATTTTAATGAATTTTAAAAAAATATGAGCATGAGAATGAGATTACCTGAAGGTATGGTAAAACACTTTGCAAAAGACAATCTTCACTGTTACCACTGACTTTTTCTTGATGCAAGCAATTGAGCCCAGAGAGGAAGAGATGGAAGATATGAGCTATGAGGTTAATCATGATTTACTAGTTGGCTATGCTAATACCTTGTTAGCATCACCTAAAGATAAACAATAGTCAAAATTGGACACTGTGGAAGTCCAAGTTATACCAACAGAAACCGGTATTGTACCTGTAGCTAGTTTGAAAGGAAAGAAAAATAATTCTGATGAAATGTCTCCTATGATAAAGACCACAAGGGTGACTGGGAGTGTCCTAACCAAAAAGGAACTGACACCTAAAGTATATGTAAAGAAGGAGAGTGCACCAAAGAAGAGAAATCCAAAATTGATTTTGCAACCAGAGTCTGAGGGAACAGATTCTGAAGAAGAACCAAAGAAGGAAAAAGCAACCAACAAACATCCAAGAAGGTAAAGGTAGTGGCAAAGACAACTACACATATTGATATAGCTACCTACAAACCTGACACAGTTTTTGAGAGAACAATGAAGACACTAGGAAGGAATAGGTTTGACAATGTCAAAGAATATTTTGATTCTTTCACTGAAGATGAGCAGAAGCAAGTCATTCAATAGTTAATCACTTATTTGGGTCATTACAATAGATTTCCACATGAATTGGAAAAGGATATTTCAATCTCTTTGTTTAATACTCTTTTAGATAAATGGGAGGAAGCTATTCAATTGGAAAAGAAAATTATTGATGAAATATTTGTACAATATTTTCCTAATTTATCCTCAGATGGAATTAGTGCTTTAGTTGGGCAATACAAAGTACATTTTGATTTTAAAATGAGAAGATTGAAGCTTCTTAATGCAAAAATGGCAGTTATTGAGTCTGAGACACATCAAATAGCCTATTTAATCAAACAGAGGGAAGAAATCATCCACTCTAGAAATAAGGATAATACTACAGATGGTGTTCCTCTACTAGAAATGGATGAAGAGGAGATTGGTCAACCTGACATAGTCTATCCAATCAAGAAGAAGGATGATTCCATTATTCTTGTTGATGAACATGTTCAGAACACAGTGGACCTATCTGGAGACAACACTGCACTAGATATGGAGCCTCCTACAATTACTGAAGTACAGGTTACATTAGTTGATCAACTGGCTATTCAACTAAAAGTGGACAATGAACCGGCAATAGAACAACTAAAGAAACCCCAATCTCCACCGGTCATTGAAAATACTCAAAAGGAGTCTACTGAGAAAGTTGTAACTCAGTTACCTAAAAAGACAATAGAGCATAATACAGAGAGAGCTATCATTAAGAGTGTACCTCCTGAACCGACGAAACAGAAACTACTTGAAGAGGATGATGATGATTCTTTAAGTATTTCAAGACCCATTGATATGAACACTTTGAGTGCATCAGAAATGTTGAAGATTTCTAATGTTATGCAATCTAGAGCACATAAGAAGAGACTGAAAGAGCAAAGGATTGAAGCAGAGACAATCCAGAATGCAGTAGAAATTTTGTCTGGTTTACTACTGGAAACAGTTGTTGCACATCTTCCTACACCCATTTGTAAACTTGGTCAGTTAGTTGTAGATGCATTTGATCAAATCAAGTCACTTGAAGATGCTACTCAATTGTCTACTGAGAAGAGCCACAAGAAGAAATATGGAGATAAACTAGCAAAGAACATTGAAAGTGGAAAAATGGCTCTATCTCATAATGGAAGTCTATTGAGAAAAGCTATTGAATTTAGAGGAAAATATCTTGCCTTTACCTCCAATGTTTCTCTCTTTTATTCTGACATTTCTAAGAGTCAAGTTGAAACCGAGAAAGAAATGGAAAGGATATGCAAGGTATATGTCTCACTCCAGGACTCCATTCATGCCTTTAACTAGTTTGTAGATGATTTGCCTGACAGATTGGATAGGAATGATAATGAGAAGGCTAAGAGACTCTGATCTCTAAAAGAGATCAAGAGTGTGCTCACATCACAGGTCGACATTCTTCAGAGAGCCTACTCGAATGCAGAAGTTATTCTTGCTACTCCTGAAACCTGCATGCTAGACTTAATCAAAGAATTTTATTCCCAGCTGATGTCTATATTTGAGTATACTGCTAACATACTGGAGTCATGGGAAAATTCTTTATCACAGATGAAGCAGAACTTCAATGACATTTTTATGAGATTAGCCAATGCATGAAATTTTTTTAAGTTGTTAATATATGTTGAACACTTTGATACAAATTTTCTATATATATGTATGTATATATTTTACTTTTTCATTTTGGCATTGTTGTCAAAGAGGGAGTAGAAATATGTATGTGTGTTTTTGAAAATTTTGTATTTATGCATGCATTAAGGGGGAGTATGAGTATATGTGTAAATTTGTTGTGTATGCACACTTAGCGGTATTGTATTACTCTAAAATTTTCTAAGTGTTGTCATCAATGCCAAAGGGGGAGATTGTTGGCTTGATGATGATTGTAATGTATTCATCAATTGTTGTCATTGTTGAAACACTCTCTCACACACATATGATTACATTGACTACTAGTGTAACTTCAATTGGTTTACACTGTCAACTGGTATGTTTAAGGTTTATCTCTAACTGGTACTTTGTGCCAACTGGTATGTGCATAAGAGACAACCAGTGGCTACACTAAGTCAACATCAAAATGAAGATGAAGATGGAGATGGAGATCAAGCGGAAGATTCCGAGACAATGGTTCACATGTTTTGTTCCAACCGGTATTGATTGTTCTAACCGGTATTTGATTTTGTGATGAGTTACTAGCACCGACTTCTTGGTGGTCATTTTTGTGATGATTTTTGATCACTTGTCTAGATACACTGCACCTAGGAAATTGTGTTCTGATTTCCTTAGGTTGACATAAGATTTGAATGTCTATTTTAAGACATCTTAGTGAATCATTTGAAATATATAGAGAATGAGTATGGTTATGATGTTATGCGAATACTTATATGCATCAAGAATGAAATCTTTTGTTGAAGAGTGATAAGTGTTAACATGAAGAGTAGTGTTGAATGTACTTAGAAGGATCTAATCAAGCAAGTATTATGCTACTTAGAACAGATCAAACCATTCTTGTTGTTTTCTAATCATTACAATAAAATCAAATCTTCTAACCGAGTAAGCTCTAACAAACTTTATTATACAAATCCTCTAACAAGGCGATACATTAGTTTGGATTCTCAAATCCTCCAACAAGGTTATTCCTAAAAGGGTAGTACTCTTAATAGGGTATAAGATTCTAATCAAGCTTTGGGATTTCTAACAAGATTCGCTCCTAGTAGAGAACTTTCTAGACCTTAATTGGTCAGTTATCTATTACTACAGATAGTTAACTTGTGAGTTCCATCTCACCGTGGTTTTTACCTATTTGGGTTTTTCAAGTATAAACACTTATGTTATGGTGGATGGTTTACTTTTTGTGGATGTTGCTATATCATTTTTGATAGCATGCATTTTTTTTAAATGTGTGGTTAAGTTCATCTACTGGTTTGTACTTGAAGTAGTGTTTTATTTGGTGTCACTGATTCACCCCCCCTCTCAGTGTTTTTCAAGTACATTAGTTATGTGGTATGGTTACTTTGTATTGATTATCATCTTAATTGTTAAATTTATATTGTTTACCGGTATCTATTTCTACCGGCATTTGTTTGTGTTTAACCGGTACTTGATTTGTTTAACGTTATATTGTGAATAAAAAGTTATAATCTGTTAACAACTGATTCACCCCCCCTCTCAGTTGTTCACCGGTTATCCTAATAGTAGTAGACATTAGCATGCGGCCTACCAGCTTGTTTATGGTAGAGCCATGCCACGTGATGATGTGATGCGGGGTGATGTCGAGGTCTACACTCCCATGCCATGTGGATGTGTGACTAGGCCACACCACATGATGAGCTATTGTGATAGCTAGATGATTGTTCTCTCATTCCGTTGGTGGCTAGATGCTAGTCACATATTGATGTTATGTACAATTATGATATTCTTATTTATTTCTTTATGGACCAGCAATTTATTCTATTTTGACTTTGAAGGTTTAGCCACGATCTTGCGATCTTTTCCTTACTTGATTTGGTGTTGCAATTCTGGATTTTTTTTTCTTTCCTTATTGTTGGAATTGATGATTTATTATATTTCTTCATCTGTATTGTGGTGGCTAAACTGGTTTATCCTTATTGTTTCCGTATGCTGGTCTTGTGTTGAAATGTGAATTCCTCTCCAAGGACATATGAGACGGTCTTGGATGAGTGTATAAAAGGAAGTAGACGTAGGGAACCTTGAGGATGGGGGTATGTGAGGTTGTGATGTAGCTAGGATCCACTACCTACCTATGTGTGGTGACTATCTATTGAAGGCTAATCACCTTACTCAATAAGAGATGGTCACGAGGGTCTTGTATGGAAGGTATCACCACTATGTGTGTGCCCTAGCATCATCAAGCCCTTGAGTGAGATGTTGGATATTTATGATCATGTTATTTTTTGTTTTGAGATCAGGCACATAGATGCTGATCATGCATGTTATCTATGACCCAAAATTAGACATGCTCATATGTGTCCTTATGAGTTATACATTCCAGTTATGTGGATAGATATTTATGTGTAAACATGGAGTAAAATGTATTCTTTTGTCACTATGGTATGGGACATAGTTATTAGAAAGGTTTTTTTTTTATATGCTTGGAAAGTGTAAGCAATTGTGTTATATATGTTGCTCTTATTTCATCAAAGTTAACTTGATTATATAAGTTGGAATTTGAAGATATTTATATGTGATAATATCTTAGGAAGTGGATGGAATGGTAAGAGAAATTGATCATGATGACATGTTTTCTTGTCGTACTTAGTATATGAGTGTTGTAATTGTTGTTTACCTCAATTAATGCATTAATTTGGTGTGATGAAAGGAAGAAAAATATTTCTTCACAGCTACAATTATAGATAGTTCCTAGTATTTTATAAAATGTTGGAGTTTTTATGTGTCTTACCAATGGATAATGGCATGCATAAAGAATTTAGAAATAATATTTCATTTATCTGTGAAAAGATTCATATGTGCAAATTGATATTTGTTAAATAATTATCAGGGCTAATGTGTGCTGCATGTTTTCCTTCTAGCCTTACGACTTCCAGGAGTAATTCAGAACGTAGAGGGGGAGGATGTAGTACCCCTTCCCTAATCAGATTTTTAAAACTAGTTTGACCTTGGTTGACTTTTAAGTGGCTTTCCTGAATGGTTAATTTACCATGTTGTAATGTTATAGTAAGATATTATGATTATTGTGCATATGTATAAATGTTGTTTTCACATCAAATCTTATGTAAGATTAGTTGTTCTTCTGATTCTTGTTATTAACCCTGGGCTAACACTTTCATTCAATATATATGTATGCATGTGTGGTTCATGGTTGCAGGAGATTGTAGGTACAGGACCACATAGGTACGAGGTTCATCTCCACCTGGATTCGTAGGTTTGAGTATACCTTACTGGTCCATAGGAATTGGATTAGGTAGTCATAAGACCCTACATTTTACCCTAGTCATGCTCAAGTGAGCGTCGTCAGTTGTCCGTCAGTTGCCGCTTTGGTTGGGTATGCGGGTCGTGTATTTGTTTGGCTTTCTTGGGTTGTGTGTTGTGCGTGTGGTAAAAATATTGATTATTAAATCCTAAGTATTTAAATTAGATTTAATGTGTTTTTACGCATTAGTAAATTAAGGGACTAAATTAAATAGGACCCCTTTGTGTGATTAATCGATAATTAGATTGCTAAATTCGTGTTTGTAGCAAGTTTGGTTAAATGGTTAATTTTAAATGTTGAATTAATTAAGTATATGCATTTTTAAAGGAAAGGTTAAATTGTATTTGAAGCTAGAAATATCTTACCCTCTCTGGCATTTTGAAAAAAGAAATGTTAGTTTTAATTCAATTAAGAAAATCAATTTTGGCAGAAAAGCAATTTTTGCTTATTGAATTGTTTCAAAAAATTATTTTATTTGAGGAAAATATTTTAAACAAAAAAATGGATTTCTGGTCAAATGTTTTTTCCTTTTAACCTAGGTTTTGAAAATATTTTGGGGGAGTTATTTTTGGAATGGAAAATTTTGGGCATTTGTTGGAGAAGGAATTTCTTGAGCTTGCAGGTTGGGCTCTTTAGCAAATCACTTCCAGGATTGCATATGGAAGTAAGATTATTGTTAATCTTCTTTGTTGTCAAGAAATTTACTGATTTTGTTTTTGGAAGAAATCTGTATGTGGTTTGGCTTGATAATCTTTTAGATTTATGGAATGGCAAGAGTGTAGTTAAATTTTAGAATTAAAACTCTCTTTGGTTCTTTTCTTTCCTCTTCCAAATCAGACTCTTAGTTGCTCAAATTGATTTCAAATCAAAATTTTGGGGTTGGTTGTTCACAATAAAATTTGGTTAAAATTCCAAATAAATGCATTCAAATTCAGGTTTTAAAATAGGAACTATGTTTGTGCTTGGTTGAATGGAAGTGAAAGAATACTTAAAATTTTGCCAGTCTGCCTAGTGTGTTCTTTTAAAAAAAAAAAAAAGATATATGTGAAGCATTAATTTATTTCTGGATATTGATCTCTAAAATTGTTCAAAGAAAATTTCTGAGAGTACCGAGAAATTGGGTATTTGGTTTATGTTTTAAAATTTTAATATATATATATATAAAACCCCACGTGGCAGGTTATTCCCACCACTTGGGATGGTAACTGTTGCTATTGTAAAGTACCAACACTACCGACAGTAGTGACTGCTACAGGTTGGTAGCAACACTACCAACGATAGTGACTACTACCGATTGGTAGCAACACTACTGGTGGGTAGTGACTGCTATCGTAAGGTAGGAGCACTATCGATGGTAGTGACTGCTATCGGTTGGTAGCAACACTACTGGTAGGTAGTGTCGGCTGCGAAAACCTTCCCTTGGGGAAAGGGAGGCACACGTGGGTGTCCACATGGGTCTACCCTAATATACTTGCTATTTTTTTTTTAACAAATATATATATATATATATATTTTATTTTTTTTTAAATAATGTTTTAATATTATTTAATTCAAAAGTTTATTAAATAGTATTTGATTATTAATTTAGTTATTAAGAAATGTATATAAATAAATATATGTTAATTGATATTTAAGTTTGTTTTTATTTTATATGAAAGGAAATTTTATTTTATTGTGAAGATGATTATCTATTTTAGTTTCTTTTTAAATATATATTTCCATGTTCTGGAAAGTGTATCTTGGTTTTGGAAAAGATGACATTAGATAATTTGTTTCGAAAAGGAATGGAAATTAAAACAATATATTAATTGAAGATTTCTGAAATTAATAATATGTTAATTGGGGAATTGGGAGCTAGATAGATATAGTTAAGAATTTGATGACATTTTCTTTTAATGAAATATGGATCTTAGATGAAGAAATACATTTATTAATGTTTGTTTGTATGTATTGGTAAATAGGCAGGGTCATATAATTGCAAGTTTGGTATTGAAATTATTATGTAATGGTGATTTTGTTCAAATATTGTATTTGGAAATTTAGATCAATTAGAAAGCTTGATCGATTTGTAATTTTTAAGCAATAAGGAAAAATGACTGTCTTTACAGATTTATGTCTATGTGTGTTTAATTTTCTGTATTCGCATTTGATTGAGAAATGGCAAGTCCTTGATTGTGAGTGTTGGATATTTTCATATTGTTATTTTGTAACTGGCTATGTCCTTGAGCTCAAGTATTTACTACTTTCATGTCATTGTTTTGCACCTGGTCATGTCCTTGATTGCAAGTGTTCAATGTTGTTATGTGGTTGACTATAGCTGGTCATGTCTCTAGTCAGAGAATCATAAGTCAGTGCACCTCATATGAGGACTTGTTTGGTCAAGTGGGTATTCCTACCATATTCAACTCCGAATGCTTGTCCTGGTGTATACCTTGGTTTTAGGAGTTTTGTTTGATTGCAATTTAGTGTCATATGGGAGAGTGGCTTTCGAGTGGGGGCCGCACCCAAAGTGTTTGCAGGGTAACCCATCAAGAGTGTGTCTAAATAAGTGATAACTTAATAGTTCATTATAAATTTAGTAAATAAAAACACTAAGGAAGATAATTTTGCCTCATGCATGGGATGAGGGCTAGTACAGACTCGAAATGTAGTGAGAAGGCCTGTAATGGAAAACCAGTAACCTTGTATTCATGAAAGGATGTGTTGGGTCCACATGAGACCTGGATGGGCTAGAGGTTCAGGAAAGGTTGCCAAGGTAACTAGTAGATGAGGCTGAGACCTATGGAGGCCTGCCACGGTAACCATACCAAGTTATGTGATGACACTTGTCCCTTATGTTCACTAGTTTGTAGTTTGTGTTGTCTTTGCTAGTAACACTATTCTAGAGTCATATCTGGTTGTTTATGCCCTTCTGAGTACCTGATATTTATGTTAGACCATGGGTTGCTTATGATTAGTTGTGAGGAGTTAGCTTCTCGGGTGCTCTAGTTGTTCTTTTGAGATTGCTTCTTATCATGTTCATATGGATCTTTTTTCTTTTCTAGGATCATTCATTTATTTATTGAACCGATGTGGTTGTATGTATTATTTGTTTATGTATGCCTTATTGATAGGTTGTAATGGAACTGAAACCTATGTATTCTTCACCCTATTATTTATTAAAGGGGTCTTGCAGTTGAGCAAACCTAGAGATGTAACCCACTAGGGATAAACTCCGATATCAATTTGGTGTTATGTGGTGTTTGTGTTCATCTATTTCCTTTTTATTTAGCATGTATGGATGGAATTATGGTTAAAATGTATAATGTGGATTAGATGATATTAATATTAAATTCATGACATATGGAAATTAGATGCATGATATATGTCTTAATGTAAGTTTGAATGTAATGTATGGTTAAATTGTAATGGATTAACTTAATCATGTTATCTATATTTTTAACCTACCGAACAAATTTATCCTTTGTTTAAAGTATTACCATGTCATTAAGTTAATCTACTTAATTGGATTAATTAGCATGAGTTGAGTTAAGTGTTGAATCAAGTAATCCAATGGGAAACTCTTTAGGTGTTAGTTAAGTCTTTCATTGAGTAATCAAAACTTAATGATAATTCAATGTATCATTATTTTGTTTTATCTTTTAAATAAAAAATATTTGCACTCTATTCTTGTTTTTTATCTTTATCCCTATGGGGTTTCCTGGCGAAGCATTACATAGAACATGACCATGGACCGACACTGTGCACTCAATGTACATGTGATATCTCCTAAAGTTTAAAGGAGATGTAGATCCCTAGGAGGGGTTGAATGTTGATTAGATCATTCACCTCCAATTGCTTGATATGAACAAAGAAGAAGCCAGGTTGTTGTTGGTAAGAAGGAAAAAGGTGAGATAGGTGTATGTTTGGTTGTTACCTCAACTATACACTGATACTTGTGTCAATGTATAGTTCAAAGTATCATTGGGATAAGAGACAAGTTACACTAGAAGAGAGAGTCTAATGAACAAGGTGTCCTCGTGAAAATAGTGAACTCGTAGGGTAAACCTATGTGTGAAGTATGTTATTGGTATAGATATTATCCGGTATAATGGTATATGCAAGTCAATGTGTTCTGGTTGTGTTGTAGTAGCTCTGGGAGCCTAGACAGATAAATTTATGTGTCTGATGATATTAGAAGTTGTCCTAAATGACAATGTGTTGGACCAGTTGTTGATCCCATGTGTATGAGACATCATGATGTCAATTGGTCTGAGAGTTGACATGGGTCAATGTCACTTGACATTGTGGTCGGGTATGTTTATGTCACAAAGCTGGGATGGATGTCATGGAAGTGAAAGACCATCAACATGTATAGATGCTCACTTCCATTGGTACAAAGTGCAATTTGGGGGACTAGTTTAGGACTTGACAAAAAATGAAGACCTCAGATGCATGACTTAGGGGGAGTTGACATCCATGTTTTCTGACTAAGTATCAGACTTCCTGGACACAAAGGGTGTGAAAGTGTCTATGGCTATACCGAAATGCTTGTGTCTTTGGAGGTATCCATGATTGTGAGATATTTCAATGCCTATTCAATTGACATCACAACTAGATCACTAAGAGTTTTTCTTGCTAAGAGGGAAAGTTACATGCACAAGAGAACATGCATTTGGTATCAAAATAGATACAATTGGTATCAATGTTAGGCTCAACACTTGATATTAACATTTTAGGGTCAGAATGGCTTTTACATATCAAGAGGAGATGATGTAGTTTGACAGGAAGGTATTTTGTATTCACTATCACATGTGCCTTCAATTGGTCTCAGTCTTGTATATGCATGTGTTTTCGATTTGCATCTACACTTGGTTGCTGAGAAATTGGTGTTAGTTGGTGGTTGAGCCCTCCATCTCAAGTGTTGTGATTTTAGAGGATGTAAAAAATGAAGGTTGAAGGAGGAGAAGCATCTAGTAGGAAAAAAGGGGAGAAAAAACTTTGTCAGTTCCCTTTGCCATTGTTATCAAAGTGGAAGAGATTTTGTAGTATGTCTGGTGCAAAGAACTACACCTCTATTTCAAGAACATGGTGGTGTCTACATGTTCATTTGTGATGTAATAATAGGTTAGATCAATGATCACCCTTGATGTATTTGAGTTCCTATTTGTATGGTCAATAATCTCTTAGTTGAGCATATAAACCTAGAGGTCTATTAGGCCATGAAGGCTTGAAATTTGGATTTTCAATGTTGGTATGTCTAGGATGTTGTCGTAGGTTTTTGGAGTCTAAAAATAACAAATAATGACTAATGACCTTGGATTTATTTCCATAAGGTCTAAGTGGTAAAAAACCAATGTTGTCCTAAGTTGCAAAATGTTGCATTTGTTGTCAAGCAACTTTTTAAAGTTGTCAATAGGATGCCAACTACTTCTCCAATGGTCTTAACTATTCAAGAGTTGGTAATGGAAATTGGAAAAGGTTAATATATGCTTGGAAAAATGTGGGACAATGAAAGGAGATTTTTTTTAAAAGTTTGGTGGAGAAAGTTAATAGAACATGTCTGATTTTGCCATAACAACGACATTTTTCAGTACTGTCCGTACAGGGTGTGTAATCTACTAATGAATTTCTGAGTTGATTAGAAATATCCCTGAAACACCCTTCCAATGCATTTTTTCTAACCTCTTGAAGTGAAGTTTAGCGGAAGTTATAAGTGTTTTACCCTCTGTAGGTCTGAACCCCTCCATTTTCAAGGGTTACAATGTAAAGGGGACCCTAACTTGCAATCTACTCATTGGGAACCGATGGCCATTGGTAGAATGCAAGTTAGGGGCATTTATTTTGAGATTCCAAAGGGGCGAGGTCAGAGGAGTTGGTCGGTAACCTTACCACCAAGCCCTAGTCTAAATTGGTTGAGGGTTTAGATTGGATTAGATGAGTTTCATTGAGCATACAATGAACAATGATGATGTGATGAGTTGAATTGATGGAGTTGGAGTATTTTGGTATAGAATAAACCACTTGAAGAGTTGGAACCTTCCTGTGATCCCTTTCTCATATACCTCCTTTTTAAAACTGGTCTAACCTAATCAATTAGGTCTGTGACCCAAGTAGGTGTTGGAGAGTGCAAGAATAGGGTGTAATCCCAATATTTTGGAATCTAATAGTAATCCCGAAAGGGTGTCTAAAACCTAAATTTTTTTACGTTGTTGTTTGGTATAATTTGGATAAAAATCCAAAAAGATAGTGAAAAAGGGCTATGATAGGTCTGTTTAAGCCTCAAAAGCCAATATTTGCCTTGCGCTCCAAAGTATCATTGTGGAAGATCTTAATAGGTCATAGGAAGTGTGTATAAGTGTTGTGCCATCCCTTATTAGGGGTAAGAGTTTGATTTCACATTTGAGGTGTGGATATAGTCTTGTGAGAGACTCAAGGGACAAAAGTCGAAGGTGTGTAGGTGGGTTTATGATCTTACTGCTACCAACCTCTGAATCAATGTCGCATACTACATGTGTAAAGAATTCATTGATCATACAAAGGGGGAGAAAAAATATGTAGTATGCCGGATACTACATGTGTTGACATCAATGCCAAAGGGAGATATTATTGGCATTGTGTTGTCATTGATGTCAACTAGTATAGGATGGCTACCAGAATAGGAGATGTATGTATAGCACGATCACTAGTGCATACCGGATGTGATGTCTTTGATGTCACCTATTATTATAGGTCATCAGTAAAGGAGAGAATGCCATTGAGCACAATGGCCATTGGAGTCACTAGTACACAGGTTAGTGTTTGACTTGTGTTGAAGATATGAATAGGAGACAGGTATGATATAAAAACTAGTAAATGATGATATCTATAAGAGAGCAAGATGTTGGCCAGTTGATTGTGATGAAGAGAGGAAATGTTATCTAAGTCACATCAACACTGCAGGTGAAGTATGTCTAGGCCACAGGTATGATGTGTGGATGTCGATCAATAGGACTCCCATCGGATAAAGATGCATTCACCATTTGAAGAGATGATTGTCAATGAATCTACCCCAACTAGATCACATGTGCCTATTTGAAGATATGCTACTCAAATAGGGAAGCCACATTGGTGTATTGTAGGTTTCAGGTGACAAAGATCCTCTACCACCGATAAGCGGTAATACCTTTCTTATCCCATATTGTACATGGCATACATCATGACTCACCAAGATAAGACAACCAGAGTAAGCCAAGGCAGGTGATTGGATGCATAGACTAGAAAACCAAAGCGAAAGATGAGGAAGACTCCAGAGTTTGAGATCAAATTTGAGCACTAGATTTGTAGAGAAGGCATGAGAATCTACAGGAACAAAGAAGGAAGAGTTCAAATGGTGAGTTTTCTTCCTTGGAAAACTGGTTGACAAGAGAACAAGTCAAATGAAGATGAGGCTCTGTATTTTCTCTCATGGAGTTATCGGTATGCAGATGGAAAGTGGTGTTTCCACAGATGCATAATAGTCAAAGATGGATGGCAATAAGATATCATGCACACTACTAGTATGAATGAAGAAACATGCCAATTGCTAAACAAGGAGGTTACTAATATATTACCAAGTGGACTAAGAGAAAAAAGTTAAATTCTCTCAATCTGATGAAGATGCACATGATGAGTCATCCTAGATTTATGCTGAGGACTGACATGGTTGATGACCGAGTTGATAAGATCCACCAGCATAAGGAAGGAGAATGCAAGAAGGGTAATCAATAGGAAAATAGGGACTGGTGGTATGATGCACATATCGATTGTGTGTAACTTGTTGGTAATGAAGTCGGACCGACTTGGTGAGCTAAAGTGGATGTTGACAAAGGTGCCACATGGAGTCAAGGTGGTAGGTGTGCATGTAGTGGTAGATGGAGTGTGCACCGGTGAGGTTGTTACAGAGTTGGTTGACATTAATTATAGACCTCGTAAATCATGGAAGGCATTGTAGAAGTGTTGCAAAGGTGTGCAACTTGATGAAGATCAAACAAAGGTGATCAATGCTAAGTGACCAGGTGCAGAATGAGGTTGGTGATGCAATCTGCAGAACCATTTATGGTGATTGATCTTGTGCCTTGCCAAGTGACTGTCCGTGTTTTCTAATTTTAGCAAACATGCATTGGCAAGAAGAAGATATTGTTGGTGATACCTGATTTCTTGGAAGTTGTTCATCCTCATGCAAAATGAGATCTAAATGGATCTTATTGACCCCATGTTTAGTAGAATAAACCCTTATGTGACAATAGTTTGAAGTTGCATTTTGGTGGGAAAGCTAAGTAGTAAGAATGGAGGAAAACTATATTATTCGATGAGGCTGGAAGGTGAAGGAGAGTGATCTTGAGCACAAAAGAGATAAGACTGAAAAGATTCAAGGAACTCAGCATCTAAAGAAAAGAGCTACTAGGGAAAGTTAAACAGGTGAGAGGGTTTAACAGTGGCTCAATCAGCAAGATCAGACAATTCTACATACTGGAAAGTGAGTTATAGAGGTAAGAATTGGCAATTTCCAAGCCAAGTGGAAGGTAGTGAATAGTGAATAAGCTGCATGAGTGTATGTGAGAGAAGATCATATATGTGGTGAGAAGAGAGAGGATAAAATGGTGATTAGAGTAACTGACAACATGTGTTTTTTCTGACTGTTCATCCAATGGGAAGAAGTAGAACTAGTATCAGTATTAGCAAGTGAAGGTGAGTAGAGTGTGTGAGAAGGAGATAGAAATAAGAGTATAAGTAAACCAGTGAGGTAGAGGAGGTGATAAACCGACAGGATAAAGTGTATGCAGCGGTTACAAGATTCACTTGTAATTAGACTATTACATTTGTAATTTAATATGTTTATTATAGTTCACTAAGTTGGAGATCGATGCAAGGGTTGGTGCTCCTTGGGTCAGTGCCCTATGTTGTTCATCAAAACTGATTAACCCAAGTACACCTGCAATTGATCTATGAAGTAGCTAATTCAATCTATGAAGAACCTCAGGGCTTGGACAACATGACAAGGATCTAAATCCTTCTACTCTTCAGGCTCTGCAAAACCTAGGTGGGTATAACTTTGATGCTTAAAATGAAACCCATTACACACCTACAACAACATCAACAAATGCAGATAGATCTCACCAAGGCTCAACAACAAGTGGGTTACTACAGATGGGCTAGATCTACACATACAACTTAGCTATGCTTGAGCATGAGATAGATGAAACATTTCAAAATATAACATAAAATAAAGATATTCTAATTGTATTTTAAATTGGTTTGAGAATCCCCTTAATTGCAAGATCAATGCCTTATCCAAGGGCAACAGAGTCACAAATCAAACTATAGATGAAAACTTATACTACAAATTCATCTTCATTCTTAAGTGTTCCTACATTTAATGTCTTGCATAAATGCATTACTCAGCTCATCCATAGAAAATATCAGATCCAGAAACATGAACCCTATTTTATTAATGTTTGCTCACAAAGTTTAAAATCTTCCTTGAAGATTACCTACAAACCAACATTACACTCACAGACACACTTGCTCATGACCAGCTTCATCCTCCTTAAGAATCAGATTTGAATAAAATGAGAATACATTTCAGAGACAAATTCTGTGTGAATTTGTGCATGCCTTACATACACAAGAACCTGCAACTAAGAACACCTACAACAAAGAATTGAACTCCATTACTAAAAGAAAAGCCCTACCTTGTACAATCTTGATGAAAACTCAGAATTGGAAACCATGAGAATATGTTGCCATTCTCCAAATTTCTAAGACCATTACAATGAGAAGAAAACGGGAATAAGAAGAAGAGGGAAAAATATTAGAATTCATCAGAATTTGCCAAGTGTCTTTTTTTCAACTGAATTTCAATTTCCTTTCTCTTTCTCGTGGAAACTACTCTAAAAAATCCCAAATTTGTTGAAACTAACTCCATTACTGCATTCCTCATCCCGAGAGCTTTCCAACGATATATAATACTTGATATTTTTTGGGCAAAAATGAGCCTCTGAGTGAATTAATCATTTTTATGCCTCCATCATTTAAATTTTTCAAATCTTATATAGTCTGCACTATATATTTAATTTTGATTTTTCAATCCATTTTTTTGCCTGACGCCCTGCCACGTGGCAGCCTTCGATTGGCTGATGGAGTCCATTGGGTGCCACCTCGGATGACACCTCATCAATCTGCCTCGTCACCGCCACTTCATTGCCACTAGATGGCTTGCTTGTCGGCCACATCATTGCCACCTCAATGCCATGTCATCTTTTGCTGCTTCACAATGGGTAATGTACGTCCATGTTTCCTTTACGAATCCACATGCACCATCGGATCTTGCTAAACATGCTGGATCTTTAACCTTCAATTTTCCACCTGAGCTTTTCGCAATTTCGTAGGGTTTAACTGACGAGCATCTTTGGTTTCAGAAATCACATGGGCCGTCGGATCTTCTTGAACCTATAGGGTCTTTAACACTATTTTTTCGCCTGACCTTTTTCGCCATTTCATGAAGGGTATTCTTCGAGCATCTTCCCTTCGCAAAACAACGTGCATTGTAGATATTTGATGAACTTTCTCACTGGTTATGTAGCCCTTTCTCTACAAAACTTGCTTGCCTTGGGATCCATGCTTGCATTGGGGTCCACCCAATTGCCACTCAGCCTCCTTGGTCACCTTGGGAAGAGTGCTAGCACGTGTGGGGTCCACTTGGGCACTCAACCGGCACCATTTGTCAAAAGACTTTGAGGCTTTAACATTATAGATGTGTGGAGCTTTGCTATAAATGCTAAAATTTTCCCTTGCCCAACCAATGTGGGATTAATACTCAAGCCTGGGACTGTGCATTTTTTAAGAGTTTTCTGCTGATTGCATTTTTTAAAAATGTTTGAAACACTTTCCAAACAGCACACCAAGGAGGAATCGTTCATCACCTGCCACTTTCCTTTGCTTGGAATTTCATTATTTGCCCACTCCGGCATGAGTTTTTTTTTTTTAACTGTTACCTTCCATAGTCCATGCAGAAGGAGGAGCTGCCAATTTGCACGCCTACCATTTGGATTTGTTTGAATTTACAAAATGCCTCTTCAAACTCCACTCCACACAAGATCAACACACAGCAAGGGGAAAAGACTGGTAAAGGTTGAGGACACTGGGATTTATGCCTACCAAACACATTGCTTTGAAAATTTAGAACACTATAATCTACCACGTAGGGGAGGAGCTGATAAAGGTTGCAGCAGCTTGGCTTACACTTGCCAATGGCATTTGTTTTAAGAGTTTTTAAATAGCCTTATTCACACCATACTCCACCTTCCAACTTGCACGTAGGGAGGATGTTGTTGTTGCATTTGATTTGGTTAAATGATGCCCTCCAAACTCCACACAGGGGTTAAAACTTTGTTAATTGCATTTACTTTGAGTTTCTAAAGGTCTCATACCAGCCACACAGAGGGGAAAGAAATGCACTTGCCAAATCTGCATTTGCTGAAAAGTCTATTTGGCCTTTTCAATGCCAAATTGGGGGGTCTAGTTTCTTTACCCATTTTGTATTTACCTGGAGTTACTGTGGCATTGATTTTTTAGCAAATGATTAGGCGTTACACCAGCCAATGCATTTGTTTGAAGGGCTCTTTAAAATCCTTTCCTTCCATTCAAAACATTCAATCCAAATGCCACCGTAGCCCTTGTTCTCTTGAAAAACATATTCAGTGCATTCGCTTAAATTTGGAAGGCATCCATCTATTTCAAAATTTTATCTGTGGGATAATAGGCATCCTAGAACATATAATCTTCTTCATTCCTCATGAACTCCTCAGTACTTAAATCATATAACATATGATTTTAAAAAAAATAATTTAAACCTTGCCTGAAAAGATGCGTGAAGTGGCAAGCCAGGTCGGGCCCCAAAGTGGGTCCGGCTAAAATAAATTTTGTTTCATACAAATGAACTTTGAAATGCCTCACAAATCTTAAACATACCTCTGGAAACGATCGACACCATTTTCAGATCATTAAATTGAGTTTCACGGCTTTCGAGCACTTGTGCCACATTTCTGCATTTAATCATGAAGACGTAATTTTTGAACCAGTCAAAACACCTTTATGGACCTTGCCATCTGATAGGAATGTACTCTGATATACAAGCATGAACTCTACCAAACGGTTTCTCTAGAAAAATCCCAAGTGAAGAGATATTAATCATAAAAAATGACCAACTGGTTTTGTCGACACTGTGGACCTGATGAAGTCAATGCGCAAGAAACTCATGATGCCTTTCTTAATAATATTAAACGATCTCCAATATTTGAATACTTAGTTCAACCAAAAGGATGACTGGGTGCAAATGGTGTGTTCAGGAAAATAGCAACTTTAACTGATATGACAATGAAAGTACGGATCACTGAAAGAGATGGCCTAAGAAACCCTTTTGAAAACCAATCAAACGGATTGGTAGGAGCTTGAAACTGGAAACATAACTTGTCATTCATGACAAAAGTAGCCCAGAACAAACATTTTGACATGAAACTTACTAAGGCAACTTTTACACTTATGCAAAACAAGGCTCCGAATAACAGCTGAAACAGGGACTTGTCAAACAACATCGACTGCAAAAAGGATTGAGCTTTGAAAACTAGCAAATGGATTCATAAAGACTTGAAAATTTGCATTCTGACTCACATTTATGCATAGACTTGAATCCATTTTCAATTTTACCATGACGATCAATGGGGAAAAAGATATAAACACTCAAAGTAGGCTACTTGGTGAAATCTGCATTTGCACCTAAAATGCACTTTTAGCTCACCCCTTGAAATTGGTACCTAATAAATTGATCCAAACTGAAATCTGAAAGTTGCACATCATTGCATAGGTCAAAAGAAATGTGTAGGACACATTTCCCAAGCCTTACCCTTTGAAAATCAACTGGCTCCATTTTACCTTCTCTTTAACTAGGCCACCTGAATGAGATTAGGTGCCTTTCTAAAAATGAAATATCATAATTTTGAAATGGGGCTCAAAACTTGACTCAAATTTAATGTGTCCCAACACCCTAAAGAAAGAGTGCTACTGCTTGGGTTGGTTCTCTAAATGTTGTAACCAATGGTTTTCTCTCTGAAGCTGGATTGGAGCAGTAGACTCTAGCATCATTCCTCACTGAGGTTTTTCCCATCTTAGGTTTTTCTTGTATATACCGGTGTTATGTGATGTGCCATTTGTGTGGTTGAATTGTGTTGCCTTGTTTTATCTTACTAGTAGGTTTTCTTTGTTCTTAGGTTGGTAGCTGATAATCTCTTTTGGAGGTAAAAGGATTAAGAATTTAGAAACCACTGATTCACCCACCCCCCTCTAAGTGGCATCTTGTGTTCAACATTTATTTCAGCTCATATTACTTGGAGGAAAATTGAAGGGATTTATAGAAGTTAAATAGGCACCCCTCAAATGGGCCTTTGCCTAATTTTTATTCTAGAGTCTGATTGATGCCCATATTTGAGCCCCAAGTGATTCTTTTTCCACAATGCTCGAACATGCTCAACTATGTAGTTAGAACCTTCAAATGCACAAAAAGAGGCCTTAATGGAGTAGTAGGATAACCCAAAAGATTATTTTGAGCACCAACTATGAATTTACTATCTCAAGTGTGTTGGTGTTGTGGTTTGTGTTTGTTTGGTCTGGTTTTGGCCCATGGGGTTCCCAGATGAGTTCTAGAGGCTTGGGATGAAGTTTTATGGTGTTTCTTCTATGTTTGGGGGTTTGTAACATATGTTTTAAGTTTATTCATATTTTCACATGTTTTTATATTCTTGTATGTAAATTAATCCAATGGTTACTACATTTGGAAGTGGTTTCATTGGCATATCTTAATGGATAGGGCTTAGAAAGGCCACATGTGTGTATGATTTATGATTTTAATTCTTGATTCAGAATTTATGTTAATTCATTTGAGATATCTGTGCTATGGATTTTTATCATTCCTTCAAATTTAACCCTAGGTTAGAGGTGTCTAGGTGCAAATTAGGGAGAGTGGCTCTTGATGGGGGTTGGTGTCCTAAAGTGGCTAGTCATGATAATCCATTGTGAGATTTCTTAAAATGTGATAACCTAATAAATAAAATAGGGAAGAAAATTAAACATGATAATTCTAATGCCTCATCTGTTCTTGAGTTCTTGTGTAGACCAACGATGGAAGTGGGAAGGGTTGTCCATCCTAGGGGCATTGGTCTAGCATGACCAAATTTCCTTATCTTCATGAAAGCATTGTTCAGGTTCCAAATGATCTATGTAATGGGGGTTAGGGCCTAGAGAGGCTAGCCAAGATAATTTATACGCAGTGCCATAAAATTATGACCCCTGCAATTTTAACAACATTTGGTGTCTTCACCTTGGCAATGACATCTCCTTCCCTAACTGTGACCTATTTCTGCATTTTCACCCCTTCACCCTTCCTCCTTCATGTCTTGTATCAACTTTTTATCCTATCTAGGACAAAAAAAGGGCAGGGATGTGGTGCCCTTGTCCCCCCTAGGATAGTGGTGTGGCACCCTTGTACCCCTAGGATAGGGGTGTGGCACCCTTGTCCCCACCCCTTAGGGTGGCCCTATGGTAGGTCTTCCTGATCTCCTATACACAATTTGTGTTTGGAGTTTGTAATTCCTCTTTATCGGCCTTTAGTGTTTGAAAACTAGTCTTTGAGGCATGTATAAAAATTAATTCAATACCCTCATTTAGGGACAACGAAATGAGGGACAACGAATAGACAAATGATAAGGGATAAGAGGCATAAGGAGAAGATACAAGGTTTCAAGGTCATCATCAAGCATTCAAGACTTCTTCATTCATCAATTGGAGCAACATTACAATATTCATTTGCAATAATGTGTGTGTGTTAGGTTTTTGTCATGTTACATGCCATTTCATGCAACATTTGTGATTACATTCAAGAAGCAAAGAAATCATCATCAACTAGTTGCAAATCTACAAGGTATAGATTTCCATTGTTTACATTCAAGCATTTGTAATTACTTTCTTTCAAGGTTGATTACTCAACCAGGGTTTTCCACAACCCCCTTTTCCTCTCTTTTCTTTATGTGGGTTGTAGGTACACAACTATAATAACTACATGTTTGGGCTTCATTTGCAGAGACAGAAGAAATCTTTTTGTTTGGCGGATTTTCTAGAGGACCATGTACATTCCGCCATGGTCTCAATAAATTTTCTCCAAATCTATAGGGAAGATCCGTATCAATCTAATTATCTTAGATTTGAAGTTATAGCGCGATCCCGAACTGGTGGCTCCTCATTTCACTCATTTCTTCTCTCTTTTCCGCATAGTCAACAAGCCAACTTTCTCATTTACAAAAGAGGGTAAATCTCACTTCAACCACTTGCAATCCACTTGGAATTCACATCCTTGTCTCTCTTAGATTTGGATCTAGTGGATTCAAGACCCTCTTTTTAATGTAAAGTTCCTCCAAAGTGAAAATCATCCTAGTGGCTTCCTTTCTCTCTCCTAGACGGGGACTCACTAGGATCCAATTTTCCACTTTATGTTCTAGTGAGCCCAACATCTTACACATTAATTTTTATTTCCCATTCTTAGATCTCATTATTTGCAATTTGAATTTCAAATTTTTATTTTCAAGTTTGATCTATTTGCAAATTTTAGAGGTTAATTACATAAAAACCCTAATTTTACATTTTGAGAAAATTAAGCTTGTGAGGTGCAAAATTTTAATTGCTTGTTTCAGATCTGATTTCTATTTCAAAATTGCAATTCAAATTTGTCTCTTTATTCAAAATATTTAGTTGTTAAATCATAAAATGCTAATTTTTAAGATCCTTTCATTTTCTACCTTTGACTACAAGTTTGATCGATCTAGACATCTCGAAATCATCTTTTTTTTTGGATTCCGCATTAAAATCATAATCTCTATCATCCTTGAAATTTTTTGAAAAAAGTTGGTCAGACTGTGTGCGTTCCCGCCACAGTCCTCAACTTTTTTCTTGAAATTTCAGGAGACAAAATTGACTGTATTTTTCTCCTCAAATCTAGAAAATCGGTGTACTTTATCAATTTTAACAATCTTTAAGGTCAAACAAAAATTCAAAATTCATCAAATTCACATCATAAAATTAATTTTCATAAAAAGGTCCTAATTTTAGATCTTCTTTTCTAGCAAATTCAGATTTCACTTAAGAGACTTCTAATGACAATTAATAAATTGGATTTACTTTCTCTTTCACATGTGGTTACATTATTTTTTGCATATATTTATCATGTGTCAGATAAGAGTTTATTCCATTTCGTGTTTCTTCTCTTTCTTCATGACACTTGGTCATATTGTGTTGTTAGGATTTCCAAATTATTTTGTTTTCAATTAGATCTCAAAGCTTTCATGTACAATTTATGTTGCATTATGGTGATGTTGTTCACAAATTGCATTTCCTATGTTAATCACCTTAAAGCTTTTGTAGATCCTAATATTTGTACCTCTCCTAGGGTATCTTGTGTAAATGAGATGAGATCTAATTCTTTACCCAATGATTTCTCTAAAAATGATCAAGCATTGGAAATTAGCATGGATCCATCTTCTTCTTATACAAGTACCCTTGAGCAAGGGGGCCAATATGACAACATCATCATTCTTATATCTTTAGATTCTGCTTATTCTCCTAAGACCTATCTTCAACATCAAAGTATATGTAGGAAGAATGATGCCATGCATTTTATTCATGAGCTTTCCCCTCGCATAGAAATCACTAAAAATGAGCTTTGAGATGATGAAAATATTCTTCCCCAATCTTCCAAAAAGGATAAGCTTGATAAAGGCAAAGAGATTGTCATTTCACATGATACTCCTCCTTCATCTACAAATCCTTTCTTGCCTCCTTACCCATCAAATTTCAAAGAAATTCATGATCTAGTTCTTCCATCTAGTCAATTGAAACATTCTTATAGTCGTGGCTTTCATATAATTACAAAACAAGGTTTTAAAGGACAAGGAACTGGGAAATTTGACCATGGAATTCATGTCCCTATAAACCCTCCTACACAAACTACTACAAGAGGCCTAGGAAGTGGTACCCCTATTTCTATGGATGAGTTCCTTAGGCTTCAAAACTTCCAAGATTACCCTAAAAAAAAACAAATGAAGAGAGCCAACAAGAATTCTTCTTCTTCAAAGGGTCTTTTTTGTTCATTTCATCAAACCCATGACCATAATGTTGATGATTGCCCTGATTTTCAAAAATATATTCAAGAAGGCATAGATAGTGGCAAAATTAGAATTGTGGATAATGAAACTTCTTCTTCTAACAAACGATCTTCTCCATGGAAAGACAATATTGTTAGACACAATGCACCACTAAGAGGGGGAAGGGGTGAATTAGTGGTTCTCAAAATCTTCCCTTTAGCTATCCTATGTGAGCATATCGGTTAATACATCTAACTCAATGCAAACTTACCAATTAGAGGGGAGAACAATACAAATGCAATTACACACAAGGGGACATCACATAACACCAACATATATGAGGAAAAACCAAGATGGGAAAAACCTCGGTGAGCAATGCTACTGGATTCTACTACTCCAATCCAGCCTCACAATGAAAATTGTTACAATGTTTAGGGCACAAACCCAAGGAGCACCAACCCCTGATTTAAGGCACCAACCAAAGGAGCACCAACCCCTGATTTAGGGCCCCAACCCAAGGAGCACCAACCCCTAACTTTTTTATGGGCTACAACCCAAAGGAGCGACAACCCCTGCACCGAGCTACAGCTCAATGATCACAATGTAAAATTCATTTAGAAAAGTAGTTATCTTGTTGCAAGTGAATCTTGCAACCATTTCACATGCCTTACTTTGCCAGTGAGATACCTTCTTTGCTACACCAGCTCACTTCTCCTGCTACTCTGATTTGCTTCTTCTCTACCAGTAAACTCTACCACTACACCTTTCCTCTTCTTCTCTGTTGGATCTCCTTCTCACCTCTCTACACTTTATCAATGCTAAACTCTACCAGTCCATTGTCTACCTTTTCTGCATCTCTCTTCACTTTTTCTTTGCTAGTATAACCACTACCGATTATGCTCTTCACTCTTCCTCTTTTCTTAGATAATCTCTGAGCACTTTCCTGATTTTTTCTCACATGCAAAAGTAATACACTTCGCAGTAGCACAATTTTTTTCTTCTACTCAACAACACTCTTCAATGGGTTTGGATTCCTTATTTATAACCTTGTTTTCCTACCAAAAGCCAATTCAAAAACATGGGAAGTTAAGGTTTCCTCATCACCTTTGAGGGAAACAAAATCCAATCAGATCTTCCCTGATCTGATCTCTCTGACAGCCAACAGTACACCTTCGCTATTTTCACACCTTCTTGATCACAGCTTCTATCTCTGGCAATCTTCTTTTTCCCTTATCGGCTGATTTCTTGGTCAACCACCAAGATCAGTCTTGATGTTTCTTTCATCCACCTTGATCTCCTCAATTACTCTTAGCTAGCTCTAAGTTGTCCTCGAGCCGCAAACCTCTGCAACATGTCCTGTGATTTGTGGGATCTTCCATTAATGTCCACCAACTCTACAACTACCCCATCGGTGTACATTCCTTCTTCATCCGAATGCAAGTCTGCCACCTTGACTACATGTGGCATCTATGTCGACCAATTGATAGATTGACTTCTTCATGTCGATCAAGATAGGATCACCAACCAAACACTCTACTGGTTCCTCTTTCCTACTGGTTTTCTAATCCTACTGGTATCTCACACACTACCAGTTACCTCATCATGTTTGTACTCTGCTAAACTGCTGATGGAACTCCTTAATCGGTCGCAAGACATGTCTATCCTAAGCATGCATATTCCCACAAATTAGGAAGTCTTCTTATTCTACACCTTGTCCATATTATTGGTGAGCATTCATATCGATAAAATCTCTTCATGACACAATGTCATCAACCTTCAACAGCCTCCATCTTCAGTTAGGCCACTCTCCTTTGTTTGCATCTGCTCAGCCTTGCCTTCTCCTTTTTCAGCACGAACCATATCACAACCGGTTTGTCAAGATGAGAAACTCATCATTCTTCATCTATTCCGACATCTCATCATGCCTTCTCTATCGGTCCAATGCATAACCATGTTCTCATGCATTTGAGGCATTCTTTTTTTTTTTTACCAGTGGATCCGATGTGAGCCTTCTAACACTTGCCTTTACCTCTTCTTCCTTATCTAACCAAACTAAAATGCACACAATCCATAATAGGAGATAATCTCCACTTACTAGTGGAGTGACACCTTGTCTTCTACATCTTGCAATGCACTTCATGTGACCTCCCTATTTGTACAACATATCTTCAAACAAGCATATGTGATCCAGTGTGAGCACTTTCACTATCAATCATCTCTTCTCATGGTGATTGCATCTTCATCTAGTGGGAGTCCTATTGTTCTTCAACCTCATAGTGCAACCTCACAGTATTTCGGTGACCTATTCATTCTTCTCTTCTAGTGTAGATGTGATTCAGGTAACATTCTGCCTCTTCATCACAAACAACATCCAAGCATTATGCTCATTGTCAATACTTCACTTCCCAGTTGACATACTCTTATAGCTAGTGATACATTATGCCGGTACCGGTAATCTTCCCATACCGGTTGACATCAGTGACAACACAATTCCAACAATCTCCCCCTTTGGCATTGATGTCAACTCATGTAGTATATGACATACTACATAATCCTTCTCCCCCTTTCTCTAATTCATAGATTCTCAAACACATGTAGTATGCTTTATACTACCTTTGACAACAATGGCAAAGGGAACTATCAGGATATCCTTCCTCATTGTATTTGCTAGGCACTAACAAAATTCTTTCTCCCCCTTTGTCTTTACCGGATGTCTCTCTTTTGATAACATTTGTTGCAATTTGTTACATTTTTTCAAGTCACATGACTTGAGATGGAGGATTCAACCATCAACTGACAACAATTGAGCATTGAAGTCTGATACTACTTGATAGAGCACTCAATTTGTAGAAGAACTGATACCAATTGTTGATGCATCAGTGAATATTACTCACCTGCCAGTCACCCTACAACACTTCCTGTTTGATCCCAAATTTCTTTAGGAATCAAATGTGATTGTACTAGGAATACAACCAACCAAATGATAGGTAGATACCCCTTACAATTAAATTCTCCTAGGTATTACTATTGTAACTTTTCATCATCTTCAATTTTGGGTAGTCAGTATCCATACAAGTTCAAGCAAGTTAGCTCCGCATCATGAGCACTTAAACTCCCCATAAGTCATACATCTCAGGGTCTTGTCTCCGGTCAAGTATAATACTGAGATTCCAATCTCCTCCATATACTGGTTGAGTTGTGCAACTGTGATCATGTGATGATCCTTCAACTCCATTGTATCCACCACAACCTATGACATTATCCTGGATCTACACAATGCCAGACAATGTTATCACCATGCCAAGAATTAAACCGGTTGGCCCAAAAACATGCAAGCCTACATGATCAACAACCAGGCCAATCATATGTCATTCAAGTCTTTTCCAATACCACCTAAGACATAGACACTTCATTCCATGCTACCTGGGCTAATGCAATTAACTCGCAACTACATTGTCTTATTTAACCTACTAGCATACATGTCGGTAACATTTTGCACATACCTATTAACATTTGATACCCATTGTTGACCTCCACTTATTGACACATGCAGTTTTGATCCAACACTAATCTATAGGTGTGTAGTTAAGGTAGCCTCTACACACACTTATCATCTCATTTCCATCCTTCATACTGGCAACAACATGTTCTTCTATGTTGCCTTATTTAATGAGGGGGTGAATGATAAATTCAATGTGATACCCCCACTAAGATCTAGCATCTCCTTTAGGCCTTAGGAGACATCAGTTGTGCATTGGATGCATAGTTCTAGTCCATGGTCTTCTTCCTCCATACCTTTCTAGTCTCATTCATTTTCCCATTTTCAGGCTTGGGAGCAAGTCTTTCCTTCTTTTTTTGATGGGTCCTTTCATTTCTTGATTCTTCATCACAACCAAAAGTAGTGCTATATAAGTAGACAACATCCATACCATTATCATGTTTGGGAAATATCTTGACATACTAGTTTGATCATCTCCTTCTGGTCATGTTGTTGTGACTGGCAACTAAAACTGGTGAACCTCTTGCTCCTGCAAGGACATTTCTCCTTTGGTTCCATACAAGTCTCTGACTTCCAAATGCTCTATATCCACTTTTCTGTAGAGCATAGTTGTTACACTAGCCTCCATGTGACTGCAGGTTCCTCTTTTTGCATTCAAACTCTCTATGGCCAAGACCCTTGCAGCTATGATAAACAACATTTCCTTACCTAGGGGAGGGGACATGCATGAATATGCTCCTAGATACATTTTTCTTATATGCATAATGTCCATGAGATCCTATATTATTCTTTCTAGATCATATGACTTACAAATTTATTTTTCCATGCATGAGGAGATCTTATCTGTTTAGTATCTCCATTTATTCCTCTTTGAGAATGGATCCTTGGTTGTCCATTTTGTGCAGCTCTTTCATCTGGTCTCTTCTTCTCCCACACTTGCTTTTCCCTATGGGTGGTAGAATGTCTTTGTCCTTTATTGGTAGGAGGTCTTCTTTGTTTCTTTCTCATTGTCTTGCTTCCGGTGAAGTTATCTTCTCCCATCTCCCCTTTACCTTTGTGATTTGCATTGTTCCTCCTTTTTGCAGCACTGGTCTTTGTTATTGTCTACAAGTCTTCATCGGTTGTCCTTAGGTCAACCTTCTTTCGGGGAGAATTTCTCACTATGAAGTTTTGGCCTTTGTTTTCTCCATTGTAGGAGACAAACATAGTGTCATTGTGGGTGACATTCCTACTAGAGGAGCATTCACCAAATATACTTCCTAATCCTTCAGTATCCTTGGCATGCTTTTGTTTCTTTAGCATTTTGTCCAAGGCAACACTGCTGCCATCAAACCAGATTCTTACCTTGAGCTCATTTTGGCACTTCTCAAGGTCATTTCGGACTCTCCATTTCTCCAAGCAACTATTGATATTCTTCATTTTTTACTTCTAGCCTAGATGCTAGATCTTCACACTAACATCCCTTGGTGTCTTCTGCCTAAGTCTTCAACTCTGAGATGCATTTCTCAAATTCCTCAAGGTATTTTGTCAGCCGGTTCTGCTCTACTATAGAATCATTCTTGAATAGCTTGTATTCATTTCTTAGATTCTCCATTTTACCTTCCTTGGAGTCCAAGACTGATTTCAAATCACCAGTCAATCTTTTTGTCTCTTCTAGTTGAGTGGTCAATAAACCAACATTTTGGTTTGATTCTTCAAGGCAGGTTCTCAACTGGCTACAATCCTCATGAACTGATCTTTTGTATATTTTGAAATTATTTCTAACTTTTTGAAGCTCTTCTAGAGCACTTAACAGTTCACACTCAAGATCTACTTATGTATCTTCTTCTTCTTCCCCTTCACTATCAAATAGATCTTGATGGCTAGATCTATCTACCTTGTCTCCTTCCTCATCATCATTGCCAAATAGATCTATTTAGTGGGATCTATTTGCCTTATCACTTTCAAATGTGTGCACCTCATCTTCGGATCCTTGAGCCATGAAAAGTTGGGTTCCTTCTTTATTAATGTTGTGATTGCTAGTGTATCATCCTTGATCATCTGCACATGTATCTACTACATTGTTCTTCTCACTTCCACACATTGATCAAGCGGTGCAAGGTTCATTTCCATATAGCTTCCTTAGTCTATCCCATAGACTCTTGGATGATTTACACTTATCCACGTATGAGGAGACATCACCATTGAGCCCATTGAATATAGCCTTCATGGCTTCTTCATTTCCCATGTAACCTATTTCTTCTTCAGATCTGGTGGGAGGACTAACATTCTTAGGGAGACCATTAATAACCGACATCCATACATCAAATCGTAGAGAAGATAGGAAGACTTCCATTCTACAACTCCAAATAGAATAGTTTGGAAAATCAAATACAAGAATAGGGATTGACAATAAACAAACCATTGTGTCCTTAAGCCTGAATCTACCCAAGCTAGAGAAAGCTCATCTAGCTGGTAACCTATGCTATGATACAATTTGTTAGACACAATGCACCACTTAGAGGGGGAGGGGGTGAATCAGTGGTTCTCAAACTCTTCCCTTTAGCTATCCTCTATGAGCATATCAGTTAATAGATCTAACTCAATGTAACCTTACCAGTTAGAAGGGAGAACAACACAAATGCAATCACACAAGGGGACATCACATAACACCATCATATATAGGGAGAACCCAAGATTGGAAAAACCTTGGTGAGCAATGCTGCTGGAGTCTACTTCTCCAATCCAACCTCACAATGAAAATTGTTACAATATTTAGGGCACCGACCCAACGAGCACCAACCCCTAATTTAAGGCACCAACCCAAGGAGCACCAACCCCTAACTTGTTTATGGGTTACAACCCATAGGAGCGACAACCCCTACACCGAGCTATAGCTCATTGATCACAATGTAAACTTCAATTACAAAAGCAGTTATCTTGTTGCAAGTGAATCTTTCAACCATTTCATATACCTTACTCTACAACACCAACTCACTTATCCTACTGCTCTCATTTGCTACTTCTCTATCGGTAAACTCTACCGGTACACCTTTCCTCTTCTTCTCTGCTGGATCTCCTTCTCAATACTCTGCACTTTATCAGTGTTGAACTCTACCAGTCAACTGTCTGCCTTTTTTTGTAGCTCTCATCACTTTTGCTCTATCAGTATAACCACTACCGATTTTTCTCTTTTCTCAGATACTCTCTAAGCACTTGGCTGATTTGCTCTCACGTGCAGAAGTAATACACTTCATAGTAGCACAATGTTTTTCTTCTATTTAGCAGCACTCTTCAATGGTTTTGGCTTCCTTATTTATAACCTTGTTTTCCCACCAACAGCCAATTCAAAAACATCGGTGGTTAGTGTTTCCTCATCACCTTCAAGGAAAACCAAATCCAATCAGATCTTCCCTGATCGGATCTGTCTAACAGCGAACGGTACATCTCCACCATTTTCACACCTTCTTGATCATGCCTTCTATCTTTGGCGATCTACTTTTTCCCTTATCGGTTGATTTATTGGTCAACCACCAAGATCAGTCTTGCTATTTCTTTCATCCACCTCGATCTCCTCAATCACTCTTAGCTGGCTCTAAGTTATCCTCCAGACATCAAGCCGCAAACCTCTACAACACGTCCCATGATTTGTGGAATCTTCCATTAATGTTGACCAACTTTGTAACTACCTCGTCGGTGTACATTCCTTCTTCATCTGAATATAGTTCCACCACCTTGACTACATGTGGCATCCATGTCAACCAACTGAGAGCTTGACTTCTTCATGTCATTCCGGATAGGATCATCGACCAAACATTCTACTAGTTCCTCATTCCTGCCAGTTTTCTTACCCTACCAGTATCTCACACACTACCGGTTACCTCATCATGTCCGCACTTTGCTGAACTATCGATGGAACTCCTTAACTGGTTGCCATACATGTCTATCCTAAACATGCACATTCCAACAAAGTAGGAAGTCTTCTTCATCTACACCTTCTCCATATTACCGATGAGAATTCATATCGGTAAAACCTCTTGATGACACCATGTCATCAATCTTCAGCAGCCTCCATCTTTAGTTAGGCCACTATCCATTGTTTGCATCTGCTCACCCTTGCCTTCTCCTTGATCAGCTCAGACTGTATCACAACAGGTTTGTCAAGATGACAAACTCATCATTCTTCATCTATTCTGACATCTCATCATGCCTTCTCTATTGGCCCAGTGGATAACCCTGTTCTCATGCATTTGAGGCATTCCATTTGTTTTCACTGGTGGATCCGATGTGAGCCTTCTAACACTTTCCTTTAGCTCTTCTTCTTTATCTCACCAAACTAAAATGCACACAATGCATAATAGGAGATAAGCTCCACTTAATGGTGGAGTGATACCTTGTCTTTTGCATCCTACAATGCACTTCATATGACCTCCCTATTTGTGCAACATGTCTTCAAATAGGCATATGTGATCTAGTGTGAGCACTTTCATTATCAGTCCTCTCTTCTCATGGTGACTGCTGCTTCATCTGGTGGGAGTCCTATTGTTCTTCAACCTCACATCATTCTGGTGACCTGTTCATTCTTCTCTTCTAGTGTAGATTTGATTCAGGTAACATTTTGGGTCTTCATCACAAACACCATCCAATAATTCTTCTCATTGTCAACACTTCACTTCCCAGATGACATACTCTTTTAGCCGGTGATACATTGTGTCGGTACCATTAATCATCCCATACCGGTTGACATAAATGATAACACAATGCCAATAGATATTTACCATGTTGATAGATTAGCTACAAGAATTTGTTAGAGGTTGAAATATGAAAAGAACATTTCCTTTCCTCCTCAAAATAAAAACAAAAATCATAAGCAAGTGAAAGGTATTGAGTATTGCATTTTTCATTATTCATATTCACATTCTTTTGGAAAATGTTATGCATTTAAGAAATTTGTTCAACTACAATATGATCTTGCACAAATTTTTCTCACGGAAGATCTAGATGTATTTCTTAGTAAAAACATCATGCCTTAGGACTTCTTTTCCCTTCATGTTGCTCTTCACCCTATGTCATAATTATCCCATTTAATGGGAGCTATTTATCATTAGTGGTGGTATTGTTTCACTTTAAACATCCTTTGAAGCAAGAACATGAAGTCCATTTTTGTTCTTCTTTCTATACATTTTTCTCTATCTTTGTGCATTATTCATTATTAGATCCCTTTTCTTACATAGGGTTATTCTTATGTGAGCATATAATTGTTCTTTGGTCTTACTCTTTGCTTGGAGAGGGGCATCTTTATTAAGTACTGCATTTCCTTTCCTTTCCTTCATTCTCTTGGAAATCTTACCTCTTTTATGGTTTTGATTATTCACAAGTATAATATACCCTTTAGCAAGGAATGATCCCTTGAGAAGTATGTATCACTTCCCTTGATAGGATTTGTTCCACTAGGATGACATATGGCTTGAAACTAATCACCATCAAAAAATGTGTAATGTTTCTACTTGTTTTTGTCAGTTGCAGAGAAAGGATTTTCACTCCTTTCCTTTTTCTTTTTTATGATTATTTTCTTTAGGGGTTACATTTTTCATATGTGATTATCATTTATTACAATGGTATGCTTTTATGACTAATCCCCCTTGGGGAATATATGATGGTTTTTCTCTCTTCTTGTTCGAAGATTACCACTTCTTGAAATGTGTATTTTACATTTACTAATGTCTTTTCTTGCATGTGTTTCATACAAGTTCATTGCAAATTTTCTAAGGTTTAATCTCTCCCTAGTATATTATGTAAGATTTTCTCATTGTCCCTTAGCCTGGGGGGAAATGATCCTTCTCTCTCTTTCTCTAGGGATCCATTTTACCCTATTAAGTGGGCGGTGTGAGTTCTATTACCTAATGTCATTCCTTGTGTAGAATTGTTGTTGTTCACTCAAGGATTCTCTCATATAGAAGATATGTTCATCCTTGACTACAACCTATTTTACACTCAATGATGTACATATAAGATAAAATCACCCATCCCTTTGGGGGCTAAAAGTGAGTCATCCCTCATCAAGAATCCCTTTAACCTAGAAATAGGAGGAAGGATTGAATTCTTGTTCTAGAACATGTTATATTTATCTAAGACAACTCCTCCTGGGGGTAGATTTCTTTTGAACAAAGTTCTCTTCTCCTCCAAAGATCACCTTTACACTTACAACAAGATATCTCTTTTCAACTATCTTACCCTTGCTTGAAGAGTATTCCCTCTCTAGCTTGGATTTATGGCATTGTTGCATACCAAATATCTTCTTTGTGATGAAGTTAGGTATCCTTGGTCTAATTTCCTTAATATATCAAAATTTATCTTGTTGACATCTTAAGAGAGGTGGCACCCACACTTCTCCTTTGTACTATACTTCTCTCATGCATTGTATAGTGAGATATTCTTGGAACCAGAGAGAGACCTCTTAGAGAAAGATTGCATCACTTTTCTTTTATAGTGGGACATTTTTGGAACCAGAGGGAAACCTCTTTGAGAAAGATGTCATCACTTTTTGTATAGTGGGTCAGTCTTGGAACCAGAGAATGGTCTCTTAGATAGAGATGTATTCACTTCTTCTTTTCTTGTACAATGGGACATTGTTGGAACCAAAGGGAAGCCTCTTCGAGCAAGATGTCATCACTTTTCTCTTGTATAGTGGGTCATTATTGAAACCAAAGTACATTCTCTTAGAGAGAGATGACGCCACTTTTAATTTATGCGGGGTGATTATTCTTGGAACCAGAGCACAAACTCTTAGAGAGAGATATCGCACCTTTATTAACACTTGTACTACACATTCTATATAGGTTATAGCATACTCAGGCATAGACTCCTATGAGGCTCTTCAAACCTCACTTGCACACACATGCATGAGGTTGAGTGGAACTAAAGATGTTCTCACTCTCTCCCTTTACATGGATCACCTATATAGGCTCCAAGGGCGAGATTTTCCATGTCCTTCTCTCCATGGATCACCTAGTTTTAGGGGCGAGACATTGATGGCTTATTTCTTCTTTGAATTTCTTCTCATGGAGCACCAAAGTTTGCATTCATGTTCTCTCTCTTCTTCCTTCCATGACCTCATTGTTTTACTATTTATAGTTCATGGATGATGTAAACTTTTCTCTTTTATGTAATCACTTGTGTTTATGTTTTGGAATTCTTAATTAGTTGTTGAGACATCTGAGCTCGAGATCTATTTGGCTAAATGGTTTGTCATCTTGTGTCTTGTTCTTTCATGTGTCTGCTTGTGCTTTGTCTTTATTTTGTGTGTCTTGTGAATTATTGTTTTGTGTTCTCTTGCATATGTTGGCATGAGTTGAGACCCTAAGAATGGGGGTTTTTTCACCTCAATATTAGTGGTGTCTTATACTCCTTGTGGCATTGCTCTGCATCTCTCATCTTCATCTCTCTCTTTTCTTCTACTTTACTGGTAGTAGTGGTGTAAGCCATACTCTAGCTAAAGTGTCGGATAAATGTAGTGTGATAAAATTATGACCCCTGCAATTTTAACCATATTTGTGGTCCTCACCTTGGTGGCGACATCTCCTTCCCTAATCAGGACCTATTTATGCATTTTCACCCTTTCACCCTTCCTCCTTCATGTCTTGTGGCAGCTCTGTATCCTATCTGGGGCCCAAAATAGGGCACGACTTGAGCGTGGCACTCGTGTCCCTCCTAGGATAGTGGCGTGGTGCCCCTTTTCTCCTAGGATAGGGGTGTGGAGCCCTTGTCCTCACCCCTTAGGGTGGCCCTATGTCAGGTCTACCCGGTCTCCTATGCACAATTTATCTTTGGGGTTCACAATTCCTCTTTGTCGGCCTTCTATGGTTGAAAATTAATCCTTGAGGAATGTATAAAAAGGAATTCAATACCCTCATTTGTGACAATAGATAGAAAAATGATAAGGGATAAGAGGCATAAGGAGAAGATATAAGGTTTCAAGGTTATCATCAAGCATTCAAGTCTTCTTCATTCATCCATTGGACCAACATCACAATATTCATTTGCAAGCATGTGTGTGTGTTAGGGTTTTGTCATGTTACATTCCATTTCGTGCAACATTTGTGACTACATTCAATAATCAAAACATTGATCATCAACAAGTTACAGATCTACAAGGTATACATTTCCATTGTTTATATTCAAGCACTTGCAATTACTTTATTTCAAGGTTTATTCCTCAACTGGAGTTTGGCTAAGGAAACCCCTATCAACAACCCCATTTCCCTCTCTTTTCTATGTGTAGGTTGTGTTGGCATTGATTTTTTATTAATGTCGACCGATATTGTAGGTAGGCTACCGGTAGAGGTATGTCATATGGTGTAAAGAAGAATGAACTGGTATGGTGGAAGACAAGTACTTATTGAGACTATCGGTGACTTTACTAGTATGAGGTGAGATGCATGTGTGTGATAATAATTTGAGTGATAAATGGTAGAGATTGAACTATTTTGGAGGATTGGTTTCCTATTTATGATGAAGAGGTAGAATGTTAAAATGATCACAAACCACCGAAGGTGAAGAGGTGCTACCGATGTAGCATGCACTACCAAATTAGTAGGAGGTGAAGGTCTCACCAGTAAAGGAAGGTACCGGTAAGAGTTTGGTGATTGATGAAGTATAAACTGAACTTCTGTTAGTCAAATGAGTATATGACTGATGTGATGCCATACGGAGCTAACGTGGCAAACATGCAAATGTCAGTGAAGCTTCCATCGACGTGGCTATTGAAATAGCCACAAATCACAGAGTGATAATAGATTTATGCGTCTTGAGGAAGAAATAATGATTGAGAAAGATCAGGGAGTATTTGGTGCCTAGATCAAAGAAAATAAATCAGACTGCAAGATGACCCCAAGAAAGGAATAGCTAGACTGTAAATGCATCGACACATTTCAAGGCAAAAAATCATGGACGACATTTCTATCTATGGCAAGTATGCATTGGATAATGAAAAACACGTATAGATGTATACCTCCAGTTTAGGTGATCAATCCAAGGCAGATCAGATCGGATCTTATGCAGATTTGATAGAGTGAAGGAAACTCTAACCGCACTAAGTTTGAATTGTTTCTTGGTGGGAAAGCTCAAGTTTAAATATGATGACTTGAGACTGTGATTGTTGCTTCTCGTGAGTGAAGGCAAGTGTGAAATTGTTGTCTGAAAGCCGAATCAAAAAACACTTGAAGTGTTTATGAGTGAAGACTATATCGGTAAGGAGAAGCAGGCTAAACCAGTGTGAGAAACAAACTGATGGAATGAGCATAGAACATAGAGGTGACATATTAGCGAAAGCGGTGCCTGATAGAGAGTGATCTATGTGAGTTTTAGTTTGAATACATTGTGAGGGGGGACTTAGAAAAGTAATCATCAAAGCCAAGTTGCAGAGTGGGAGGAGAGAATACAAACAAATAAGGGCGAAACCGATAGAGAAGAATGTTGTAAGGTTGCAAAACTTCATTTGCAATAGTGATTTCATTTGTATAATTGATTTTTATATTGTATTCACTAAATTGGAGCTTAGTGTAGGGGTTGTAGCTCCTTCAGGTTGTATGCTATAAATTATGCAAGGGTTGGTGCTCGTTTGAGTTGGTGCTCATAAATCAGAGATCAATGCTTCTTGGGTCGGTGCCCTAAATATTGTAATCAGAGATTCTTTGTGAGGCTAGATTGGAGCAAAAGATCTCTAGCAGCTATTCTCATCAAGGTTTTTCCCACATTGGGTTTTCCTCATATATCTGGTATTGTGTGATGCATTCTTGAGCTTGTGTTATGTTAATGTTTTAGAAAGTCCTTTCACACACCTTGTTTGCACTGTTTGAGCTACCAGTTAGCACTTAGTTTGTTTTATACATTACTAGTATCTTCTTATAGAAGATAAAGTGGGTAAATCATTGATTCACCCTCCTCTCAGTGATCAATTTTGTCCAACAATTTGTATCAAAGCCTAGGTAATCTATTTTGTCAAAGCAATGTCTAGCATGGGTAGATCATGTCAAGTGTTCACAATGGCTAGAAATGAATCCACCTCCTCAAAATCCCCTATGTTTGATGGTGTCAACTATTCTTTTTGGAGTAGAAGAATGGAAACCTATTTGTCCTCTCTAGGTTGTGATGTATGGATGTCAGTTGTGAATGGGTATATAGTCCCTAATAATTCCTCTACTGATCCAGATGCTAATAAGGAATATGAGAACAATGCTAAATATAAAAATGCCACTCTTAGTAGGTTATCTAATAATGATTTTGTTATAGTCATGCACTTCTCCTTTGCTAAAGAAACTTGGGATAAGTTGCAGAAGATATTTGAAGGTGATGCTAAAGTCAAGGAAGCCAAGTTGTAGATACTGAGAGCACAACTTGAGGGGTTTAGGATGAGAGATGAAGAGAAGATTGCTGACTATTTTCAAAGAGTTGATGAAACAATAAACACCATTAGAGGACCTGGAGAAGAAATAAAAGATGAGGTGGTAGAGAAGAAAGTACTTAGATCTCTTACATCTAAGTATGATACAAAGGTCTTAGCAATAGAAGAAGCAAAAGATCTAAAAGTATTTACAATGGATTATTTGTATGGTTCCTTAACTTCTTATGAGATCAGGACCATCGGTATTGATGCTTTAAAGAAAGAGTCTGCATTCAAAACATCAAGAAAAGGAAAAGAAGAGTCTGCTCATGATGTAACCGTTGAAGACTCTGATGAAATCATGGCCAAATTTGTGAGAAGACTGAAAAGAGGTTCCAAGAAGTACAAAGGGAATCTTCCTTTGAAATGTTTCAACTCTGGAAAGATAGGACATTTTTTTGCTAAATGTCCCTATGGTGATAAAAATGAAGATGATCAATCAAGTGGTAGAAGATCATATGGTAAGGATAGAAATAGGAATGTCTATCGACATGGTAAAAGAGGAAACTGGAAACAAAGTAGTCTCTACACCCATTAAAATGATACCCCAGATGATAATAGTGCCTCTAATGATTGCTGTAGTGGGGATGAAATCAAAGAAAACCTTTTCATGGCCCAGGATGTCCTGGTACAACAAGAAGAAGAAGAAGAAGAAGAAGAGGAAGGAGAAGTAGATCTAGAAGCTGAATTCATTAGTGGCTTGGATGAGTTAAAGAAAACAAGAAGAGATCTGAAGAAGGTGAAAAAGGCTACAGCTGAAGAGAAAGAGTTATTGGAGCAATCTCTTGAAGAGTCCAAGAAAACCATTGCAGATCTAAAACTCCAACTGGAAGAAGCCAAAAGGATCTGTGAAGTTACTAGTACTGGTCTAACTGAAATATTAAAGGAGCATTAGAATCAAGAAGTAGAAATAGTGAAACTCTAGAAGGAACTAGAGAAAATCCAGGAAGAGATAAAAGTTAGAAACAAATATGAAGGCAACACTGAAGCCCTAAACAAGATGTTGAGCAAACAAAAGAAATCTAAAGATACCGATGGCTTAGGTTCTCAAAAAGGTCAAAGTTGGAACAACAGAGACACTTATGACAAGGAGGTAGAATTCACCTCTTCAAATGATGGTGAAGAGAGGAGGACATTCACCGTGAGCAAGGATACTAGCAAGAAGACATATGCAGATGTTGCTAGAGACCACCAAACAAACCAGTATACTCAATCAATGAATCGGACACCATACTCAATGTACCAACATGCAGATCCAAGGAAAAATGTAAGTGTTGATCATGAAGGATTAAAAAGAGTTAGCAGCATGAAAACAAGAGCCTTAGCGAGGCAGCCATTTGTAGGTTCAAGACAACCTAACCAATATGTTCTAGATTTTCATGGTTATTGTCACTGATGTAATAAGTTCGGTCATAGAATGGTAGATTGTAGGAAAATGAATGTCAACCATAGTTTTGAGAGTAGAAACTCATTTTTTGGATTACAAAGTACAAATATCACATGTTATAACTACAATGAGTTTGGTCACAAGAGTTATGAATGTAGGAGTGATATGCAAATATCCTACAAGAATGCATTGAGTATATCTTATAGTACTAATGTGAAATGTTACAAGTATCAAAATTTTGGTCACATAGAAAGGTTTTGTAAGATGATAACTGACAAGAAAAAGAAAATAGTATCGGATGAGAAGTTAGAAACAAAACCAGAACAAAAACTGATAGAAGAGGAAAAGAAAGAAAACAAAGGGTTTGGGTAGAGAAGGAGAAAACCAAGATAGAGTCAAGCCTGATTGTGCAGATTGCTCTACATGCTGAAAGTAGGGATTTATGGGTAGTTGATAGTGGTTGCTCATATCACATGACCAGAGATAAGAAAAAGTTCATCAAGCTAGATGATTAGAATGGTGGTTCAGTCCGGTTTGGTGACAACTCCTCCATCAAGATCAAAGGCCACAGTACACTGAATGTTGATGGAAAGCTCAAGGGTTGTGATGTGTACTATGTGGAAGGAATGAAGCATAACCTATTGAGTGTAAGTCAGATGTATGACAAGGGTACAAGTTTTCATTTGATTCTACCAGTTGTTACATAAGAAAGAAGAGTATCAGTCAGGTGGTAGAAGAAGGAAAGAGAATAGAGGGTAATGTCTACAATTTGAAGCAATTCTATGAGTCCCAAAGCATGATGGGAAAGGTTGATGAAAGTTGGTTGTGTCACCAAAGATTAGGCCATGTGAATTTTGCTAATCTGGTTAAGATAACAAAGATCCGATGTGTGAGAAACATACCTCAGATCATAAAACTGGAAAGCACATTTTGTGATGAATGTGTGAGAGGTAAGCAAGAAAAGGTTAGCTTTAAAACAAAAAAATATAATACTTCAAGACCTTTGGAGTTGATTCATACAGACTTATGTGGGCCAACAAGGAAAAGAGCATTGTTCGAAGAAAAGTATTTTATGTTGTTTATAGATGATTACTCAAGAATGAATTGGGTAACTTTCCTGCATGATAAGTCTCAAACATTTGAGAGATTCAAGATTTTTAGGAAGATGGTAGAAAATGAAAGTGGATACCAGTTAAAATGCTTAAGATTAGACTGGGGTGGAGAATTTTCTTCCAATGAGTTTGTTGACTACTATGAGAGACATAGAATCCAAAGACAATATTTAGCTGCAAGGACACCTCAACAAAATGGGGTGGTAGAGAGAAAAAATAGGATAGTGAAGGAGATGGCTAGGACAATTTTGAATGAGGCTAACATACTAGATATGTATTGGAAGAGAAAAGTTCATACTGCAGTATACACATTAAACCGAGCACAATTAAGAGTGAACAGTAGAATGATTCCTTATGAGTTATGGTATGAAAAAAAACCATCACTCAAGCACTTCAGAGTGTTTGGAAGTAAGTGTTTCATCAAGAGAGATGCTAATGGATTAGGAAGTTTTGATTCCTGGAGTGATGAAGGAATCTTCTTGGGATACTCAACCAATAGTCAATCCTACAAATTCTACAATAAGATACTGAGAAGGCTGGCTGAGAGTGTAAATGTGAGAATAGATGAAGACTCACACAGAGGAAAATCTGCACTGACACCCATATTGGTGATTCAGATGTTGAATATCGAGAAAAATCTAATAGTGAACTGGTAGGTGATGCACCAAACAAGATTCCCAACTGATATGTGCATAAGAATCATCTAGAAGAATAGATCATAGGAGATAGGAATGAATGTGTGTAGACCATAAGAAGATTAGCTAGAGAGAGTGAGTAGGTAAATTTCTACCTCATGACTGAAGTAGAGCGCAAAACTTTTGATGATGCTAGCGAGAGTGATAAGTGGATAGATTCCATGCATGAAGGACCGAAACAAATTGAGAAGAATTAGACTTGGGAACTTGTTCCTAGACTAGCAGACAAACATTTCATAGGTACCAAATTGGTCTACCAGAACAAGATGAATGATGAAGGTAAGATAGTCCGACTGGTGCAGGAGCACCTAACTTCATTTCTCAGCTTCATTTTCATCACAAGTTTTATTTTTGTTATTTTTAATTTGGAAAGTTGTCTAGGATGTTTTTGAGGTTGTTCTAGGTTGTTTGGATGAGTTTTGAACTCATTGTGTGGTTTTGGTTTCTTGTTTTCATCTTTTTTCTCAAAGTTGTCAGTTTGGTGTTGCCTAGCAAAATGATGGAAAAATGAGTTTTTAATGTGGTTTTTGTTTTAAAAGGTCTTAGACATGTTTTATGCTTGGGTTTTTAGGTGTGAGAAGTGTTTTTAGGTGATTGTTAGTCTTGGAGGTCAACCTTGCATTTTCTAAGCACCAAAAGTTGTCATTTAGGCATCAAAATGTCAAATTTAAGTGCCCTTGGACATGTACCTATCCATACAGGAGGCTAACCAACTGGGAAAGGTATTTAATCTCCTGTTTAAACCATTGTAAGGGTTGATTTCATGGATTTATGAAGCATTTTCCAAGTTTGCACCAACTTTACTTGGTTTTTCTCTAGTTTTTAACTACATGTGAACAGCAGTTCGTACACCTGTTGTACTTGGCCATACTATTCTTTCATTTTCAGATTCTATTATGTTTTATTCAGCTTTTCCATTTGGTGGCATCTAATTTTATCAAATTTTGAGTTTGTAGCAAAATTAGTTTGATTTGACAGTTTCACTGCCTTGTCTAGGAAATTGGCAAGGATGCTTGACCAACTTGGCTTCTTGAAGTCCTAAAATGTTCATGGCTTCCCAAGAACCAGTTGGTAAACTTGTAAATTATGTAAATACATGTTTTGTCTTCAAGAATGCAGGTTCAAGGAGTTATGTGACCATGGAGCCCTAGGCAAGTGTGCCATTTGGCTAGGGTCTTGTAAAGGTTTGATGCTTTGCTCTTCCATAGCAAATGCATTCTTCAGGTGGATAGACTTGTCTTGTTGTACAATATTGTAATTGAAATCTAAGAGGATTTCTAAGCCAAGAGAAGGAAGGTTACACTTTCAGTTTGTGCTAAATGTAAACAAAAACAGTGAGTCACTATTTTGGTATTAGTTTCCCTTTCATTTGTTTACTCTCCACCATTTATTTGTGTGTGTAAAACCTTGTATCTTCTTTGTTTGTTTGCAAACAAGAGCAAGGAAAGGTATTTGACCCTTGTCCATGGGTTGGAAAGTTGCCAAGATCAATTGATGTTCTTTGAGGCAAAGTTGTAATGCCCAATTTGGTGCCGCAGTCAACTATGACTGCTTTTTACATTCTTTCTTGAAGTTATACATGAAATTCTCCTCTCCAAGTGGCAGGTATGAAGGAAATCAAGCTTTGAAAGGTAGAGAATTTCTAGGAAAGCACAAAAAGATCTTCAAATAGGAGTTTTGACAAATGTAAAGTCTAGGTCCAAAGGAGAAAACAATGAAAAGAGAAAAGTTAAGTCATAAATGACTTTACAGTGAACAAATCTTTGTTGTAATTGCCTAATAGCTTTTGTGTAGGGCTAATGAGATATTTGTGTGTCTTTAATGATGGACTTGTTCTAATGTTTTGAAATGTAATTTCTTTTCATGCTAAAGATGTGCTTATAGACAACAATAATGAGAAAGTTGTCAATGTTGCATATGCCTTATGAGCAACTTTTGTAAATCTGATTTCCTAACCTTTGGAAGGTGTAAAACCTGTCTTTTCATGGCTCATTTAACAAGTAAAAGGTTAGATTCAAGGTTGTATAGTCCATGTTGAAGGTCTCCAACTTGTTAGTCATTATTTCCAATTGAAACCCTCGCAAACCCTCCTTTTTCACCCAATTTTGGGACAATCACGGAGAAGGCCTGAGAGACCCTAAGACTTTAAAAATGTTCAAGTATTCCCAAAAGGGTATCCATATATGTGAATCTTTTAGTCTGGAAGTCCATCGCTTGAGTAGGGTGAGCACAAAACCTCAAATGGAGGGCTAATGCCTAATAGCCCGTTTTAGGCCTAAAACCAAGTTTTTGTCAAATCGGTTATGCCAGAGAAGGTTGCAAAGCATGAAATCCAACAAATCAAGTTGAAACAAGTTAACCTAACATGAATTCAACCTATTTGGTGAGTTTGGCTTCACAAGTCAGCTTTGGAGCACTTGAAAGGATGACAACAACTATGGAGTTGAAGCCTTTGAGTAGCCAAGGAGAGTTGTTAGACTGCCTTTGAGCTATTTGCACTCTTTCCTTGGTGACTACACCTTGAAAATAGTAAGGATCTAATACTTAACAAACATACTAGCCACTTAACAACCACCTTGCACTAACCTCCCTATCATAGTGGTATCAGAGCATAGTTACACTTGGGAAGAAGTAGCAGTTTGGCAACCATGGTGACAAATGCAGAACTAGCAAAGAAAGTGGAAGACCAGGAAGAAGAAAACAGGTTACTCAGAGTAAAACTAGACCTCTTAGAGTAGAAGTTGGGTGAAGTAGAAGTGAAGGCAGATGAAGTTAGCAATAAGATAGAAGGAACAGAAGGCAGGGGTAAGCTATTAGCTATAGAAGATGAAACCCCTATACCAGACCCTGTGATAGAGAATGAACCCTTTTTGAAAGCATTGAAGGCTATGAGTGGGAGAACACTAGAGGAAGTCCCACTATTCAGTGGCAAAATGGACCCAGAAGTGGTCATGGAGTGGATTGAGGGGCTTGAGAACCATTTTGAATGTGATGGTGTGACAGAGGCCCAGAAAGTGAGGGTGGCTAAATCCAGGTTAAGAGGAGTTGCCTTAACATGGTGGAAGTTCATTCAAGATGAACGTGAGAAAGAGGGCAAAAATCCCATAGCAACTTGGAAGGGAATGTTGTCCAAGATCAAAGAGGCTTACATTCCAGAGGACTATGAAATACAGCTCCGTAGAAAAAGGAAAAACCTTAGGCAACAGGAGTTAGATGTCAGCACCTACACCAAGGAGTTTCAGAAGCTATGCCTTAGGTCAAAGATCCAAGAGGATGAAAATGTCAAGGTTGCTAGGTATCTCAATGGCTTGAGATGGAACATACAGGAAGAGTTAAGTTTGTTGTGCCCTACAATAGTCCAGAAGTGCTATCAACTTGCACTCAAGGTAGAGGAAAGGAGTAGGAAGAAGCAAGAGCAACATAACAGAGGTAGAGGAAGAGGCAAAGATGGTCGAGGCCATCGAGGTAGTTTTGGGGGAAGACACATAGATCAAAGGTCCCAGGGGGAATCTAAGCTTATAGAGCAAAGCAGGGATTCTCAAAGAAAACCTAATTATAGGGGAAGGGGATCAAGCATCCCAGGAAGGGGTAGGTCTAGTGGCCCAGGTAGAGGGTCTTACCTCTCCATAATGAAATGCTACAACTGTCAGAAATTGAGTCATCCTACTTATAGGTGTCTAGAAAAGCCTAGTTCTTCCCATGGAGATGAAAAGAGAGTGAGTTATGTTCAGGAGGAAGGGAGTAGTACAAGAACTCCAGCAATGCACCTAGCACCCGAAGATGGTGAAAGTCTAATGATGAGGAGAGTATTTATGCAAGAACCTCATAAGTGTGAAGTGTCTCAGAGAAGAGCATTGTTCAAGATAAAGTGCAAAATCTTGGGCAAGGTATGTAAGGTGGTTATAGATTTAGGTTCCACACATAACATTATCTCAGAGGAGGCAGTTAGCAAATTGAACCTACCTAGAATGAAGCACAATGAACCCTACAAGGTAACCTAGTTAAACAAGGGGCAACATGTCCCAGTGAATGAACAAGCATGGGTAGACTTCAACATAGGTGAATTCAAGGATAGGATACTATGTGACATCCTTCCCATGGATGCTTGCCATCTACTATTGGGTAGGCCTTGGCAATTTGATAGAAGGGCACACCATGATGGTGAAAAAAACACATATTCCTTTCAAAAGAATGGCATTGTCTACAAAATTCAGTCCCTTAGTGAAGAGACAGAGAACAGAAAACCACAGGCACCTAAAGTGTTATTAGTCAATGAAAAAGAGTTCATCCAGACCATGAAAGAGGGAGATGGGATTGGTTATGCACTTGTAGTGAAACCTAAGGAGGATAAGAAAGAAAAACAAGTTGAGATCCCACAAGAAGTGCAACAAATTCTTGATAACTTTAAGGGCATCATCAGTGATGGACAACCAGCAATATTACCTCCTCCTAGAGCCATTAGTCATCAAATTGACTTTATACCAAGAGCTTGTTTGCCAAACAAAGTAGCATACAAGATAACTCTTGAATAGAACAAATAGGTAGCTAGACAAATTCAAGAGTTATTGGATCAAGGATTAATAAGAAAGAGTATAAGTCCTTGTGCCATACCCACAGTGTTAGCACCTAAGAAAGGGGGCACATGGAGACTATGCACAGACTCTAGAGCTATCAACAAAATCACAATAAGATACAGATTCCCTATTCCAAGGATAGAAGATTTGATGGATTGTTTAGGGGGTGCGAAGTATTTCTCCAAAATAGACTTAAAAAGTGGTTACCATCAGATAAGAATAAAAGAGGGTGATGAGTGGAAAACTGCTTTCAAAACAAATGAGTGTCTTTATGAATGGTTGGTTATGCCTTTTGGACTCTCTAATGCTCCCAGTACCTTTATGAGATTGATGAATGAAGTATTGCAGGATTTTCTCAGATGATATTCTCATTTTTAGTAAGACTAAAGAAGATTATTTGAAACACTTAGCTATTGTTTTGCAAAGACTATCTGATGAGTAGTTAACCATAAATCTTGAGAAATGTGATTTTATGCAGCAAGAGCTAGTCTATCTTGGTTTTGTTCTATCCAGTGGAGATCTTAAGATGGATCAATCTAAAGTTGTAGTCATAACAAGTTGGCCAACCCCACAATCAGCCAGTGAAGTTAGGAGTTTTCATGGTCTAGCCCAGTTTTATAGAAAGTTTATCAGAGGTATCAGTGAGATTTGTGCACCCATGTTAGATACAATAAAAGGTGGTCATAAGGTCAAGTTTCAATGGACAGAAGTAGCTAATAAGGGGTTTGAGTTACTCAAAACTAGAGTTGCTACACAGCTAGTGTTAATCCTTCCTAGTTTTGATAAACTCTTTACTATAGAATGTGATGGTAGTCATCTTGTAGTAGGATAATAGACCAGTTGCTTTCTTTAGTGAAAAATTAAATGATGCAAAGAAAAAGTATTCATCTTATGATTTAGAGTTATATGCATTGGTGCAGGCACTCAGAAAGTGGAGGCATTATTTGCTTCCTAAATAATTTGTTGTTTATACGGACAACCAAGCAGTCAGTTTATGGAATTCTTGGGATAAACTCAACCATAGGCATGTGAAATGGGTAGAGTACCTACAAGCATATACCTTTACTCTTAAGCACAAGAAAGGCCAATGTAACAAAGTAGCTGATGCTTTAAGTTGGAGATTGTTGACTATTCAGGAGATCCAAGTTAAGAGTATTGGGATTGATTGCTTTCAAGATTTATATCCTAATGATGATGATTTTGCTACTGCTTATAAAGTTTGTCCTACTTTTGAGAATCATTTCCATAGTGAGTATGCTGACTATACATTGCAGAATGGTTTGTTATTTAGGGGAGGACAGCTATGTGCTCCTAAAGGTTCCATGAGAGAAAATCTCATCCAAGGGAAACACAATGGGTGTTTGAGTGGCCATTTTGGTCTCAATAAGACCTTAGAGTTGGTTCAACACTTTTATTACTGGCCTAAGATGTAGAGAGGTGTCTGGAGGTATGTGGAACAGTGCATGATATGTCAAAAGGCCAAAAGTAATAGCACTAATGCTGGTTTATATCAGCCACTTCCCATTCCTTTTAGGCCATGGGAGTGCATCAGTATGGATTTTATTGTAGGTCTACCAAAGACAAAAATAGGGCATGACCGTATCTTTGTGGTTGTTGACAGATTTAGTAAAATGGCTCACTTTATACCTAGCAAAACCACTAATGATGCTAGTCATATTGCTTTCCTTTTATTTAAAGAAGTTGTCAGAATACATGGTTTGCCATCTAGCATTGTATCAGATAGAGATGTTAAGTTTTTGGGTCATTTTTTGAAGACTTTGTGGAAGAAATTGGGTACTAACTTGTCTTTTGGCTCAGCTTACCATCCTCAGATAGATGGCCAAATAGAAGTGGTGAATAGAACATTGGGTAATCTACTCAGATGTCTCACCAAGGAGTATGGACAAAGCTGGGATCAACTCATCCCACAGGCAGAGTTTGCCTACAATGACAGTGTAAACAAATCCACTGGTAAGAGTCCATTTCAGATTGTTTATGGTATGCACCCAAGAGGTGTTTTTGAGTTACATGATGTGGCTAACTTGCAACATGTTAGTGGGACAACAGAAGATATGACACAATCTCTAAAAGAGATACATGAATAGGTTAAGCAGTCTTTGTAGGACACCACAGCAAGAGTCAAGGGAAGGGTGGATGCTTCAAAGAGGGATGTCTAATTCTCAGTTGGAAATTTTGTGATGGTACATCTCAACAAGTCTATATTACAAAAGGGAGTTCCTACCAAGTTATAGATGAGAAGAATTGGACCTCGCAGGATTTTGGCTAAGTATGGTCCAAATGCTTATAAAATTGATTTATCTACTGATGTTTCCTTGTCTCCTATCTTTAATGTTGCAGATTTGGTACCTTTCAAGGGGCAGCCTCCAAAAGAGACTCAGAGAGCTTTAGACATTTCTCTTTCCCTTTCTGATCTATCTATCCCCTCTTCTTCTTCTCCCATTCCTAAACAGGTACTTGATTCCAGAATCATCAAAAAGACTAGAAAGCATGACTACCTTGAGCATTTGATCAAGTGGAAAGATCAACCAGCTTTTGAAGCCACTTGGATACCTGAAAGTGACTTGAATAAGGCTGGTATTCCTCTTTGTTTTCTACCCAAAGGAGTCACATGACTTCTTTGTCACCGGGGGAGTATGGTGCAGGAGCACCTAGCTTCATTTTCATCACAAGTTTAATTTTTGTTAGTTTTAAGTTGGCTAGTTGTCTAGGATGTTTTTGAGGTTGTTCTAGGTTGTTTGGATGAGTTTTGAATTCATTGTGTGGTTTTGGTTTCTTGTTTTCATCTTTTTGCTCAAAGTTGCCAGTTTGGTGTTGCTTAGCAAAATGATGGAGAAATGAGTTTTTAATGTGGTTTTTGTTTTAAAAGTTCTTAGACATGTTTTATGCTTGGGTTTTTATGTGTGAGAAGTGTTTTTAGGTGATTGTTAGTCTTGGAGGTCAACCTTGCATTTTCTGGGCACCAAAAGTTGTCATTTAGGCATCAAAATGTCAAATTTAAGTGCCCTTGGACATGTACCTGTCCATACAGGAGGCTAACCAACTGGGAAAGGTATTTAATCTCTTGTTTAAACCAGTGTAAGGGTTGATTTCATGTATTTATGAATCATTTTCCAAGTTTGCACCAACTTTACTTGGTTTTTCTCTAGTTTTTAACTCCATGTGAATAGCAATCCGTACACCTGCTGTACCTAGCCGTATTGTTCTTGAATTTTCAGATTCTATTATGTTTTCTTCATATTTTCCCTTTGGTGGCATCTAATTTTATCAATTTTTGAGTTTGTAGCAAAATTAGTTTGATTTGACAGTTTCACTACCTTGTCTAGGAAATTGGCAAGGATGCTTGACCAACTTGGATTCTTGAAGTCCTAAAATGTTCATGGCTTCCCAAGAACTAGTTGGTCAACTTGTAAATTATGTAAATACATGTTTTGTCTTCAAGAATGCAGGTGCAAGGAGTTATGTGACCATGGAGCCCTAGGCAAGTGTGCCATTTGGCTAGGGTCTTGTAAAGGTTTGATGCTTTGCTCTTCCATAGCAAATGCATTCTTTAGGTGGACAGACTTGTCTTGTTGTCCAAGATTGTAATTGAAAGCTAAGAGGCTTTCTAAGCCAAGAGAAGGAAGGTTACACTTTCAGTTTGTGATAAATGCAAACAAAAACAGTGAGTCACTGTTTTGGTATTAGTTTTCCTTTCATTTGTTTACTCTCCACCATTTATTGGTGTGTTTACAACCTTGTATCTTCTTTGTTTGTTTGCAAACAAGAGAAAGGAAAGGTGTTTGACCCTTTTCCATGGGTTGGAAAGTTGCCAAGATCAATTCATGATTTTTGAGGCAAAGTTGTAATGCCCAATTTGTTGCCACAGTCAACTATGACTGCTTTTTACATTCTTTGTTGCAGTTATATATGAAATTCTCCTCCCCAAGTGGCAGGTATGAAGGAAATCAAGCTTTAAAAGGTAGAGCATTGCTAAGAAAGCACAAATAGATCTTCAAATAGGAGTTTTGACAAATGTAAAGTCTAGGTCCAAAGGAGAAAACAGTGAAAAGAGAAAAGTGCAGTCATAAATGACTTGACAGTGAACAAATCTTTGTTGTAATTGCCTAATAGCTTTTGTGCAGGGCTAATGAGATATTTGTGTGTCTTTAGTGATGGACTTTTTCTCATGTTTTGAAATGTAATTTCTTTTCATGCTAAAGATGTGCTTATAGACAACAATAATGAGAAAGTTGTCAACGTTGCATATGCCTTCTGAGCAACTTTTGTAAATCTGATTTCCTAACCTTTGGAAGGTGTAAAACCTATCTTTTCATGGCTCATTTAACAAGTAACATGATATAATCAAGGTTGTATAGTCCATGTTGAAGGTCTCCAACTTGTTAGTCATTATTTGCCATTGAAACCCTTACAAACCCTCATTTTTCACCCAAATTTGGGACAGTCGTGGAGAAGGCCTAAGAGACCCTGAGACTTTGAAAATATTCAAGTATTCCCAAAAGGGTATCCATATATGTGAAGCTTTTAGTCTGGAATTCCATCGCTTGAGCAAGGTGAGCACAAAACCCCAAATGGAGGGCTAATGCGTAGTAGCCTGTTTTAGGCCTAAAAGCAAGTTTTTGTCAAATCGGGTATGCTAGAGAAGGTTGTAAAGCATGAAATCCAACAAATCAAGTTGAAACAAGTTAACCTAACATGAATTCAACCTATTTGGTGAGTTTCACTTCACAAGTCAGTTTTGGAGCACTTGAAAGGATGCCAACAACTATGGAGTTGAAGCCTTTGAGTAGCCAAGGAGAGTTTGACATAGGGAGGTGGAACAAGGTGAGTTGTTAGACTGCCTTTGAGCTATTTTCACTCTATCCTTGGTGAGTACACCTTGAAAATAGTAAGGATCTAACAATTAACAAACATACTAGCCACTTAACAACCACCTTGCACTAACCTCCCTATTACCGACATAAAGCAAGGTTAGTTTGCAAAGGGTATGCTCAAGTGGAAGGTATTTATTTTGAAGAAACCTTTTCACTAGTTGCTAGGTTAGAGGCAATAAGAATTTTTTTAATCTTTCTTAGACTATAAGGGATATAAAGTGTATCAGATGGGTGTAAAATCTGCCTTTCTCAATGGTAATCTTGAAGAAGAGGTGTATATGGAACAATTAGAAGGGTACTTGTTGCATGAAGATGAGAGTTTTGTATGTCAGTTAAAGAAATCCTTGTATGGCTTGAAGTAGGCTCCCAGAACATGGTATTCCCAATTAGACAAATACTTGTAGGAGCAAGGATTCTGGAAAGGGAATCTAGACACCAACTTGTATGTCAAGGTAAATGGAGATCACATGATTATAGTTGTTGTATATGTGGATGATATCATCTTTGGTAAAGACAAGGACATCATGTGCAACGAATTTCTCATCAGATGAAGAGAGATTTTGAGATGTCCATGCTGGGTTAGTTGACCTATTTTCTTGGTTTGCATATCTCATAGAAGGAGAAAGGAATTTACATCTCCCAAACCAACTATGCTATAGACATGCTGAAGAAATTTCAAATGGAGGAGAAAAAACTAGTAAGTACACCCATGGTTACTGGTTGCAAGTTTAGAAAACTAGATGAGTCACCAGAAGTTGAGAAAACATTGTATAGGTCTATGAATGGTACTCTGTTATATTTAACAACATCTAGACTGGATATTGTACAATTTGTTTGCATGGTATCAAGATTCCAAGATTCTCCTAAACAATCCCACCTAAATGTACTCAAAATAATCTTCACATACTTACAAGGGACTATCGGCTATGGCCTATGGTATCCAAAGAAAGTAGACATTGCTTCGCAGGCTTATACTGATGCAGATTGGGTAGGAAGTATAGATGATTGGAAAAGTACAAGTGGATGTGCTTTATATTTAGGAGACTAGTTAGTGTCATGGCATAGAAAGAAGAAAGATTCAGTATCATTGTCTACTGCCGAGGCAGAGTATATAGCAACTGCTACATTTTGTTCATAGGTTTTATGGATGACGTAGACATTGAAAGACATACAGGTGGAGATCCTGGATCCTATTCCAATCCGGTGTGATAACTCAAGTGCAATCAACATCTCCAAGAATCCAGTAATGCACTCAAGAAAAAAACACATTGCAATCAAGTGTCACTTCTTGAGGGAGAAGGTAGCAGACAAGGAGGTCATTGTAGAATATGTTCCAACTAGTGAGCAGATTGCTAACATCTTTACCAAGCCACTTCCTTTGGGACAATTTGAGGACCCAAGACAAAATATGGGAGTTGTCCCACCATCTGGGAGAACTTAAATACATAAGAGGATGCATTCTTCATCGGGAGTCAACTATTGTTACTACCTTATGACTCTTGAATCATGAAGCTGATGGTATGATGAAAGAATAAAAGTTTGGTCAATTACTGAGAGGGGGGGTGAATCAATAGATAGAAAAACTGATACTAACTCACCAATCTCAAAATCAATCTCTCAAAGTAAACTTAGAACTATCTATCCAATATCACTACCAAGATAAAAACCCTCAAGATAAACCAGTTGAATGTTACAACAAAATAACTGTAAACAACTTCAAACTCATAAATATCCAAATGCTTTTACTGACATAAGTAAAACTTCATTTTACAATGCTTTCGGTTGTCATGATTTATCAAAGTGGATTAAGTAGTTAATAAAATCAACCCTAAGAACATAACCACAAAAAAATTCACCACTTGACACAATATTTTTGACATGGAAACCCAAATGGTAAAAACCACGGTTAGATGAGACTCACAAGATAACTATCTTAACTCTTCTGAAGTTCGCCCTTTTAGGAGCCTAGCTTGTTTAAGCTTTACAACAATCCTCTTAAGAACAGATCCTGTTAGGGACCACCCAATTAAGGGATTGACTATAATCACTTGTTAGAAGCAATACCCTTTAAGGAGTAACCTCAGTAGAGGATTTGAAATCCAAGCTAATAGAGCACCTAGTTAGAGGATTTGAATAGCACCAAGCTTGTTAGAGCTTACCCGGTTAGGGGATTTCAATCTGCTGTAATTGTTAGAAAACAACAAGAGTTTACTAATCTATTTGAATAACACTACACTTGCTTATTCAGATCCTTTCTATGCTCCTATCCGCCTTTACTCAAACTGTAGATACATCATCCAGTTCAGTAACCACACACTCAACTAAATCTTTGCCAACTCTAAAACTAAACAACTCATCAACCTTAAAAATAAATCAATTAGGTCGGTAACACAACAAAAACCTAATTCTGTCATAGAGATTACAAACAAGTTGGTTCAAGTATGATCGTTGGATTACATAGCAATATTTACACATCAATCAAGAAAACCTCAACCGCTCCTTGATCACCACTTCATTGAACTCAGTAAATCATCATGTGGTTTACATTACATGCAATATACTTGCTCATTCTCGAGACAAAAACTATTTCATCAACATTCCAAAATCACTTTGAAACTCTCTTCATACAATAATCATATGTGCAATAATCATTACCACTCATCATTAGATTGTAAACCAATATAACCACTTCACCAAACTTAATCGGTTAGGATTTATCAAATCAATAGGTAGGGTTTACCGGTTCAACTCTCCAATACATAGCAATACCAGTTTAATCCACAAATTATTCCTACTGGTTACAAAACATTATTACAACAATATTAATAGTATCATTAACGGTTAATTGACATCAATGACAACATAACATATCATTAATGCAATCGTCATGGAAATGCCAACAATCTCCCCCCTTTGGTATTGATGGTAATACAAATATCAATACCATTGATTGTTGTGATTGTGAATAGGAATCTTGGTTTACATTACCAAGTATTCACCTTGTCTTCCTTCTCTCTGTCAATCATACAAATCGCATAGTTCTTCTCCCCCTTTGACAACAATGTCAAATTGAAAGTAAAACATGCAATGTCAAATTTCACTGTTCAGCATCAACAACCTGCAACTTGATGCTCCCTCTGTGGAATAACTCCACTTCTACACCAATCCTGCTATAAAATTCTACAAGTAGCTCTGGAACTGATGTAATCTACATCATTCTCAATTGACCTCATAAAGGGGTACAACCCCTAGCTGACTTCTAAGATCCTCAAAAGTAATCTTAGGTAGAGGTTTAGTAAAGATATCTGCAAGCTGCTCCTTGGTAGAAATATGCTCTGAGATCACATCTTTACTTTGCACTTTTTCCCTTAAGAAATGATACTTCAATTCAATATGCTTGGTTCATGGATGCAAAATAGGGGTCTTGGAAATATTTATGGCACTTGTATTATCACATACGATCTTTACAGGTTCTGAAATATTCATCTTACAACCTTCCAAAATGTGCCTCATCCAAATAGCCTGGGTACAATTCATGTAAGCTGCAACATACTCAACTTTAGTAGTAGATTGTGATGTACAACTTTGCTTCTTACTACTCCATGAAACAAGTCTTCCTCCAGGAAAAAAATTCTCCATCGGTTGTGCTTTTCCTATCATCAACATTTCCTACCCAATCTACATCTGTGTACACCTTCAAGTCAAAGTTTCCTCCATATGGATACCATAATCCATAGTCAACAGTGCCTTTCAAATATCTAAAAATCCTCTTGGTTTCTATCAAATGTGCTTCCTTAGGATTCTTTTGGAATCTAGAAACTAGGCCAATTGCATGAGCTATATCTGGTCTGCTATGAAAAACATAGTGTAATTTTCCAATCATTGACCTATATTCCTTCTCATCAATAGATGTGGATTCATCATCCTTAGACAACTTAGAACCTGTAACCATTGATGTCCCAACTCATTTACAGTCACTCATATAAAATGCCTTTAAGACCTCTTTCACATACTTAGACTGTGTGATGAAAATACCATTCTTCATTTGTTGTATTTGCAAGCCTATTAATTTTTTATTTCTCCCACTATATACATTTCAAACTCATTTTCACTTCATCTACAAAATCATTGCTCATGTCATCATTACCTCCAAATATGATATCATCTACACATACTTCATTGACCAGTATTTTATCTCCTTCGAATTTGTGATATATGTTGATATCTTCACTAGTTCTAAGAAAACCTCTCTTAATCAGATGTGTATGAAGCCCTTCATACCATTCTCTCAGTGCCTGCTTTAATCCATATAAATCCTTATGCAATTTGCATAACATGTCTTTCTCATTAGTCAAAGCATAACCATCTAGCTTCTCAATGTATACTTTTTCTTCCAGTATCCCATTCAAAAATGTTGACTTAACATCCATCTAGTATACCTTGAATTTCTTATGTGTTGCAAATACAATTAAAGTTCTCACACCTTCCAATCTTGCCACTAATGAAAAAGTATCACCATAATCTTCTCCTTCCTCTTGTGCATAACCTTTGCAAACAAACCTAGCTTTGTTGTGAACTACAACACTATCTTCATTTAACTTGTTCTTGAATACCCACTTAGTACCTATCACATATTTATTTACAAGTCAGGTTACTAGGGTCCATGTGTTGTTCTTCTCAATTTCATCTGATTCCTCCTCCATACCTTTAACCCAATGATCATCACCAAATGCTTCCTTAGCAGATCTTGGTTCAATAGTGGAGATCATGCAGGAATTCTCTCTAATTCTTCTTCTGGTTAGTACTCCAACATCCTTATCTCCAATAATCTGCTCAGGATTGTGATTGAGTCTCACATATCTTAGAATAACATGATCATTATCTTTAGGTTCGTCTTCTTCATTATCATCATCTTCTTTTGAATTTATCTATTCCAATTGAACTCGTACATCTGTATTTGCTTTACTAGTTTCAAGTTTCACAGTTTCTGGTTCCAAAAACAAAATGCAAGGATATTAATCCTTTTTCTCCAAATTGGTTTCCTCTAAGACTTTAAGATACTCATCCACTCGAACATCAACACACTCGATAATTATTTATGTCCAGTTGTTAAAACACTTGTAGGCCTTATTCTTGGTGGAATAACCAAGAAATATACCTTCATCACTTTTAGCCTCAGATTTGCTAACATAATCACCTTTCTTAATAGAACATTTGCTACCAAATATCTTAAAATAACTAACATTTGGTGATCTTCCATACCAGTATTCATAAGGAGTCTTGTCCTTACCTCTCTTTACCAGAATCTGGTTCATAGTGTAGATAGTTGTGCTGACAGCTTCTCCCCAAAAAGTTTCCACTACGCCTTCTTGTATCAACATCATCATATCAGCTTTAACAACTGACTAGTTGTTTCTCTCTGCGATACCATTCTGCCATGGTATCCTCGGTGTAGAAAGTTGTCGTTTGATACCATTTTCTTCACAATATCTAGTGAATTCCTTAGAAGTAAATTCACCGTCTTGATTAGTCCTCAGACACTTTATCTTCTTACCACTCTCCTTCTCAACTAAGGCCCTAAGTGCCTTAAACTTATAAAAGCTTCAATCTTAGCCTTCAAGAATGTGACCCACATTATCCTTGAGCAATCATCAATTAAGATCATAAAATATTTGTCACCTTCAATACTTTTTGTCCTTATTGGTCCACAAAGATATATATGAACCAAATCTAATAGATGTTCTATAAAAATGCTTTGCTCTTGAAATTTGAGGATGTCATCTTTCCCAACTGACATTCCTTACATAGAGAATTAACCAGTTTGTCCAACTGAGGCAAACCTCTTACTATCTTGGACTTACTCACTTTAACAATGTTATCAAAGTTTATATGACAAAATCTCCTATGCCAAAGCCAACTATCATCTACCTTTGCAATTAAACAGTTGCTAAATTTAGGATTAAGGTGAAATAGGTTACCTTTAGTTTGCTTCCTGGTTGCAATCAGTTCACCTTTTCTCCCATAGATTTTGCACATACCATTCTTAAACTTCAATGGGTATCCTTTGTCATTGAGTTGTGCCACACTCAAAAGATTGTACTTTAAACCTTCAACCCAGTAGACATCATCTGCACTACTCTTTCCATTAAGAGAAATAGTTCCCTTACCTTTATCCATGTAGGGTGAGTCATTACTAGATCTTACAACTCTACCATCAAATTCCTTCAAAGAAAGAAATATGCTTTGATCATTAGTCATGTGATATGAACAACCACTATTAATGATCCAATCATCAAAGTTATCCATTCAAGATACTAATTCCTTTTTATCAGATATCTCCTCTTTAATGGCTACAAACACAATATCTTCATTCACATCACCATTAGATTCCTCATTAGTGATACCACCATCAACAACAATAAGACAATCTATTTTTCCTTTACCCTTAAACTTCTTTAATTTCTCTTGTTTGTGCTCATTATCACCATCAGGACAGTTAGAATCTATGTGTCCAATCTTGTTGCATGCAAAACATTTCAAAGGTAATTTATCTCTATATTTACTAGTACCTCTGGGCAACCACTTGGCCAACAATGCTTCAAGATCAACTAAACTGTTTTCATCATCAACTTCTTTGTTGGATCTAGATTCATATATGTGATTGACATCTTTAATTTTCCTCATATATGGGTAAGAAACAAAAACTCTAAATGCAGACTTAGCTTTCCAATGATGGAGTCAAGGGTTACCTTAGTTTTGTCAATAGACTTTAGCTCCTGAATGGCTGCAATTCAGATAGCGTAGACCGGTAGCAATGTTCTCAGTACCTTACTAAACATTGTGGCATCTTCCACTTTACCTCATGCACTTTTAATTTCACCAACTATCTCTTTTATCCTTTGACCATACTACTAGATATTCTCACCTTCATCCATCCGCATGTCATCAAACTTTCCTCTTAGACTCTCTTCTTTAGAAATCTTAACATGTTGATCACCACTATAAATCTCTTCAAGTTTTTTCCATACACCATATGTAGTCTCTAGACCATGAACATCTACATACTTTACATTAGACAAAGAACTAATAATAGCCTCTAATGCCCGATTATTTTTTTGTTGTTGTTTCTTTTGATCATCAGTCATAATCCCACTAGGTGCAACATATTGAGTAACAACATGTTCTTAGTATTGATTTCCTAGACTCTTGATATAAATTTTCATTCTATCACTCCATATCCTTTAGTTCTCTCTATTAAACTTCAGACCTTCCTTCTTCATCATGATCTACAAGATCTTTACCTCAAGTTGTTAGGCTTAGACATTAGAGGTCTCGATAAGCTTTGATACCAATTGATGGTATGATGAAAGAATAAGAATCCGGTCAACTACTGAAAGGAGGGGGTGAATCAGTAGATAGAAAAATTGATACCAACTCACCAATCTCAAAATCAATCTCTCAAAGTAAACTTAGAACTATCTATCCAATATCACTATCAAGATAAAAAATCTCAAAATAAATAGGTTGACTATTACAACAAACTAATAGTAAACAACTTCAAACTTATAAATATCCAAATGCTTTTACTAACATAAGAAAAACTTCATTTCACAATGCTTCTGGTTATCATGATTTATCAAAGTGGATTAAGTCATTAAGAAAATCAACCATAAGAACATAACCATAGAAATATTCACCACTTGACACAATATTTTTGACGTGGAAACCCAAATGGGAAAAACCACAGTGAGATGAGACTCACAAGATAACTATCTAGACTCTTCTGAAGTTCACCTTGTTAGGAGCCTATCCTGTTAAATCTTTACAAAAGTCCTATTAAGAACAAATCCTATTAGGCACCACCTGGTTAAGGGACTGACTATAATGCCTTGTTAGAAGAAATACCCTATAAGGAGTAACCTCGGTAGAGGATTTGAAATCCAAGCTAATGGATCACCTAGTTAGAGGATTTGAATAGCACCAAGCTTGTTAGAGCTTACTCGGTTAGGGAATTTCAATCTATTGTAATTGTTAGAAAACAACAAGAGTTTACTGATCTATTTGAATAGCACTACACTTTCTTGTTCAGATCCTTTTCATGCTCCTATCTGCCTTTACTCAAACTACGGATACATCATTTGGTTCAGCAAGAACACACTCAACTAAAACTTTTCCAAGTATCAATCTCTACACATCAATCAAGAAAACCTTGACCGCTCCTTGATGACTGCTTCATCCAACTCAGTAACTCATCACGTGCTTGGCATTACATGCAATATACTTTCTCATTCCCTAGACAAAAACCATTTCACCAATGCACCAAAATCACTTTAAAACTCTCTTCATACAATAATCATATGGGTGATAATCATTACCGCTCATCATCAGATCATAAACCAATATAACCAATTCACCAAACTTAATTGGTTAGGGTTTATCAAATCAACAGGTAGGGTTTACCGGTTCAACTCTCCAATACATAGAAATACCGGTTTACACCACAAATAATTCCTACCATTTACAAAACATCATTACAACAATATCATTACCGATTAATTTACATCAAAGACAACATAACATATCATTAATGCAATCTTCATGCAAATGCCAAGAGAAGCATCGACATAGGGGGAGAGTGTGTCTTAACTGGATGCTATCAGACTATGGTGCCCTTTGCTATTGTTGTCAAAGAGGGAGATAAACTGGAAAAGATAATGTTGACATCAATGCTAATGGGGAAGATTATTGGCATTGAGTTGTCATTGATGTCAATCGGTATTGCAGGCAGGCTATTGGTAGAGGTATGTCATCTAGTATAAAGAAGAATGAACTGATATGATGGAAGACAAGTAGTTATTGAGACTATCAGTGACTTCAATAGTATGAGGTGAGATACATGTGTGCGATAACAGGTTGAGTGTTAAATTATAGAGATTGATCTAGTTTGGAGGATTGGCTGCTTGTTTATGATGAAGAAGCAAAATGTTAAAATGATCACAAACCGCTTGAGGTGAAGAGGTGCTAGCAGTGTAACGTGCACTACCGAATTAGTAGGAGGTCAAGGTCTCACTAGTAAAGGCTGGTATTGATATGATTTTGGTGAATGATCAAGTGTAAACTGACCTTGTATTGGTGAACTGGGTATATGACTGATGTGATGCCATGTGGAGATGAGGTGTTAAACATGCAGATATCGGTGAAGATTCCATCGACGTAGTTGTTGAAACAACTAGTCACCATTAATGAAACAACCACAAAATCATAGAATGATAATAAATTTATGTGGTTTGAGGAAGAAAGAATGACAAAGAAAGATCAAGGAGTAGTTGGTGCCTGGATCAAAGAAAATGAATCAGACTACAAGATGACCTCAAGAAAGAAACAGCTAGACTGTAAATGTGTTGACAAATTTCAAGGCAGAAAATCATTGACGAGATTTCTATCTATGGAAAGTATGCATTGGATAATGAAAAAGGAATACAAATGCATACCTCCAATGTAGGTGATCAGTCCAAGGAATATCGAAGTGGATCTTAGGAAGATTTGGTCAAGTGAAGGAAACCCTAACCACCCTAAGTTTGAATTGTTTCTTGGTGAGAAAGGTCAAGTTTAAATATGATGACTTGAGACTATGATTGTTTTTTTTGTTGAGTGAAAGAAAGTGTGAAATTGTTGTCTGAGAGCCAAAGAGAAAAACACTTGAAGTTTTTATGAGTGAAGACTATACTAATAAGGAGAACCAGGGTAAACCAGTGTGAGGAACATACCGGTGGAATGAGCATAGAACATAGAGGTAACATATAAACAAAAGTGGTGCCTGATAAAGAGTGATCAGTGTGAGTTATAGTGTGAATACATTGTGAGAGGGGACTTAGAAAAGTAATCAACAAAGCCAAGTTGAAGAGTGGGAGGAGAGAATACAGACTAGTAAGGGTGAAACCGATAGAGTAGAATATTTTAAGGTTGAAAAACTTCATTTGCAATAGTGATTTCATTTGTATAACTGAGTTTTATATTGTATTCACTAAGTTGGAGCTTAGTGCAGGGGTTGTAGCTCCTTTAGGTTGTAGCCTATAAGTTGTGCAAGGGTTGGTTCTTGTTTGAGTTGGTGCTCATAAATCAGGGGTTGGTGCTCCTTGGGTTGGTGCACTAAATATTATAACCAGAGATTCTTTGTGAGGATGGATTGGAGCATAAGATCTCCAGCAACTATTCTTATAGAGGTTTTTCCATACATTGAGTTTTCCTCATATATGTGGTGTTGTGTGATGCATTCTTGAGCTTGTGTTACATTAATGTTTTAGCAATTCCTTTCATACACCTTGTTTGCATTGTTTGAGCTACCGGTTAGTACTCACTTTGTTTTATACATTACCGCTATCTTCTTATAGAAGATAAAGTGGGTAAATCACTGATTGACCCCTCTCAATGATCCATTGTGTCCAATAGGTTGCAAGTGCACAACTATAATTACAGGTTTGGGCATCATTTTTAGAGATGGAATTACCCTTTTTTTTTCATGGATTTTATGGAGGACCATGTACATTCCCACCACACTGTTGACAAATTTTCTCCAAATTTGGTGGGTAGATCCATATCAGTCTAATTAGCTCAGATCTGAAGTTACAACTCTATCCCGAACTGGTAGCTCCTCATTTCACTCATTTCCTCTCTTTTCCACATAGTCAACAAGTCAACTTTCTCATTTAAAAAAGAGGGCAAATCACACTTCAACCACTTGCAATCGACTTGGAATTCACATCCTTGTCTCTCTTGAATTTGGATCTACTAGATTCAAGCCCCTCTTTTGAATGTAAAGATGCTTCCAAGTGAAATTCATCCTAGTGGCTTCCTTTCTTTCTCCTAGGTGGGGAGTCACTAGGATCCAATTTTCCACTTTACACTATATTGAGGCTATGTGATGATATTCTTCTCTAAGTCTATCTTAGAACCCTATCATATGTGCCACTTGTTTAAGAAGCCTCTGGTTGATTTTTTCATGTGTCTTCTCTATTTATGTGTATCCTTAATGTTTCCCTTAGATGTTAGTGATGTTGAACATATTTTCTTATATTATGTGTGGCCTTCTATCTATCTCTAGATAATGGTGGGGTGCACCTAAGGGTTCCACATGGTAGGGTGGTTGTTTCCAACCTCCATTGCAAACTAGTGGATTTGCTCATGTCCATCAGATAGATATTGTTATCTACTTTGAGAATCTCTTTTATTCATGGTATAGATCATTTAGTTATTATTTTAGTAGATGATATGTATTATTGGAAATCATTGTAATTGTATCATTGTTTGGGTATGTTGGATACTCTTTAGGGATATTGATGTAATTTAATTAAATGTGATAAAAAAGTAATGTAATTCTAGAGTAGTGTTTAAGTGGTTTGGTGTTGGTTCCAACCACCCTTATATGGATGGATGTTTAATCATTTCTTATGTTCAAAGGTTATCATAGGAACACTTAGTTTCATGCTTATAATGAACCTAGTGATAGATCTTGATGTTTCTGTATATGTAAATGATAGGGAGGTAGGGCAAGGGGGTTGCCCAATTAGGCTTGTATTTTCACTAGGTGATAGGCCCTTTGCTAGTTTCAAGGTGTACTCACCAAAAACAGAGTGCCAAAAGCTTATAGGCAACCTAGCAACTCTCCTTGATCAACCTCCCTAAGTCAAACACTCCCTGGTTGCTCAAGGGCTTCAACTCCATTGTTTAGGCTTTGTAGACTAACACCTTACCCTCTCAATTTGAATTCATTTCCTCTATCCTTGACCTATTCTCTAACTAAACAAGGTCTCCTCTTGATGAATTACAAGTTTGTGTCCAGTTCTACCTCCTTGGGTGTCTTTGGTCTTCTATGGTTTGGAGCATAGGTAATCCTTCACAAGTGCTACAAACTGACTTATGGAGTCTAACTCAACAAATGTGTTAAATGCATGCAAGGTTAACTTGTTTCAACTTGTTTTGATGGGTTTTGTGCTTTACAACCTTCCTTTGTGTACCCAATTTGACAAAAAAACCATATTTTAGGCCTAAAACGAGCTACAAGGAATTAACCCTCTTTTTGGGGTTTTGTGCTCACCCTGCTCCAACGATGGACTTCTAGACAAAAAGACCCTTATATTCTGATACCCTTTTGTAATTTCTTGAAGATTTTCTAAGTCTTAGTGTCCATTAGGCCTCCTCCATGACTATCCCAAAAATGAGTGCAAAAAGAAGGGTTTGCAAGGGTTTTGATGGCAAGAATCAACTTGCAAGCGAGAAACCTTCAATGTGAAACAAGCAACCTTAGTTCTACCATGCCACATACTAATTAGGCCAAAATAGAATAGTTTTATACCTTTAAAGGTTAGAGAACAAGGTTTTACAAAAGATGCTCATAAGGAGTGAGCAACATTTACAACTTTTTCCTTTCTTGCTTTCCACAAACACATCATTTCACAAGTACCAATTACATTCAAAACATGTCAACATGTCTAACATTAGTGAAAAAGGAGAATCACATTAGCTCTACACAAAAAGGCATCAGGCAATTTACAAACAAATAATTCATTCACTATCAAAATGTGTTGTCACTGCACTTTACCTCCTTCACTGCATTTTCACTTCAACTTGCATTTACCACTGTCAAAAACTCCTTTTCAAAGGTCTGTCTGATTCTTTTAATCAATGTTTAGACTTTGAGTGTTTGTTGACCTTCATACCTGCTATTTGGGAGATGAAGATTACAAAAATAACTCAACTAAAATTCAAAAATCAGTCATAATTGACTGTTGTTGCCAGCTGGGTGTTACAACTTTGCCTAAAGGATCATTAAATGATCTTGGCAAAATCAAAACCCATGGGCAGGTTCAAAGACCACTCCTTGTTCTTGTTTGTGAGCAAATAAAAGGAGATACAAGGCTTTACAAACACCAATATATGGTGGAGAGTAAGCAAAAAAGTGGAAACCAACACAAAAATAGTGACTCACTATTTTTTACACAATTTTCCCAAACTGAAAAATGCAACCATCTTTATCATGGCTTAGAAAGCCTCCTTGCTTTCACATACAACTTGAAATCAAGACAAGTCTGTCCACCTGATGAATGCACTTGCTATAGAAGAGAAAAGCATCAAACTTCTTCAAAGACCCTAGCCAAATGGCACACTTGCCTAGGGCTCCATGGCCAGAAAACTTCTTGCACCTGCATTTTTGAAATCAAAACATGTATTTACATATCTTACAAGTTGACCAACTGGTTCTTGGGAAGCCATGAACATTTAGGGCTTCAAGAAGCCAAGTTGGTCAAGCATCCTTGCCAAATTCCTAGACAAGGCAGTGAAACTGTCAGAACCAAATAATTTTGCTTAAAACTCAAAACTTAATGAAACTTGATGCCACTAAAGGGAAAAGCTTTAGGAAACATAAGAGAACTTGAAAATGTAAAACAGTACAGCCACGTACAACAGGTGTATGGACTGCTGCTCACATGGAGCTAAAACATAGAGAAAAACAAGATAAAATTAGTGCAAACTTTCAAAATGCTTGATCTCTCCAGATAAAATTAGTGCAAACTTTCAAAATGCTTGATCTCTCCAAATTTTCATGTCTAAAATGACAACTTTTAATGCCTAGATGATGCAAGGTTGATCTCAAAGACTACCAATCACCTAAGAACACTACTCACTCCTAAAAACAAAACACAAAACATGTCTAAAAACTTTTCACAACAAAAACACATTGAAAACTCACTTTTTACAACATTTTGCCAGGCAACTCCAAACTGACAACTTTGAGCAAAAAGATGAAAATAGGAAACATGACCACACAATTGGTTCAAAACTCATCCAAACAACTTAGAACAACTCAAAAACATCTTAGAAAAACTCTCCAACTCAAGACTAACAAAAATCAAACCAGCTATCAAACCCGTGATGAAATGAAGCTAGGTTCTTTTGCACCATACTCCCCCGGTGACAAAGAAGTCATGTGACTCATTTGGACAGAAAAGAGAGAGGAATACCAACCTTGTGGAAGTCACTTTCAGGTATCCAAGTGGCTTCAGAGGCTGGTTGATCCTTCCACTTGATCAAATGTTCAAAGTAGTCATGTTGTCTAGTCTTCTTGATGATTCTGGAATCAAGTACTTGTTCAGGAATGGGAAAAGAAGAAGAGGGGAGAGATAGATTAGAAAGGGAATGTGAAATGTCTAAAGCTCTCTGAGTCTCTTCTAGAGGCCGCCCCTTGAAAGGTACCAAATCGGCAATATTAAAGATAGGAGACAAGGAAACATCAGCAGGTAAATCAATCTTATAAGCATTAGGACCATACTTAGCCAAAATCCTGCAAGGCCCTATTCTTCTCATTTGTAACTTGGTAGGAACTCCATTCTATAATCTAGACTTGTTGAGATGCACCATCACAAAATCTCCAATTGAGAATTGGACATCCCTCTTTGAAGCATCCACCCTTGCCTTGACTCTTGTGGTGGTGTCCTGCAAAGACTGCTTAACCTGTTCATGGATCTCTTTCAGAGACTGTGCCATATCCTCTGTTGTCCCACTAACATGTTCTAGTTAGTCACATCATGTAACTCAAAAACACCTTTTGGATGCATACCATAAACAATCTAAAATGGACTCTTACCAGTGGATCTGTTTACACTATCATTAGAGGCAAATTTTGCCTGTGGAATGAGTTGATCCCAGCTTTGTCCATACTCCTTGGTGAGACATCTAAGTAGATTACCCAATGTTCTATTCACCACTTCTGTTTGGCCATCTATTTGTGGATGATAAGCTGAGCTAAAAGACAAGTTAGTACCCAATTTCTTCCAAAAATTCTTGCAAAAATGACCCAAAAACTTAACATCTCTATCTGACACAATGCTAGATGGCAAACCATGTATCTTGACAACTTATTTAAAGAAAAGGAAAGCAATATGACTAGCATCATTAGTAGTTTTGCAAGGTATAAAGTGAGCCATTTTGCTAAATCTATCAACAACCACAAAAATACTGTCATACCCTACTTTTGTCTTTGGTAAACCTACAACAAAATCCATGTTGATGCACTCCCATGGCCTAGAAGGAATGGGAAGTGGCTGATATAAACCAGCATTAGTGCTATTACCTTTGGCCTTCTAACATACCATACACTGCTCAACATACCTTCTGACATCTCTCTACATCTTAGGCTAGTAATAGAAGTGTTGGACCAACTCTAAGGTCTTATTGAGACCAAAATAGCCACTCAAACACCCATTGTGTTTCTCTTGAATAAGGTTTTCTCTCATGGAACCTTTAGGAACACACAACTGTCCTCCCCTGAATAACAAACCATTCTGCAATGTGTAGTCAACATACTCACTATGGAAATGATTCTCTAAAGCATGAAAAACTTTATAAGCAGCAGCAAAATCATCATAATTAGGATACAAATCTTGAAAGCAAATCAATACCAATACTCTTAACTTGAATCTCCTGAATAGTCAACAATCTCCTACTCAAAGCATAAACTACTTTGTTACATTGGCCTTTCTTGTGATTAAGAGTAAAGGTATATGCTTGTAGGTATTCTACCCACTTCACATGCCTATGGTTGAGTTTAACCTGAGAATTCAAGAAACTGTCTACCTGGTTGTGTGTATACACAACAAACTCTTTAGGAAGCAAGTAATGCCTCCACTTCCTGAGTGCCTGCACCAATGGATATAACTCTAAATCATAGGATGAGTACTTTTTCTTTGCATCATTCAATTTCTCACTAAAGAAAGTAACTGGTCTATTACCCTGACTCAAGACTGCACCTACTGCAAGATGACTGGCATCACATTCTATAGTAACAAGCTTATCAAAACTAGGAAGGATTAACACTGGCTGTGTAGTAACTCTAGTTTTGAGTAACTCAAACCCCTTATTGGCTGGTTCCGTCCATTGAAACTTAACCTTATGACCACCCTTTATTGTATCTAACATGGGTGCACAAATCTCACTGAACCCTCTGATAAACTTTCTGTAAAACTGGGCTAGACCATGAATACTCCTAACTGCACTGGCTGATTGTGGGGTTGGCCAACTTGTTATGGCTGCAACTTTTGACTGATCCATCTTAAGATCTCCACCGGACACAACAAAACCAACATAGACTAGCTCTTGCTTCATAAAATCATATTTCTCAAGATTGATGGTTAACTGCTCATCAGATAATCTTTGCAAAACAATGGCTAAGTGTTTCAAATTCTCCTCTTTAGTCTTACTAAAAATGAGAATGTCATCTAAGTAGACTACCACAAACTTACCAAGAAAATCCTGTAATACTTCATTCATTAACCTCATAAAGGTACTAGAAGCATTAGAGAGTCTAAAAGGCATAACCAACCATTCATAAAGACGCTCATTTGTTTTGAAAGCAGTTTTCCACTCATCACCCTCTTTTATTCTTATCTAATGGTAACCACTCTTTAAGTCTATTTTTGTGAAATACCTTGCATCCCCTAGACAATCCATCAAATATTTTATCCTAGGAATAGGTAATCTGTACCTTATTGTGATTTTGTTGATGGCTCTGGAGTCTGTGCATAGTCTCCATGTCCCCCCTTTCCTAGGTGCTAACACTATGGGTATGACACAAGGACTTATACTCTTTCTTATTAATCCTTGATCCAACAACTCTTGAATTTTCCTAGCTACCTCTTTGTTCTGTTCAGGAGTCATCTTATAAGCTGCTTTGTTTGGCAAAGAAGCTCCTGGTATAAAGTCAATCTGATGACTAATGGCTCTAGGAGGAGGTAATGTTGCTGGTTGTCCATCATTGATGATGTCCTTAAAGTTATCAAGAATTTTATGCACTTCTTGTGGGATCTCAACTTGTTTTTCTTTCTCCTCCTCCTTAGGTTTCACTACAAGTGCATAACCAATCCCATCTCCCTCTTTCATGGTTTGGATGAACTCTTTTTCATTGACTAGTAACACTTTAGGTGCTTGTGGTTTGTTGTTCTCTATCTCTTCACTAAGGGACTGTATTTTGTAGACAATGCCATTCTTTTGAAAGGAATATGTGTTTTTATCACCATCATGGTGTGCCCTTCTATCAAATTGCCAAGGTCTACCCAATAGTAGATGGCAAGCATCCATAGGAAGGATGTCACATAGTATCCTATCCTTATATTCACCTATGTTGAAGTCTATCCATGCTTGTTCATTAACTAGAACATGTTGCCCATTGTTTAACCAGGTTACCTTGTAGGGTTCACTGTGCCTCATTCTAGGTAGGTTCAATTTGCTAACTACCTCGTCTGAGATGATGTTATCTATGGAACTTGAATCTATAACCACCTTACATACCTTGCCCAAGATTTTGCACTTGATCCTGAACATTGCTCTTCTCTGAGACACTTCACACTTGTGAGGTTCTTGCATCAATACACTCCTCATCATTAGACTGTCACCATTTTTGGGTGCTAGGTGCATTGCTGGAGTTCTTGTACTACTTCCTTCCTCCTGAACATAGTTCACTCTCTTTTCACCTCCATGGGAAGAACTAGGATTTTCTAGACACCTATAAGCAGGATGACCTAATTTTTGACAGTTATAGCATTTCATAGTGGAGAAGTAAGACCCTCTACCTAGTCCACTAGATCTATCCCTTCCTGGGTTACTTGATCCCCTACCCCTATAGTTGGGCTTGCTCTGAGAATCCCCACTTTGCTCTATAAGTTTAGATTCTCCCTGGGACCTTTGATCTATGTGTCTTCCCCCAAAACTGCCTCTATGGCCTCTACCATCTCTGCCTCTTCCTCTACCTCTATGATGCTACTCTTGCTTCTTCCTACTCCTTTCCTCTACCTTTAGTGCAAGTTGATAGCACTTCTGGACTGTTGTAGGACACAACAAACTTAACTCTTCTTGAATGTTCCATCTCAAGCCATTGAGATACCTAGCAACCTTGACATTTTCATCCTCTTGGATCTTTGACCTAAGGCATAGCTTCTGAAACTCCTCAGTGTAACTATTGACATCTAACTCCTTTTGCCTAAGGTTTTTCCTTTTCCTATGAAGTTGTATTTCATAGTCCTCAGGAATGTAAGTCTCTCTGATCTTGGACAACATTCCCTTCCAAGTTGGTATGGGCTCTTTTCCCTCTTTCTCATGTTCATCCTGAATGAACTTCCACCATGTTAATGCAGCTCCTCTCAACCTAGACTTAGCCACCTTCACTTTCTAGGCCTCTGTCACACCACCACATTCAAAATGGTTCTCAAGACCCTCAATCCACTCCATGACCACTTCTGGGTCCATTTTACCACTGAATAGTAGGACTCCTTCTAGTGTTCTCCCACTCATAGCCTTTAAGGCTTTCAAAAAGGGTTCATTCTCTATCACAGGGTTGGCAGAGGGATTTCATCCTCTATAGCTAATAGCTTACCCCTGTCTTCTGTTCCTTCTATCTTATTGCCGGCTTCATCTGCCTTCACTTCTACTTCTCCCAACTTTTGCTCTAGGAGGTCTAGCTTCACTCTGAGTAACCTATTTTCTTCTTCCTAAACTTCCATTTTCTTAGCTAACTCTGCATTTGTCACCATGGTTGCCAAATTGCTACTTCTTCCCAAGTGTGACTCTGCTCTGATACCACTATGATAGGGAGGTAGGGCAAGGGGTTTTCCCAATTAGGCTTGCATTTTCACTAGGTGATAGGTCCTTTGCTAGTTTCAAGGTGTAGTCACCAAAAATAGAGTGCAAAAAGCTTATAGGAAACCTAGCAACTCTCCTTGATCCACCTCCCTAAGTCAAACACTCCCTGGTTGCTCAAGAGCTTCGACTCCATTGTTTAGGCTTTATAGACTAACACCTTACCCTCTCAATTTGAATTCATTTCCTCTATCCCTGACCTATTATCTGACTACACAAGGTCTCCTCCTGATGAATTACAAGTTTGTGTCCAGTTCTACCTCCTTGTGTGTCTTTGGTCTTCTATTGTTTGGAGTGTAGTAATCCTTCACAAGTGCTACAAACTGACTTATGGAGTCTAACTCACCAAATGTGTTAAATTCATGCAAGCTTAACTTGTTTCAACTTGTTTTGATGGGTTTTATGCTTTACAACCTTCCTTTGTGTACCCGATTTGACAAATAAACCATATTTTAGGCCTAAAACGGGCTACAAGGAATTAGCCCTCTTTTTGGGGTTTTGTGCTCACCCTGATCCAACGATGGACTTCCAAAAAAAAATACCCTTATATTATAACACCCTTTTGGAAGTTCTTGATGATATTCTAAGTCTTAGGGTCCATTAGGCCTCCTCCATGACTATCCCAAAAATGGGTGCAAAAAGAAGGGTTTGCAAGGATTTTGATGGCAAGAATCAACTTGCAAGCTAGAAAACTTCAATGTGAAACAAGAAACCTTAGTTCTACCATGCCACATACTAATTAGGCCAAAATAAAATAGTTTTACACCTTCAAAGGTTAGAGAACAAGGTTTTACAAAAGATGCTCATAAGGAGTGAGCAACATTTACAACTTTTTCCTTTCTTGCTTTCCACAAACACATCATTTCGCAAGTACCAATTACATTCAAAACATGTCAACATGTCTAACATTAGTGACAAAGGAGAATTTGTTTATCCCTACACAAAAAGGCATTAGGTAATTTACAAACAAATAATTCATTCACTATCAAAACTTGTTGTCACTGCACTTTGCCTCCTTCACTGCATTTTCACTTCAACCTGCATTTACCACTATCAAAAACTCCTTTTCAAAGTTCTGTCTGATGCTTTTAATCAATGTTATGACTTTGAGTGTTTTTTGACCTTCATACTAGCTATTTGGGAGATGAAGATTACAAAAATAACTCAACTAAAATGCAAAAATCAGTCATAATTGACTGTTGCTGCCAGCTGGGCATTACAACTTTGCCTAAAGGATCATTAATTGATCTTGGCAAACACAAAACCCATCGGCAGGGTCAAAGACCACTCCTTGTTCTTGTTTTCAAGAAAATAAAAGGAGATACAAGGCTTTACAAACACCAATATATGGTGGAGAGTAAGCAAATAAGTGGAAACCAACACCAAAACAGTGACTCACTATTTTTTACACAATTTTCCCAAATTGAAAAATGCAACCATCTTTATCATGGCTTAGAAAGCCTCCATGCTTTCACATACAACTTGAAATAAAGACAATTTTATCCACCTGCTGAATGCATTTGCTACAGAAGAGCAAAGCATCAAACTTCTTCAAAGACCCTAGCCAAATGGCACACTTGCCTAGGGCTCCATGGCCATAAAACTTCTTACACCTGCATTTTTGAAATCAAAACATGTATTTACATATCTTACAAGTTGACCAACTGGTTCTTGGGAAGGCATGAACATTTAGGGCTTCAAGAAGCCAAGTTGGTCAAGCATCCTTGCCAAATTCCTAGACAAGGCAGTGAAACTATCAAAACCAAATAATTTTGCTTAAAACTCAAAACTTAATGAAACTTGATGCCACCAAAGGGAAAAGCTTCAGGAAACATAAGAGAACTTGAAAATGTAAAAACAATATGGCCATGTATAGCAGGTGTAAGGACTGCTGCTCACATGGAGCTAAAACATAGAGAAAAACAAGATAAAATTAGTGCAAACTTTCAAAATGCTTGATCTCTCCGAATAATCAACCCTTACAATGGTTAAAGTAGGAGAATAAATACCTCTACAAGTTAGTTAACCTCCTATATGGACAGGTACATGTCCAAGAGCACTCAAATTTGACATTTTCATGTCTAAAATGACAACTTTTAATGCCTAGATGATGCAAGGTTGATCTCAAAGACTACGAATCACCTAAGAACACTAATCACACCTAAAAACCAAACACAAAACATGTCTAAAAACTTTTCAAAACAAAAACACATTGAAAACTCACTTTTTACAACATTTTGCCAGGCAACTCCAAATAGGTAACTTTGAGCAAAAAGATGAAAATAGGAAACATGACCACACAATGAGTTCAAAACTCATCCAAACAACTTAGAACAACTAAAAAACATCTTAGACAAACTCTCCAACTCAAGACTAACAAAAATCAAACCTTCTATCAAACCTGTGATGAAATGAAGCTAGGTACTCCTGCACCAGTAAAGTTATAGTTTATTAACTTATGCTTTAATATTCTCATATCTTTTTTTGGAGTGCTGCATAAGTAGCAGAAATAGGGAACCCATTGAGGACTTCATTTATGTGAATTTGTATCCTATGCTTTTGCATTTGTTATAGTTTATTTCATGATGAGGATAGACATATATCTCTCTCAATCTCGAATCATCCTCACATTGTACCATCATCTACTCTATGTCTTGAACCCTTAGGGTTAGCCTTTGATGTTGCAAAATGCGTATGGGCTCCAAGTAATGTTTCTCATCCTTGACCTGCATAGAATTCTAGTCAAGTACACTGGTCACATTGGGAATATACTATCTAGGTATTGAAACATGGAAAACATCATGGATGCAAGATAGGCTTGGTGACAAAGAAAGATAGTAGGATATGTGACCTATCCACTCCAAAATATCAAAAGGCCCAATAAATTGAGATTCAAATTAGAACCCTTTCCATAATGGATTGGACTATTTTATAGATACATTCTCAAGAAAACACGATCACCAATTGAGAATTGGTGATCCACCCTATGAGCATCAACATATTTCTTTTGTTTATCCTGGGGTACAAACAAATGCTCGTGAATGCAATCCACTTGTTGTTCCATCTCCTAAAGGATCTTAGGACCTAAAATAATTGAATCCTCAAAATGGTCCCAGCTCAACGAAGTATAACATGGATGGCCATACAAATTTTTGAATGGATACACTAATCTAACTATGGTACCCATTGTTATATGCAAAATCAACTAGGTATATATAGTCTTCCCAATGAGCCTTCCGGTTCATAATATACATGCCCAACATATCCTCCATCACCTAGTTCACCCTTACCATCAGTCTCATGGTGGTATGTTGAACTAAAGTTCAACTGAGCTCCCAAGGCATGTTCAAGAGATGGTCATAATGCAGAAGTGAAGATAGGATCTTGATCTAAGATAATCCTATGAGGGATAGTATGAAAGCACACAATATCCTTCATAAACATTAGTGCTACCACAAAAATAGTATAGGATAACTGAATCGGTGAGAAGTGTGCCACCTTGCTCAACCTATCCACGATAAACATGATAGCATCATGTCAATGCAAAGAGGTCGTTAATGCCACTATGAAATCCATCGCGATAATATCCATTTCTACTCTAGAATAAGATTCATCTACAAAAGACTCGTGAGATTTTGATCCTCTGCCTTCATCCTCTGTCACTCCAAACATCTAGAAATTATTTTTACAATGTCATACCTCATCCCTAGCAAATGATACAACTCCTTAAGGTTTGCATTCTTCTTCTTGATACCAGGATGTGCTAAATAAGGATCCAAATGGGCCTCCAATAGAATAAAAGTATGAAGACCCTCTATGGCCATAACATATATATGACCAAGATGTCTCAACAAACCACCTCCATCCAGAGAAAACCCTATGAACCTACCATCTAAGACTCTCCCCAACTATATTTCTGATCTTACCTCCTGATACCAAGTATTTCTAAGAATTCCTCCAAGGATGTGACTCCATAGATCAACACCAAGAATCACAACAGTAATCTCATGCCTCCTCCTACTTAGAGAATTTTCTAGCACATTCTCCTTTCTCAAACTATAGAGAAACTCAAAATCATACTCACAAAGGAACTCCATCCACCAACATTGTCTAGCATTTAGGTTTGACTAAGAAAAAATATAATGTAGATTGTGATGATCATTGTGCAACTCAAACTTATACCCAAGAGAAGGTACCTCCAACATACAATCACTAACTCCAAATTGTTGGTGGGGTAGTTCAACTCGTGATTCTTGACTTTGTGAGACTCGTAGATAATATCTTATCTATCTTGCATCATAACTACCCCTAAACCCTCTAAATAAGCATTAATACACACCACAAAATGACCTTCTAGATCATGTGTTTCCAAGATAGGTTCACTATTAAAATGCTACGTAAGACCTTTGAAAACCATCTCACACTACTCTAGCTGGACAAACTTCTTTCCTTTCCTCTAAAGAGAAGTAATAGTATGAGCTAGCCTAAATAAGCCCTAAATAGAACATCAATAGTAACCTTCCAAACCCATAAAGATGAGAACCTCTGATACATTGGTTGGTGCTAGTAAATCCACAATCACCTCTATCTTCAAGGGATGTACTATGATACCATCTCTTGAAACCCCATGCCCCAAATACTTCACCTCAAATTGAAGAGCTCACACTTGGCCAAATTACCATACAACTGATTATCACAGAGAATGTAAAACCTAGTGCAAGTGGTCTCCATATTCCTCCACAATCCTTGAATATAAATTAGCATATCATCCCAAAATGTAAGGACAACTTGATAAAAATAGGTACAAAACACTCCATTCATCAGACTCGTTATAGCATCCTAAATTGTACTCTCGTACAATTTTTTCATCATTTGGGCCCTCACCTTGATATTCCTATCTTGAGGCTAGATAAGAGCCTTGATTCTACTCACACCATGGAAGTATATAGTTGTTTTCAAAATGCACACTTTCTTGCCCCATGGACTATGGTGTTAGCACTTTGTTCCTTACAATCAAGACCTATTTTTGGGCCCTTCAATAGTAATATTATGTTGGTGGGGACCTGTATCCCATCTAGGCTCATGTTAGAAATTATTAAATAGTTTATCAACAGAAATGTATAAAAGGTGTACCCCTCTCATTTTAACAACCAAATTTGAATTCATATCTAGTCAAGAGAGAAAAATTGAGATCTACATTCAAGTGAGAAAGAAATGAGTCTTGTTTCAAGCATCAGAGTAGAAGCAAGGTCAAGATTCAAGAATTGGATTGACATTCATATTCTATGCTTATGAAGACTTCATGAAACCCTAATTCCTTGTGGAGACAAATAAAACTCCATTAAAAGCTAATATCATTAGAGTTTTAAACATTATTCAACTCTTCCCTCAAAAGGAGATCATTTCCACTACTATAATTTAATTACATTTCATTTATATTTCATGGTTAATTTAAAAGCTAGGGTTTTACCTAACACAAACACCTATTCCCAACCTATTTCCCTTCACTAGTGTGCATAGGAACAAGTACAAAGTTGCGATCTTCAAAATTGGCTTTATTGATAGAGATGAACAAGTTCCCCTTTTGATGGTGAAAAGTGTGGAGGACCAAAGTGACAGGCATTTTGGCCCCAACATTTTAGGAGCTCCTTCTAGGAAGAGATCTAAACACTCATACATTTCTGAGAGCCAGGGTCATGGCTTGATCTGATGACTGTAGCTCATTGTTGATGTGTTTTCAATTTTAATTCTAGCATATTTACCCCAATTTCAGAATTTATATTACAATTCAATTCAAAAGAGGGCCCTTCTCTACAGTGAATCTAAGAAGAATGCTCAACCCTATCATTGTTTATTTATGGTTAGATCTATTAGTTTCACATTTAGTTTAATGTAGCTATCTCTAAGCCTATATAATAGTGGTTTCTATTGTATTTAATGGTAGAAACCCTAATATTTCTTACCATTACCTTTTGGTGAACCTGACTTCTTACAGTTTAGTTTTTTGATTTATGTTCTCATATCTGAGTGTGTATTCATTTCAATTTAAAATTTACATTTACTTTTCGATTGAATTTAAAAACTTAAGAGGTAAAATAAAAAAAACCCTAATTTTAAATTCTAAAATTGAGCTTGTGGGTTGTCTAAATTGGATCTATTATTTCAGATCTAATTATTCTTTCAACTTAAAATTCAAAATTTCCCTCCTAGATCTCATTTTCAAATTGAGTTACGTAAATTTGGTGGTTGAATTTACAAAAACCCTAATTTATAATTCTTTAATTTTATCATTTTTTAAATCAATTTTCAAGTTTGAAATGTGATCTTTATGAATGCTATGCTATGATCTAGATGCATTTTTCTTTAAAATTCACAAATCAAATTGCTTATTTGATTGATTAACCAATCACTTTAAAAAAATTGCATTGTTAATCACAACTTTAATTTTTAAATTCAAATTCCCCTCCCCTTTGCATGAGTTTTACTACTATTAGTCCTACTTACAATGTTCTCATGAGAAGAAGTTCTATAATTAAGGCTTCCTAAGGTTTAATTACTAAGGATATGGAGCCTTAGTTTGGTAACTTGTTTCATGAGAATGTTGGTGGTTCTTCTATTCTAACAAATGATGTCATATATCCCCATTCTTTACATAATTCTCATGATGAGGGTGAATCATTAACTAGGGTGTGCATTGATCAATTGGAGAAGATTGAAAATGAATTTAAAAATCTTCAACAATGGATGAGCCAACAATACTCAGAAAATGAGGTAAACCAATTAATTGAAGGATTAAAACTAATGGTTCAAAGTGATAAAGTTAGCATTGATTTGTTGTGTGGCCTTTCTCATATTTTTTACACTAATATCAATGTGCCTATGTAAAGTTGTGTTGAATTCCTTGGTTACACTCAATAACCAACTCAATTTAATCATTTTATTCCTATGGCTACATCTATGCCTAATATTTCTACTTTCACATCATCTATCATGGCTACTTGCACATAAAACATTAATCCTATACATTTTAGTCAAGGAGGAAATATTGCTAATCAAAACTCTTTCATACCTCCTTCCATGGGTCTTCCATTTGTAACACAATCATCTTCAATACCTACATACAATAGTTTTCCACATCCTTACTCTCAATCTCCACCTTCATTATTGAATAATGTTACTCCTCCATCCCAATACAACATGTCCAATTTCAATCCATCCATCGAAGAAATTTTCTAATGATATTTGGTGTAGCAAGACTATTATCTAATGATATTTTGTGTGATGTCCCTCCTAAACATATTGGTGTTCCTCAAATGGATCTTTATAATGGAAAACATGACCCCTTGACTCATGTGAAAATATTTCAAACTTTGTGTAGTGATTTTTCTCATGCTCAAATTTTTTTGGCTAAATTGTATTAATCTTACAATGGTATTATTCTTCGCCTCCTTATTCTATTACATCATTTTAACAATTGGTCCATGCTCTCATTTGACAATTTAACAATAATATTGGTGCTAAGATTAATTTGATTGATTTGAATCAATGTAAGAAAGGTGTTAACGAGAAAATGTTTGATTTTATTGCTAGATATAAAAAATTTGTATTGTCAAATTGCTTATACTACGCCTAATCAAGATGTTCAAATAATTTTAATTTCTAATTTACAAAAAAATATCGGGGATAAGCTTCTCTTTTTTGAGTTTACTTCCTCTACACAGTTATGCATAGTACTTTATAATTATCAACTTAAAGTGAGTCAATTTGAATTATCTCGTTCAATGGCTCCTTCTAATAAGAATTAAAGTGGTCAAAAATATTTTTTGAAGTTTAAACCAAACAAGGAATTCATCAAGTTAAATGACAAGAACAATCCTCAAGTGGTAGCTGGAACTATAGGTGTGCCTTCTTTGTCCAAGTATTTTAGAAAAGAATTTAATCCTCTTTCTGAGTCTTTGCATAGTATCATGCTACAATTGTTGAACAAAAATGTGTTAAAAATTCCCCCCATCAAACCAATTGACACTTCCAAACCTTTTCCACCCTATCATGATCCCAAATCCTTTTGCCAATATCATGATGAACCCAGTCATGACACTGAAAAGTGTTATTCCCTAAGGAGTAGAATTCAAGAATTTATTGATAACAATACCATATTTGTAGCTAATGTGAGTGACAAAGAAAACAAATCCATGGCTCCTCACAATCAAATTTATAAATCTTTACTAATCCTTTGCCTTCTCATTCTATTAATGTGATAGAGTCTGAGCATCTTGAATTCTCTCCCAATGACCTTTGACTTGAGTCTAACAATTTCATGAATATTATTGATAAACCTACACCTCCTAAGGACTTATGCATTAATTTTGATCCTAGTGAGAATATTGAAGAGGTTGATGGACCACTATATATCACTACGAAGATCAAAGGCATACTCTCATGATAGGTGTTGATTGATCCAACATGCAAGGTGAATGTGATAACTGAGGAATATATTTATACTTTACAATTGCATCAAGTAGCATATGATAAATATGATGTAGTAGTTAAGGTCTTAGATGGTTTCTCTTTTCTTAATATTGGTTCTATCAGTCTCCCCCTAGAGGTTAGTGCTAAGTCTTTAGATGTCATTTTTTCTATCATTTCTACATCAGATCAATTTTGTGTGAAGTTGAGATATCCATGTGTCTCTTCCATGAAATTGATTCCTTCTACCAATCATAAATGTCTGAAATCTCCTCATAATGAAAAATCATAGCAATTAACCATTGAATGTACCAACCCATGGTGAGGCATGGACATGTTAATCTTGATTACTTTTGGTTTAAAAAATTTGAACCTCTTAAGCCTCATAGTGATTTTCTTTTTCAATCTTATCAAAAGTGGAAGAATGATATAATTGTTGGCAAGAGATGCTATACAACTCATCTGGTGTTGTCATTGATGGCAACTCAAGTCAGTGTACCTATCCATAGTGAACGATTTGCTCATGTCAGAAGTTAGATTGAAGAATGGTTTAAGTCTGACAAGCTTAGAATAGAGCGTTTGATAGTGTTTGTTATTTTTTTTCTAGTATTTTGTTTAAGGTTAATATTTTGTGTTGCGGATTAGAGGGAAGATAGATGAATGTTTGGGATACCTTATTCCAAAATTTTAGCCTTCAGTGTTGATTTAAGTGCAAGTTAAAAGGTTTGGTGTACCGACTTTTGGTTTGACAATGTAATATGACTGACTACTGTTGAAATGTGGTGACTGATCAACAAAGTACTGTACACTCAGCACGTATCCTTGCTAGGGTCCAGGGCTGGGCTGGGCCCCAAGCAGGGGTTCAGGGGCGGCAGCCCTCGAGAAATTTTTTTTTTGCTGTTTTTCGTTGATGAAAACTGACATTGTAATAAAACCCTAAAAAGGCCGACTTTGTTTGTTGCCCTAAAAACACATGTTATAAGCGGCTAGGATGCTTAAGGCATTGTAAGGTTGATGTACTATTTTTTCTAGATAATAAAAAAGATTGGACGACTGTGTATGGTGGAGGTAACCCATTCTAGGTGAACCACGTTAAATCTCTGTGTTATCTGTGTCCTGTTTTATTTCTTTATCTTTCATATTTAAATCTGCATATAATTGTTAGTTCATATTTGCTTTGGATCTGCTTGAAACCCTAACAATTGGTATCAGAGCGAGGTTTTCTATAAATTGGTAGGACTTTCAGATTTGAGTGGGAGCACTGGAGGATTCCAAATTCAAGGTCGAAAAGTTTAACGGCCAGAATTATCAGTTATGGAAAATGCAAATGGAGGATTACCTGTATCAAACGGATTTGTGGCGGCCATTGGAAGGAAAGGCAAAGAAACTGACCACAATATCAGATGAAGAGTGGGACATTTTAGATAGAAAGGCACTAGGATCCATTCAATTGTGCCTTGCATCATCTGTAGCATTCAATATAACAGAAGCAAAAACGACTGTAGATTTGATGGCAACATTGGCTAAGTTGTATGAGAAACCCTCGGCTTCGAATAAGGTATTTCTTATGAAGCGTTTGTTTAATTTGAAAATGAGTGAGGGAGGATCTGTAGTAGAGCACTTAAATGAATTTAATACAATTACCAATCAATTGTCTTCGGTAAAAATTACCTTTGCAGAAGAGGTTAGGGCTCTCTTGATTTTATGTTCTTTGCCACAAAGCTGGAATAGCTTGGTTATGGCTATAAGTAACTCTGTCTCTGGTAACAATACTTTGGTATTTGATGATATTGTTGGTGTTATCCTAAGCGAGGAAATGCGAAGGAAAAGCACAGGTGAGACTTCAACATCATCAGGTAGTGTTTTGAATGTGGAGAATAGAGGAAGATCAAAGGAAAGAGGAAAAGGCCCTAGGAATGAGAAGTCACGAGGGAAGTCAAAGAAAGGAAATTCTCAATCTAGAGGAAAGAAAGATTGCTAGTACTACGGAAAGCCTGGTCATCTAAAGAAAGACTGTTGGTCTCGAAAAAACAAAGAAGGAGACAAAAGTGAAAATGATAGTAAGGAAGCTAATATTGCAAGTAATACTTTACAAGATGCTTTAATCTTATGTTTGGATAATGTTAATGATTCCTGGGTAATAGATTCTGGGGCTTCATTTCATGCTACACCCCATAGAAAATATTTTCTAGATTATGTTCAAGGTGATTTTGGATAGGTATATTTGGGTGATGATGAGCCCTGTCAAATTGTTGGAAAAGGAAAGATAAAGATCAAGTTACAGAATGGTAATGACTAGTTTCTGCAGGAGGTAAGACATGTTCCTAATTTAAGAAGAAATTTAATTCCTGCAAGGCAATTAGGTAGTGAAGGCTACATCATTACCTTCTCAGATAGTATGAGGAAGGTCACTAAAGGATCATTAGTAGTAGCTAAAGGTGCAAAGGTAGGCACATTATATCTGTGTACTGTTAACACTTACTCTACCTTAGCTACTACAGATAAAGTTACTGCAGGAACAACAACAATAAATGTTGCAAGAATAGATTCGATAATGTGGCACCATAGGCTTGGGCACATGAGTGAGAAAGGGATGAAAATCCTTCACTCCAAAAATCTATTGCCAGGACTAAAGAAGATTGATTTAGAGTTCTGTGAAAACTATGTTTATGGTAAACAGAAAAGAGTCAGATTTCTCAAGGTTGGGAAAGAGAAGAAGAGTGAGAAGTTAGAGCTTATACATTCAGATGTATGGGGACCAGCTCAGGTATCATCTCTTGGTGGCTCTTGTTATTATGTTATTTTTATTAATGACTCAACCAGAAAAACATGGGTATATTTCCTAAAGTAAAAATCAGATGTTTTTGAAACTTTTAAGAAATGGAAAGCTTTGGTTGAGAATGAGACAGGAAAAAAGTTGAAGTGTCTCAGATCGGATAATGGAGGTGAATATTGTAGCAAAGCATTTGAAGATTACTATTCCTTAAATGGGATTCAAAAGAAGAAGACAGTTCTAGGAACTCCACAGGAAAATGGTGTGTCAAAGAGAATGAATAGGACCATCATGGAACGTGCGAGGAGCATGAGATTGCATGCTGGATTGCCCTTACATTTTTGGGTAGATGTTGTACATACGGCTGTCTATTTGACAAATAGAGGACCTTCAACCCCTTTGGATGGTGGCATTCCAGAGGAGGCATGGACTGGTAAAAAGGTAAATTATTATTTTCTAAAAATTTTTGGTTGCAAAGCTTTTGTCCATGTTGATAAAGAAAACAGAACCAAGCTTGATGCTAAATCTCAGAAATGTACCTTCATTGGATATGGGATAGATGAATATGGCTATCAGCAACAACAGATTGTCCCACAAACTCCTGCAAGTGTTAGACATTCTACGAGGACAAGTAGACCCCCTAAAAGATTTTCTCCTTCTTTGTATTCTATTTTATTAACGGATTCTGGTGAACCAGAAGAATATGAAGAAGAAATGCAGGTGGGTGCCAAACAACAGTGGCAGCTAGGCATGAAAGAGGAGATGGACTCCCTAATGAAAAATAAGACTTGGGACTTAGTCCCTTTACCTATAGAAAAAAGAGCCTTGCCTAACAAATGGGTTTATTGACTGAAGGAGGAGGAAGGAGGTCAGAAAAGATATAAGGCTAGACTTGTGGTAAAAGGTTTTGCACAAAAAAAGGGTATAGATTATGATGAAATATTTTCTCCAATTGTAAAAATGACTTCAATTAGAACTGTACTTAGTCTTGTGGCTACAGATGATTTACATCTTGAACAATTAGATGTCAAAACAACTTTTCTCCATGGAGATTTGGAGGAGGAAATTTACATGTTGCAACCACAAGGATATGAGGTCAAAGGTAAGGAGAACTTGGTGTGCAGGTTGAAGAAAAGTCTGTATGGCCTAAAGCAAGCACCCCGATAATGGTATTTAAAATTTGATAGTTTCATGGCTGAACACAGTTATCATAGATGTCATTCTGATCATTGTATATATTTTAAGAGATTTGATAATGGCAGTTATATTATCCTGTTGCTTTATGTTGATGACATGCTTGTTGCTGGGTCTAACATGCAACATATAAATGATCTTAAATAGAAATTAGCCAAGTCATTTGCTATGAAGGATTTGGGTGCAGCTAAGCAAATTCTCGGTATGAGGATTACACGGGAAAGGAAAAATAGAACCTTGAATTTGTCCCAAAGTGAGTATATAAAGAAGGTGTTGAAAAGATTTAACATGCAGGATGCAAAAGCAGTTAGTACACCTTTGGCTAGTCATTTCAAATTGACTAAGGAGATGTGCCCAAAGGCACAGGAAGAGGTTAATAAAATGTCTAACATCTCGTATTCATCAGTTGTTGGTAGTCTGATGTATGCAGTGGTATGCACAAGGCTAGATATTGCACATGCAGTGGGAGTTGTGAGCAGGTTTATGAGTAATCCGGGTATGGAACATTGGAATGCTATGAAATGGATTCTTCGGTATTTGAAAGGAACTACTATGAAGGCATTATGTTTCAAAGGATCTAATGCTGCTCTGAGTGGATCTGTTGACTCTGATCTGGCGGGTGATATTGATTCACGGAGGAGTACTACAGGGTATGTTTTTACTATAGGGGGAACTGCAGTCAGTTAGATTTCTAGGCTGCAAAAGGTTGTTGCACTTTCAACCACTGAAGCTGAGTATGTTGTTGCTACAGAAGCCAACAAGGAGATGATTTGGTTGCAATGTTTTTTGAAGGAATTGGGTCAGACACAAGAGGATAGCCCATTGTATACTGATAGTTAGAGTGCCATTCATCTTGCGAAGAACTCTGCTTTTCATTCAAGGACAAAGCACATTCAGCTCAGGTACCACTTCATTCGGACTATTTTGGAGGAGGGTTAGTTACGGCTTGAGAAGATTCACACAAGTGAGAATCCTACTGATATGTTCACAAAGGCAGTTCCACAGGAGAAGCTGATTTCTTCATCAGTTTCTGTTGGTCTTCTTGATTGATAATTATGGAATTTATACCAGTCAAGTCTTAGTGTTTTATCCAGCGGATGTTGCATGTACAGTGGTGTCGTGTAGTATCAGTCTCCAAGTGGGAGATTGTTTGGTGTGGAGCCTGATCAGTCTCCAAGTGGGAGATTGTTGAAATGTGGCGACTGATCAGCAAAGTACTATACACTCAGCACGTATCCTCACTAGGGTCCGGGGCCGGGCTGGGCCCCGGGCAGGGGTTTGGGGGCGGCAGCCCCCAAGAAATTTATTTTTTGCCATTTTTCGTTGATGAAAACTGACATTGTAATAAAACCCTAAAAAGACCGACTTTGTTTGTTGCCCTAAAAACACATGTTATAAGCGGCTGGGATGCTTAAGGCATTGTAAGGTTGATGTACTATTTTTGCTAGATAATAAGAAAGATTGGACGGCTGTGTATGGTGGACGTAACCCATTCTGGGTGAACCACGTTAAATCTTTGTGTTATCTATGTCTTGTTTTATTTCATTATCTTTCATATTTAAATCTGCATATAATTGTTAGTTCATATTTGCTTCGGATCTGCTTGAAACCCTAACAACTAGTATGATAAATCCTTATGTGGATTAAGTGGAACGACTTTGGTGATTGTTTTTGTGATCATTGATGTTTACTTGACTTATGTGGTAGAGTGTGTTCGATTGGTTTGGTCTGCACTAGCATTTGAGTTAGGATTTTGTTGCCAGTTCGTACACGGTTCATAAAATAATCAAATCTTCTTGAGCCAAAATATAGCTGATATGATTTGGTGTTGCTGACATATAAGTTTTATGTAACTAATAATTTTGTGTATGGAGAAGGTGTGAGAAAATGACTATGTATATTTTCACATGTGCAGGATAGATATCTATGCTTCGAATTGTTGATAGAACAGTGAAACATAGTAGAATGAGATAAGTGTAAAAAGTGTGCTTATTGTGCTTAACCGAAACTATATTCATGCATTTGTAAATTCTACTCTATAGGTCAAATACTTCAGCAATCTATTGTAATTGTTTCATAGGAATTTAGCCTTCTTTGTTTGAGCAGTGAACTCTAGGTAGTGTGCTTGAATGCATGTGCATTCCCATTGTAATAATTCTATACTTGTATAGAGTATATGTATTGTGGATTCATCCCTACCACGGTTCTTCCCTTAATTGGGTATCTACATAAAAAATATTGGTCTTATGGTGTTGTGGTTGTTTTCTTTATGTTCTTTCATCTCTCTTTTGGTCATATGCATAAAGTAGTTGAAAGAACAGTTTAATAAAGTTAAAGATTGTAGAATATTGATTCAGTCCCCCTCTCAGTGTTCCTTGATTCCATCAATTGGTATTAGATTGTAGTTCCTAAAAATAAGTTTAAAAGCTTGAGGAAGATCTAGGAAGGTGATTCAATGGAGCTAGGTGGTCTTCATCAACAACTCATAGTTGCACTAGATGGTCTCGATTAGTCCAAATATGAAGTCTAGGAATTGTAAGCGAGTCTTAAGGATGCCTAGAATTTCATTCAGACATTGAAAGAGAAATTGAACAAATCCAGGGAGAAGGGAAAGGAACTTTGTGAGAAGATAAAGAGGAAAGAAAGAAAGAGCATGGAATATGGTCACCTGAGTCAAACCTTGAAGGAGAAGACAAAAGAATGTGAGAAGATTGTAGAAGAAAATACAGACTTGGAATATTAAATGGAATATATTATGATGGGGTTGACCAAGTAAATTGAAGGAATAAATAAGAATGAAAAGAACCTTACTCGGTCCTTGAAAGATAGATCTGAAGAATGTCGTAGACTTGATTATGAAGTTGGCCAACTGAAGCTTCATATGCAAGAATCCAAACACCATGAGGAAGAGATTGAAAGGCATATTGTCATTCTTAGGGATGAACTTGTAACTGCAAATGAGTAATAGGAGAAGATCAAGGTTAGCTCAAATAAAATTGATTTCATTCTTGAAAGCCTAGAAAAATGTAGATGACAAGCAAGGTGTTGGATTTGAGAAAGGTGAAAGCTTTAGATCTGGTAAAAGCAATCCTAAGTCAACAAATCAGAAGAACAAACCTAAAAGGTCTCCGGTAAGACAACCTAATGCTCAAAGATATTCATCTTTCAATGGTAATTGCAAAAAATGTGATCATAAATATACTCAATGCTGAACTAGAATGAATCATAACAGTCCATCTTTCTTCAATCCATGTTTCAAATGCAATACGTATGGATATAAGTCAAATAAATGCAAAAATATTATGAATAACTCTTTCAGTAAAAGGAATATTAGATGTTATGCATATAATAGGTTCGGTGGCATGGTTAATCAGTTCTGATAAAGAGGATATCAAGGGAATTACAGGTTTGGAAAGGGAAATGTAGTGTGCTACAATTGCAACAAATCCAATCACATTGCAAGATTTTGCAGGAGTAGGAATGTGAATAGGAAGGGTCTCGTAGACAAGAAAAAGAATGTGCAGAAAAATGATAACGGAAAAGAAAAAGTGGATGAGATCAAGAATGAAATGAAGAATACATGGGTAAAGAAGAGTGATGTTGATGTAGGAAATGGGTTTGCACCTGAATCTAATGTAGTAAATTCCTCTGGGAGTTGATTTAAGGCATGTGGCCTAGAGGGAGTTTCCAAGAAAATCCTATTTCACCTACTCACAGTTGGTACTTGAATCTAGTAGGTTAGCAAAATCTATATTAGGGTATGTGTAGGATCATGATGGGGCCAAAAAGTGGCGATATTCTGACTAAACTCCTGATTGATAGGCTGATTGAAAAATGTCTATAACTTTCAAATGGTATAACATTTTTTGAAGCCGAAACACGAGTCACATTCTATGCTTTGTATAATATAAGATTAAAAACATTAAAATTGAATTTCATAAATTTTTGACCAAGTTATAGTGATAAAACATACGAGTTTCTATATTTTTAATAAGTTCTAGTAAAAAAATCATAATTAATTATTTATTTAAAAAAATACCAAAAAATATGTGTCACATCTGGACATGAGTCTTCTAGTTATATCTAAAATCTTATAAAAAAATATTATGATTTGATTGTGGTGAGGGTGGTCAGACAAACACTTGCTTCTTATCTTCTTCCTATAATTTTAGTACTACATTGAAATTGCAAATTTTCTTCAAATAGATTTATTTCTTTTAGAAAACAAATAGTAACTTAGAAACTAAATTCAATTTGCTACAAATTCTATTCTTACATATTTTTGAAATAATATTGGTAACTTATTCAAATTTTTACGTTATGATTTTCATTGCCACTTTAGGGCTTGTTTGGCCCACCATGATCCCACACATACCAATTAAGATATTATAGATGATTTAGAATGATCTCTGGAAGGATTTCATGTTGATTCCATAGATCCATTGAGAAATATTTGTGATTTAGGAGCATCCTCGGTCGATGAACAATCTTGCATCAACCAAAACTATTTGTTTTTAGTTTTGTTCCTATTGTGTGTTGCAGTTTTTGTGTTTCTTTTGGAATTATTTGATAGTGATTCATTTTCTATTGTGGATCAGATTTTTGGCTTCCATACTTGTTCTTATTCCTTTTTCTAGATTTGCAGTTCATTTGAACTCTTTTTTGACAAGTCACCACTTCAAGAGTGTTTGTTTTTTAGTTCCCATAGCAGTTTGAGCTTATCGGCTTGTGAATCAATTCCTTGACTTGTGGATCTAATTGGAACCTTGCTTGATGTTCCTAGTCCCTTGCCCAACCTTCCTTGGTGGTTAGCACTTCATTCTTCTCTTTAGTTGAGGAGATCATCATGCTTTGGGGTTGACCTATCTTACATGTTTCATTTTCCTATCTTGGAGAATGTAATATTTTGTGGTCAACCTATATCTATTCTAGATACTATATATATTATTATATTCGATCCATTGAGGATAGAAAAGAAAATATGATGAGAATAATTCATTATATAGAATTTGGGATACCTCTTGGAGGTCTGAATGGATTATAATTTGGGATGTATGTTGTAACTAAGCCTGTAAGCCTATATATTTACTGGATGTTGTCAGCTAAGTTTTGATAAATCTACGATGTTGTGGATGTCTGATTATGTATCTCCTATGATGTTTTGTTGCTTCTGCTGTGTAACTCTTGTTGCATGATATGGATTATTCTCTTTGAGGACCCTCTAGATCATGGCTATGTCAGATGGTATCAGAGTTGGTTGTAAACCTTGAGGCATTCCTTTGGGTCAATAGATCATTGATTTGAGGCAGGATGCAAGTGTGTTCAATAGATCATTGACAAAGAGGGAATTAGAGATTTGCAGTTAGATCACTGAGCTGAGGCAATTGTATAGGATAAAAGGAGGAGATGTCACCGAGAAGGATGAACCCTAGAAGGGTAGAGAAGATGATGGAGGATTTAAGAAATGAGATGAGGAATGAGATCTAAAATGCATTGGCTAGTTTGTGAAGCAATCCAAAATCAGAGGAAGAGTATGAAGAGGTAGGGGAAGAGATAGAGGTCAAAGAGGATGAATGACTGGCATATGAGAGAGAGGATATATTTCTTAGAGCGATCGTACAAGTGAGTAAAGTTCATAAAATTGAAGATTTGAACTTTTCATGGACATTGAATCTAGAGACTTGATAGATTGGATTAGAGAGTTGGAGGACTACTCTGGGTTTGAAGATTTTAGGGATCCACAAAGGGTTAGTTTAGCACAAACTAATTTAAAAGGGCATGTTTCTTTATCATGGAAAGAGTTGTAGAAGGATAGAGTAGAGAATGGTGAGATGAAAACCACCTGGTGCAGGCATATGGTTGCAAGATTGAAGGCTAAATTCACTTTGGGAGACTATGAGTTATAATTATTCAAGAAGTTGCAAAATTTGAAGTAGAGGAACATGAGTATGAAAGAGTATACTGAGGAACTCTACAAAATGATGATTAGATTTGGACATCAAGAGATAGATAGGGAGAAGGTTGCTAGATACATAAATGGACTTGGATTTAACATTTAGGATGAGATGAGTATGCCAAATGTTTCTATAGTTGAGGAGGATTATAAATATGCTTTGAAGGTAGAAGATAAAGTGAAAAGAAGACAAATGAATAACACTAAGGGAATATATATATATATATAGATATATATATATATATATATATATATATATATAGATATATATATATATATAGATATATATATATATATAGATATATATATATATATATATATATATATATATATATATATATATATATATATATATATATGCAGTGAATAAAGGGTAGATGAGTGCTAGTATGGAGAAGAAGATTACTAAAGAAGAATTCAGATCTAAAGGGACTAAGGAACCAAATCAGAAGGCACAAAGAAAGGGACATGGAAATAGTAGTAGGGAATTCTTGGGTAAATGTTTGAAATATGGAGAAACTGGACATAGATCTTATGACTATTCTCAGGGAACTAGTAAGAGCAGAATGGTAAGGAATTTCATAGCATGTGAGGATCAAGAAACTAGGACTACATATGAGAATATGATAGAATCAGAGTAGGGACAATCCCTTATGTTTAGAAGATTCTTGGTAAAGAAAAGAAGAGAAAAGACAAGACCTACACAAAGGAAGATTTTTGTTTAGACTGTATGCAAATCAAGAGGTAAGTGTTGTAAGGTTATAATGGAAGTACTAAGAATTAGGTATCAAAAGAGATGCTAGAGAAGCTTGGTTTGAAGAGGCTTGAGAGGCATTGTCCTTACAAGGTGAGTTAGTTGAAAGATGATCATGTGGTAGAGGTGGGAGAGTACTATTGGGTAAATTTTAATATTTGACCTTACAAATATGAATTCTTGTTTGATGTCTTGCCTATGAATGCTTGTCATGTTTTGCTAGGTAGACCTTAGTAGTTTGATAGAGGAGCTATCTATGACTGCAGAAGAAACCTGATCACTATTGAGAAGGATGGGCAGAAGTGTACTTTGGATTCTTTGAAGGAGAAGGAGAAGTAAGTGAAGAACTTGATTCTTGTGAAGAATTATCATGTTGAGAAGCATGATGCAGGGGCTATACTAGATGATGGCATGGATTTGAGGAAGGGTCTTGTGGATGGGTCTAATAGTAAGGTGGTATTAGATGATAGTAAAGGTAGAGTTATGGTGGTAGATAAGATGAATTATGATGGAAGAAATAAACCTCAATTGCAAAGGAAGGAGAGTGGTAGAAAGAGATAGTGTGCAGGTAGGAAGCAAGGAAAAATAGAGGGGGAGAAAAAGCTGGAGAATCTAGTTGAGGTACTAGAAGAGGTGAGGAGGAAGAATATTGCAGACAAAGAAGATAGTTGGATTAGAAATGAGAATGGGATCTATAACTTGGATCCTTTCTGATGTTTATGAATTCCCTCTCATGGAACACCTTTTCCTACCTAGGGTGTCTGATGTAGGAGCATCCATGATTGATGAGCAATCCTACATCAACCAAAAATATTTGTTTTTAGTTTTGTTCCTATTAGGTGTTGCATTTTTTGTGTTTCTTTCATAATTCTCTAGTAGTCATTCATTTTATGTTGTAGATCATATTTTTGGCTTCCATACTTGTTCTTGTTCCTTGTTCTAGATTTGCAATTCATTTGGACTCTTTTCTGACAAGTTACCACTTCTATAGTGTTTATTTCTTGGTTCCTAGAGTAGTTTGAGCTTATCGCCTAGTTGGAGATTTCTTCTGTTATGGAGAAAATACATGACTTGTGAATCTAATTGGCACCTTGCTCAATGTTCCTAAGCCCTTGGCTGACCTTCCTTGGTAGTTCGCACTTCATTCTTGTTTTTGGTGGAGGATATCTTCACGCTTTGGGTCCAACCTATCTTACACATTTCATTTTTCTACCTTGGAGAATGTAATATTTTGTGGCCAATCTAGATGTGTTGGATTCTATATATATTATTGTATTTAGTCCATTGGGGATAGGAAAAAAAAGAGATGATAATAATGATTCATGATCTATAATTTGGGATACCTCATGGAGGTCTAAATGGATTGTAATTTTAGATGTATGTTGTGACTATGCCTGTAAGCCTGTATGTTTACTAGATGTTTTCGGTCGAGTTGTGATCAATCTATGATGTTGCGGATGTCTAATTATGCATTCCCTATGTTGTGTTGTTGTTTCAGTTGTGTTTCTCTTGTTGCATGACTTGGATAGTTCTTTTTGAGGACCCTCTGGATAATGACTGCATCACTTTGTGAAGCTATGAGTAGAATAAGGGTATCCAAAAGGGTTAGGCAAAATGCATTTATTGCACCTAAAAGTTAGATATGTGAAGGATAAAAGGTAACCTAACTCTCTCATTTGTCACTTTGTATTCATAGAGTAGGTAATTTGAAACCACTCTCTAAACTCTTTGACAAATTTGATGATGTTAGTAAGAGAACTCTTGAAGAAGCCACATTCAAGTATTTGAATATTTTCAATAAGGCTCTTTTTAAGATTATGTTCAATATTCCTAAAAGTTTGTATAACCTGTTAGAGATGAGAAGAGATAGTGCTAATGTTGAAGATGAAATGTTAAATGAATAGATGATAGTCAATCTATGCCCGGTGATAACTGTAGAGGAAGTTAAAAGAATACTTAAAGAAGCTTAAAAGGAGTTTAGAATCAAAACAAGAATAAACAATCTTATGATTGCATAAATTGATGAAGTAATCAAAGATATAAAGAAGATCCTGAAGCCAATCCTAGAAAAGAGCAAATTTGGTGTTCTTTCAAGAGAAGCCCATGATGGTGTTGATTCATCTGTTCAAGTGCTTGTAGTGCAATAAAAGGTTGAACATGTTGAGGTGAATGTCCCATCTATTTCAGAAGAGGAAGGTATGTATAAAGAGTAGGTAGAAATGAGGGATCAAGGTAGAAAATTAAATGAAGTTGTGGACACTCAGAATCCTTTGGATCAGATAATGGACACCATGCCATTTGTGGATACTCCAAAGGTTAAGGTAGAAATTGACGCAAAACAAAAAAAGTTGAGATGATTGGTACGGTCTCTGAAGCAAGAGACACTGGTAAAGATGTTAAGGACTTTCTTGAGAGAGATAAGCTAAACTTTGATGATCCGACATTTTCCCAAGGGCCTATCAATTTGGCCACCTTCTCTCCCATTCAAAAATTGAATCTAGCATCATTTTCATTGGCAAAAGAAAGAGATGAGATCCTTAAATCTCATATGGAGGATAATGAGCTGCTAAATCTTGCTTCTAGTGTCCTAGAAAAGATAATGCCCACACATGCCAAGGACACATTTGATTCTCCCTACGGATAGCTGAAGATATTAATCAGCTCTGTAAGTACTCACTTTGAGTCTTTAGAAAAGTCAGTTGAAGTCAGAGTCTGAAATGAGTTTAATGATAAGAGATTTAGTGAATTAAAGGAAATGATTGCTAATGATAGGGGTTTGTTAGATACTTGTGTGAAAAGAATTCAAAATTCTTTATCTGAAGGAGGCAATCTCTACAAATCTTGTTTAGATATTTTTCCAAATTTGTTGAAGACATTAAGAAGTAGATTAAGGAGAATGAGAAGCAATTGGTAGGAATTTCTCAATCTTTTGATCCTTTTACAGTCTCTATGGTGAGTCAAGAAAGTCAGGTTATATCTTCGCTTGAAAAAATCAAGATCCTGATACATGATAAGGACAAGATCATTGATAGAGTTAGTGAGATTTGAAGTCTAATTACTGATGTAGGAGCATCCCTGGTTCTTGGCAATCTTGCATCACCCATAAATATTTCCTTTTAATTTCTTTGTTTTTTTCAACAATTTTATTCTAAGAGTTACTGAATACCTTGGCGTTGATCATTTATCTTGCGGAGCAGGATTTGAACTTAATTATTGATCACCATTCTTGTTCTGGATCTGCGTTTCATTTGGAACTCCTTTTGGAAAGTTATTGCTTTTTGATTGGCGAGAAGTTTTATGTTTCCCTGGATGCTTGTGCTTAATGGCTAGTTGGTGTTCCTGGATCTTTGTAGAGAGATTCCTTGATTTGTGGAGCTGACTTATCATGTGTGGGATGATTTTCGATGCCTAGTTGACCCTCTTGTTTGTCTGCACTTTGTGGTGATTTTTTTTTGGAGGGTTTTCATCTCATATTTGGGCCGACCTATCTACACGTTTTATTATCTTTTCTTTGGGGATTGTGGACTTTCTTGGCCAACCCGAATGTTCTCGGATGTTATATAATGATGTATTTGATCATAGTAGATCTAGTATTCAGGATATAACACAGTAGATTGTAATTGAAATATGATGTTTGCTTCCAAATTGATGCACATGGATGTATTTATGTAATAAGGCAGTTGCCTACATGTAAGCCGAATGTTACTAAAAATTGAATTTGAATCAATGAATTGATTCACACCTAGTCTAGAATTCTCTCTCTCTCCTTTGTTGTTTTATCTTTCTTTGATCTTGCTACACGGACCGTACTTCCCCTTTGGGGATCCTCTTATCCTTGGTTACACCAGTGGGTATTAGAGCGAAGGTTCGTCCAATTGAATTTTTTTTGTAGGATGGTAGATTGTGGATCCGAATTGCAGTTGTAGAGGACTTGCTCTTATGGTGCAAATAGGCAATGTGAGAGGTGGAAACTAGAGAGATGTTGATCTGACGGTGATGGACATGTTGAGACAGATTGTGGCTCATTTGGATGTTGTTGAGACCGTGCAGAGAAGAGGTCAACATATTAAGGATGTAAGTGATGAAGAAGAAGACCAGAATGCTGAACTGGAAAATGGAGGTCGACCAGATTTGGTGCAAGATGATGAAAGATTGATTAGAGCTTTGACAAATGTGAATAATAAACCACACTTTAACCCACCAGAGTGTTTGCAATTGATACTCATTGGATTCATATGTTGTCATTGATGGCAACAAGATTCTGTAGAAGGCATATACCGATAGATACTAGTATTTGAGGCATACACCAGTAGATACCGATATTGGAGTAATTAGGGTCATAACTAGCACCAACATCCAGCACTTCAGTGAAGTTGACATCAGTATGGGATTCAGAAGGTTTTTATTTGTAAAATCATTTTGTAATTATTGTATAAGGCTGACATTGAATATCCTTTGTAATGTATTGTAAGATGACATAAGACATATTGTTTGTAAAGGGTATATAAGTCAGTTTATTAGGTCATTTTGATATAGGACAGTGAATAGAACTATCTGAAGAAGAAAATGATGTGAAGGATATGTATGTAGATCATTTGTATGCAAAAGTAATATCATACAATGATCAATAAATGGTTTGTAAAGAATTCATAGAGGAAAGGAGATATTGTTAGGCCCAATATGGAAAACTAATGTACTGAGAGGGGAGGGGTGAATTAGTACTCCAAAACTTTTCTTTGATAATAACCTTACTATTATGCATAAACAGAATAGTGCAGTAACATAAAATAAAGCTAAAATCAACAGATAACAGTCATACATGATTTACTCCATAACACATATATTTTGGTCATGCAGAAACTCTTTGTTAGAGAGAAAAACTGTGGTGGGGATGGCACCCACAACTTCACTACTGCAATAATAAAGATTGCTCAGCTAGAGCTACATTTATCTATTTCTGATAGCTTACCCTTTTAGTAGTATCAAGATCAGTTAGATCTACCTTACTAAAGGATTTTACAACACTATATAAATGTTGCACCTGGTTAAAGGATTTAGAATTTATAGACTTGGTTAGAGTCTTTTACCATGTTAAAGGTTTCTCTTACAACTTCAAATATTACAATAGAATCATTACAAATATCTACAACTTTACATCTAAAATGCTATAGCAGATTCTATGTGCTCAGAATAAGATTACCTAGCTTGTAGCATACCTCGGTAACCCATAATGAAACTTGGTAAACCCTTCTATTTACTCTATTCTTCGATTATTCACTGATAACCTTCTCAGTGACCTCTCTGTGTATCTATAACAGTCTTCCTTCATGCATACACACACATATCTCACATCTCTTGTTGTATATCCTTTCTAACCCTAAAATCATGCTATATAAATAGATCTCTTACAGTGGTGATTTAATTCATTGCTTCAACCTTACAATAAGATTCTTCAAATGAATAACTAAACAAAATATCTCATTGGTTAGATTGACCTTGTAATCATACACAATCTCCTAGTGCAATTTCCAATGCAAAAACGATTAGATGTGCCTCGATCTTGTAACACGTTGTCATGTGCATATATAGGTTCAGTGTATCTAGTAAAACATTTCACTTGGTGAATATCAACTCAGTGAGTTAACTTTACTGCTCAGTAGCCATGAAACGTTACTCGATAAACAGCTCGGTGAATATTGCGTTCTGTGACTGATTTCTTCTATAACCGACTAGACTGTTCATACCGACTTCTCTGTGTGTACCGACTGCATGATTCGGTAATACTAATGAACTAGAATATATAGTATGACTTTGGATATGAAACTAATGGCAATTTGATAAGTAGTAACAATCTCCCCTTTTGACATTAGTTGAGATGTTTGACAAAAACTACTTTCAAAGTCATAACTCAAAAACTATATACTTGCAAAATGACTATACTTGACAATATATACAATAGTCAATAAAATAGTATATGTAGATATACTCCCCTTATCATTATTCTATACATAACTCTGAATTTTGCATGTTTGGTTCTATTCTATACTTGTGTGCTCTGAATGCTCTGTATATTCTGCTTGGTATACCCCCCTTGTATGCAATACTCAAAATTGTGTTATCAAAATTGTATTACTCTCCAAATGTAGAATTACTCCCCCTTTGCTGGGTATTACTTTCCTCTATGTGGTATCATAATATTACTCCCCCTTTTTTACAAACATTAAAAACTTAATTTCCATTTGGAGGCGGTAACTGATCAAAAATAGTCTTATACTTGGTCCGGGCATTGGTGAGGGCAACTAAGAGTGAGTCCTTGACACTTTCCATTAATGAATTTTGTGCTTGAGTATCAGATAAGAGTGATATTAAGCCATCAAGAGTGCTTCCCTCTTGTGTAGTTGATAAGCGTGTAGCTCGGTTGATCTGTTCCTGTACTGATGAGAGATGAGGAAGGAATAATGTCTGAAGGGTCATTATATCCATCTTGATTTTATGCTCTTCATTCCTCAGTTCTAACTGTTGAGCCATGATTTATTGTAGCTTTGTATAAAAATTCTGAACTTAATTTGGCTTGGTGGTCAACTTAGATGAGAGATCGGTGATCTCTTTCTCAATTGCATCAGTTTTATTTTTGACATCTTTAATAAATAAGGAAAATGTACACAGTTTCTGGAATAAATAAAGAATATGCTTGAGTTGAGGGGACAACTCAACAATGAATTTGACAAGTTTTATCTTGCCAACAACAATTGATTTTTGTACTTCCTCTATCATTTTTGTTGTAAGTTCTTTATCCTTGAGCTTGCTTAAGTACTCAGATGCATCAACTCCAGATGTTTCAATCTGATTGAGGAGTTCATCCAATTGAATATGGATGGCTGCATCGGTTGACATTGTTTCTGATGGTAGCATTTCTGTTAGTAGTGTCCTAACCTTCTGAAGTACTTTATTATTTTTCTGTATGGCCAGTTGCTTTTCCTGTTCGGCCTTTGCTTTGCATAGTTCACCGAATTCAGTGAGTGCTTGCCCTTTCAATTTGGAAATGTCTACATTGGGCAACACAATCGGTTTAGATAAGTCAAATTTGAAACCATGCTTTCTCACCTTCTTCTCTTTTCCTTTGGTTGGTGGCACTAAGACAAGTGCTTGTGAGGCTTGCTAACCCTCAGTAGGTTGCTCGATAGATGCAACACTTTGGTCGGCTCCTGTAGCCATTGTAGTGTCTTTGGGTGGCTCAGTGCTAGGGGTCTTAGTTGTAACATTTGTAGTGCTTATCTATGCTTGAGACATCTGATCTTTGGTTGTATCTCCTGCAACTTTAGATTTGTTACTTGTTTCTCCTGCAGCTTCAGATTTGTTACTTGTATCTCCTGCAGCTTTAGATTTGTTACCTTTAGTGCCTTGCTTGGTGTCCTTGGGAGCTTCGGTTGAGACTGGTGGCTTCACCGGCAGATAAGGCTAAACTTGTTCTAAGATAGATTCACTAGAGACAAGTTTTGCATAGGTAGTGCCTTCAATCATTTCCTGCTTCGGTGCTGCTTCATCCATTACATCTTCATCAATTTGTATAGTGTCAACCGGGTTTGGACCTTGCTCGGTGACATCTGGATCTTGCTCAGTGACATCAACAATTTCAATTTGAGATTGTTCACTGACATCCTTTTGTTTGAAGATCTCCTGCCACTTGGCTTTTGTCTCATTCTCCACATCAATGTATAGCCCATTCATCAATTTTAAGGCTCTCTGTTTCACAAGAAATTTAGAATTGTATGTGGTCAAATGCTCCTTGATTTCAGTTATGGACATGTCAGGAAATAGATGGACTAGACTTCTTTCTCTTATTTGTCTCTCTGATTCCATTGCATATTTCCATCTATTATCAAAGTGTAAGTAGAGTTCACTCGGAAGTGACTTTGCTAGTTCTAATGGTGCTAACTGAAACTTCAGAAGTGTACAGATGATAGCTTCTTCAATCTGTCGCTTCTTATCATTATTCCTAGTCTCATACTTAACATATCTGAATCCTGCAAATCCATCGTATTCTTTAAGATTGGCACAAAAATTTTCAACACTGTGAATGTTTACCTTTTTGCTTTTCACAATCTGGAATTTGTTTGCATCATCAGACTCTGTATCACTCGACTCTTTTTCCAAAATGAGTCTTCGAGTAGATTTCTTGTAAGTCTTGGCTACCTTTGGTGTAGTAACACTCTTTTTCTTCTTACTCGGTGATGCAGCTGATGCTCTGGTGTTGGGTCTCTTTGTTGGTGGAGTCGGTAGGGCCTTTGTGATGTACTGTTTCTTTCTTTTCAGAACTTTACCGTTTGGAAACTCTGTGCTCAATGTTATTGCAGCCTCTTGAGCTTTTGATTCCTCTTCGGTAATGGCAAGATTGCCTTTAATAGGTGTAGAGGAGGATTCTTCTCTGAATTTCTCAGATAAATCCTTTATCATCTTTGTAGCTTTTCTTGTAGCCTTAGGTACTACAATGCTCATTTTTACTTTCTCCTTCACCTCTTCATAGGTTCCATACCTTAGTTCGGTTTCATGCCTTGGCAGTGATAAATAGGCATCAATTTGTTGCTATGTAATATCATAATCAATCTCATAACCCACTGGTTGCAACGATTGAGTCCTCGATTCAACAACATTTACATAGCAATAATCGGTGTCGACTTCAAAACATATATTGTCCTTGTATTTTTCAACCAACTGTGGTGGAATCCTGTACCTATTGTGCATTTTCTCTTGGAATTTGCTGAAGTAATCATCCATGATATCATTAAAGTTATCTCCTAACTTCTTGATGTAGTCATTGATCTGATGGGTGATAGGTCAGTGTAGCTCTCATGCTACTTTACCGACTGAGGGAAAGAACTTCTCAAAATAGAAAAACATACATACAAGTAGTGAACCAAACTTTAGTGTATTTTCCGACTTGTTCTTCTTCGGCTTCCTTATTGTGTTCAAGTTCTCAAACAAGTTCTTCAGTAGTACTTCACATAAGTCTACTTTCATTCCATTCTTCATTATTTTGTAGGCCAAGTCAATTGCAGCACATGGTACACTATTTTCCCTTGCAGATTGGAAGAAACAGTAACCAATAACTCTAATTGCAAACTTTAGTTCTGCATTAGTGACATTATTCAGTTTTAGTCCTCGGTAATCAAATTCTACTCCGATTAGATTGGTTAGCTCCTTTTGTGATATCATTTTTTGTACACGAGCATGATCGTAGATGGGATACCCGGTGATCAGGTGAATGACTTCCTTTGTGATCTTGAACGGTTGCTCTTGTAGCCACATGAAATCATCATGTACTTTGCTCAATACAAACTTAACCCACTGGGGTTTGAACACACGGGGATAGACTAGGGCTTTAGTTAATCCCTTGATTTTGATATGCTCAAATTTGCTATCCAGTTTGCCATCAGTGCAAAGTTCATCATATGTGTCACTAATCTCTACATGACCGAGTTCCTCAACACAGCATTTGGTAAAGAATCTGACATCTTCCACTAACAAGACTCGATCTGGGATGAGTGAAAATGCAGTTTTATCATTTGGTTCTGAGGCAACTTTGGGAGTTAGAGAATATTTTAGCGAGGGCTTCTCCACATTTTGGACAACTACAGGGTCTTGGATCTTGGGTGCCATGGTAGGTTTCGGGTAAGATTTGACAAGTTATCCTTAGGGTTTACAAGTGACTGTCGCTTCACACTCAATAGACAATAGCAATTTGACTAGATCAGAAACCAGCTAAACAGTGAATAGATTGATGTAAATACCTTGAAATTCACTCTTAATGAAGTTTGATCACTTTGATTCACTCTGCTCTGCTTCTCAAAAGCTTGGGTGAATGAAAATGACAGCAAAAACACTTTTAAGTACTCAAAAATACCTCATCGGGCTCTGTGCAAGTTAGGTCAACACATTAAATGCACTTGGTTCACCTTTTACATATTTACTCCTTTTTTTGTTTTAACCGAGTACCCAACTTTTCTTTATTAACCGACTTGACAGGTTTCCTGTATAGTATATAGACTGACTAACTGCATCTTAACTATGCATATTTTGAATTTTGTACATAATAGAATAGGAACTGTAATGATTTAACTTTTAGAGAATGCAGTCCCTTCATACCTTTTCTTGACTAATTTGAAATAGGTGCACCTAACTCGGTAGGTAAGGTGCTTTCTTGATCAGACATAATTTCTTTCTTTTTCCATATCATCTTGAATTTTTCTTTTATCTCTTTCATGTCTCTTCTCGGTTGATCTCTGCAATCTCCAGCTAAATGTCCAACTTTGTGACAATGAAAACATGCCATACCAGGATTTCTCCATGATCTCCAGTTGTTCATTCCAAATCTTATAAAACAGTTGGCACTTATATGTCCATATCTTCCATAACATTCGCACCATATCCTTATATTGTAATCCCATGGTACTGCTGCATATTGTTGGTAAGGATCTGTGTGATTTTGGTAACCTCTAGTGTTTTCTTAGTGTGGATACTTCATGTAGTTCTTTTGCTTAAACCACCACTTCTTGGTACTATGTCCATATCTATTGTAGTTTTTACAAAACCCTTTGAATTTTGCCTTTTGATAGTTGTTAACAGACTTTGTCCTACATTGATTAGGTGTGTGACCATATTTATTGCAATTTTAACAATATCCATTGGACTCAGAGATATTCAATTGCTTACCTTTTCTGATCTGGCATATGTTGGCAGTATGACCTTGATTTCCACAGTAGTAGCAAATAGGCTTCTTCCTTTTGATGTTATTTTTGTTTCCAGCTTTCTTTGATGATTCTCCTCTCTCGGTAGTATGAATTCCTTTCTCGGTTGATTCTTTTCCTTTGTAATTGAGTCCTCCATCTTTGTAGAGTCTTCTTGTATTCAGTTGCTCATCCAACATCTTTGACACTTCATAACTTTTCTCCAATGATTCTTTGCATTTCTTCTCTATTTCAAGTTCACCAGTCAACCTTGATACTTCAAGTTTCAATGATTCATTTTCATCATTCTTCAGAATTGCTTCATGATGTGCATAACCTAGTTGATTTGTCATATTTTGTTGAATACTAGTTAACCTTATGATTTCATCATCCTTATCAGATACTAGAGCTTCAAGTTATTGTTTCTCTCTTTGCAGATCTCTTGCTTTATCCTCAGCTATCCTTAATGCATCTAGATTTTTAGTCATCTATTTCCTGAAATGTTCATGTTCTCTTTTCATTGCTTTTAGTTGATCAGCCAATGCTTTGTTCTTTTCTTTCAACATTCCAATCATTTCTTCAGTCTCTTCAGGTATACTGTTCTCAGATGATGTCTCGATTTGTTCCACTAGCTCTTGAGAATCCTGTAAGTCATCAGATAATCTTCTCCTTACTTTCAGAGTTTTTTGCATTTGCCTTTGCATGTCTGCAATCACTTGATTTGCATTATCCAACTCTTCTTGAAGATACACAATCCTCCAAGATTTTTTGTAGCCTTCCATTGCTAAGATCTTTCTCTTTAGGTAGTTAAACCCTTTTCCAAGATTCAAGCTCTGATACCAATTGTTAGGCCCAATATGGAAAACTAATGTACTAAGAGGGGAGGGGTGAATTAGTACTCCAAAACTTTTCTTTGATAATAACCTTACTGTTATGCATAAACAAAATAGTGCAGTAACATAAAATAAAGCTAAAATCAACAGATAACAATCATACATGATTTACTCCATAACACATATATTTTGGTCACGCAGAAACTCTTGGTTAGAGAGAAAAACTATGGTGTGGATGGCACCCACAACTTCACTACTGCAATAATAAAGATTGTTTGGTTAGAGCTACATTTAGCTATTTCTGATAGCTTGCCCTGTTAGGAGTATCAAGATCAGTTAGATCTACCTTACTAAAGGATTTTACAACACTATATAAATGCTGCACCTGGTTAAAGGATTTACAATTTATAGACTTGGTTAGAGTCTTTTACCTTGTTAAAGGTTTCTCTTACAAATTCAAATATTACAATAGAATCATTACAAATATCTGCAACTTTACATCTGAAATGCTATAGCAGATTCTATGTGCTCAGAATAAGATTACCTAGCTTGTAGCATACCTCGGTAACCCATAATGAAACTCGGTAAACCCTTCTGTTTACTCTATTCTTCAACTGTTCACTGATAACCTTCTCGGTGACCTCTTTGTGTCTCTGTAACAGTCTTCCTTCATGCATACACACACATATCTCACATCTCTTGTTGTATATCTTTTCTAACCCTAAAATCATGCTATATAAATAGATCTCTTACAGTGGTGATTTAATTCATTGCTTCAATCTTACAAAAAGATTCTTTGAATGAATAGATAAACAAAATATCTCATTGGTTAGATTGACCTTGTAATGATACACAATCTCCTAGTGCAATTTCCAATGCAAAAACGGTTAGATGTGCCTCGATCTTGTAGCACATTTTCATGTGCATGTCCAGGTTCAATGTATTTGGTAAAACATTTCACTCGGTGAATATCAACTTGGTGAGTTAACTTTACTACTCGGTAGCCATGAAACATTACTTGGTAAATAGCTCGGTGAATATTGCGTTCTGTGACTGCTTTCTTCTGTAACTGACTAGACTGTTCATACCGACTTCTCTGTGTGTATCGACTGCATGATTCGGTAATACTAACCGACTAGAATATATAGTATGACTTTGGATATGAAACTAATGGCAATTTGATAAGTAGTAACAGATACCAGTAAAAGGTTTTAGGGTTTATGAATCAATATAGAACAGAGCTTTAACCAGAACTCTTTTTGGCATTGTAGATGCATTTTGTCAGTTAATCTTTATTGTTTTATCTAACCAGAAGCCTATAGTTAGTGAGACTCTTTTGTGTTGAGAAGTGTACCTTCCTGCATGTGCAGGCCCCCATACTATGTAATATCTTTCATATGGCCAATGAATTGATATTGTGGGTCACAAATCCCACTATGGTTTTTCCTCTTTGAGGTTTTCCACGTATAAAATTCTATGTGTTATGGTGTTCATTCATGTGGCTGGTTTATTTACTTCATGTTATATGTTTCTTCATTTACCTGTTTATATGTGTATGTTGTAATAAGGAGAAATATTATATTACTGATAGAACACTGATTCATCCCCCCTCTCAATGTTCAGAGATTCCTTCTATTCCAACAATTGGTATTATATCCTGGTGCCTCAAAGGAAGTTTAACAGCTTAAGGAAGATTGTGAAAATGGAATCATTAAACATGGCTATGGAGAAGCAAATTGAGATGACACTTAAGGATTATGATGCTGAAAGGTTGAAGAACTTAAAGCTACAAGATGAATTCAATTCTGCTAATGAATTCATTCTTGTTCTGCAAGAAATTTTATCATTTGCTCAAGCTAGGAGGAAGGAACTTTTGCCAAAGCAAGATGATGAAGAGAAAAATGCACTTCAGGAACAATGTTAGAAGCTTAGTCAAGAAAACATGCTCATGAAGAATGAAATGCAAGACTTGACTATGAGGATGTCAAAAGAAATTGGGGACAAAAAGAAGAAGGAAGAAAATCTTGTTGTATCTCTGAAGAAAAAATTTGAAGAATGTGGTAGATTGGCTCATGAGAATGATATGTTGAGAACTGATTTGGTACAATCCTAGAATAATGAACAAGATATTGAAAGACAAATAATCATTCTAAGAAATGACCTGACTACTGGAAGTGAGTATAAAGAAAAATTTAGGATTAGTACTGCACATTTGGATTATTTATTGAAAAGAGAAAGGCAGATTGGTGATTCTAGAGGACTTGGATTTGAACAAGGTGAAAGCTCTGATGCTACAAATGAAGGTCAGACAACCGGTATGCAGAACTCATCAGACCAAAGGAAATCGGTAAGGAAATCTAATGCTTAAAAATTCAATGGTAGATGCTTTGTTTGTAATAAATTTGGCCATATGGATAAATAATGTAGAAATAGATCAAAACTACAATTTAGAGCCCAATCAATGCACAAATTGCAAGAAATATGGTCATAAGTCAAAAGATTACACAATGAATGTTAAGTGTCATGCATGTGGAAATTTTGGACATTTGGCTAACCAATGTAGATCAGGTAATAACACCGGATATGGAAAAGAAATTGAAAAGAACAATGTTACATGTTATGCATGTAACAAAATAGGTCATATTGCTAAGTACTGCAGACGCAAGACTAAAGTGGTTAGAAATAATAGAGAAAATGAGAAAGGAAAGAAAAAGGTAGATGAATTACAACAAGAACATACCAAAAGATGGGTTAGAAAGTCTGAATAACCAAGTGGAGATGCAACCACACTGATAACTGCACCAGTAATTCCACCGATAGAATAAAGCATTCTTGTACTGGTGGGAAATTCAACTGGTAACTAAGGCATATGCCTTAGGGGTTGGAAAATTCATTGCAAATCTTGCATATTCCTGGGAAATAGATCTGGAAAGAGATCTGAAGAGTTGTATTAATCATTGATGGAGGTTTATCCAACATAAAACTATGAAACCAGCATCTAGTAGGGCACTGATAAGCATTTATGACAATGGAGAATTATAGTTTAATCACTGATAAAAGGAGAAAATGGACTCATTTTCACTCACCCAGAACTCAATAAAACCAGAGAAAAGCAAAGGAGATTCATAGGCAATCAAAAGTGAGCAAAGGCATTCTGAAGAAATTTCCAGCAGTTTTCAGAGAAGTGTTCAAGATCTTTCAACTGACAATTGTTATCCAAGTATTTCTTTGAAATGGTATCTGGATCATTATCTCCTCCTACTTTCATTGTGAATCCCACTGTTGTTGATGTCAAGGATAGGCTTAGACCTATTTTCAAGGAGGTTCCTCAAATAGGAAGGAAGGAAGACTCTTCTGGTGCATTTTCGAGGGTTCTCGATGGCATAGTTTATGTGGAAGATGTCAGAGCATATACCCACTACACTTTTGAGGATTTAGGCACTAAAGAAATCAAGGGTATGTATCAATCTATGATACTAGGCAGCTCCGAAACAATCAAGCCAAAATATCAAATCATTGAAGACCTAGAGTTAACCAGAATCCTTTATATACTAGAATAAGAGGAGGAAATGATCAGATATGTTTTAAGAAGGGTCCACAATGAATTCATCTAGCCAGACCAGCCTCACATGATCACCAAAGAAGCAATTCAGGCGGTCATTGGTTTACCTAAAGTTGGGCAGGAACCTGGGAAGAAGATCTCCAACACTGAGGTTGAAAAGATCACTAGCGCAACTCATGATGGAAGGTCAATGACAATCATCACCTTCAAAGATACAAATGTAAAATTTTCTATCATGATCATTGGCTACAAGGTAACGCAATCAAGTCGATTAAACTCTATTGCCAGTTCCTATATCCATGTTGTATATCAAATGATAAAGAATAATGGTAAATATTATTTGTGTGAATGGCTAAGAAATGAATTGATGATAAATCTTGGGAAAATCAAAGGTGTTAATTAAGGGACATTTAGGTTTGGCAATCTTATTGTCTATTTGATGCTATATTTCATGAATGAGCTTCTGGGTTTGGGAAAGAAACGATGGGCTCATGACATACCGGTAGGCATGCAAATTAGAGATGCAATCACCAGTCTTGGAAGCAATAGGAATGAGAAGATATGGGGATTCTTTAAAACTTTCCAAAAGAACATGAGAATGAGAGAGAGAATCTCCAAACACATTATGAAGAAATACTCCACTGAAATCTTCTTCATGGTAAAAATAGATGAGACTCTCATGGAAGAAGTGTAACCAAGAACAATATGGGTCACTGAACTAGGCTATGAAGTTGATGACATCATCTTGGAACTATATGCTTAAATATTGCTTGATGCTCCTTTAGATGACAAGACTGAACACTTTGGCACTGCAGAAGAGAAGGCTCTTGAAGTTAAAATTGGCTTCAATAAGAAAAGAAGGGAAAAGAAAATAGAGAAAATGTCTTCCTTCATTCAAAATGTAATCCACATGATAGATACAGAACTAGGTTCTAGATCTAAACCGGTAGATCAACTAGCAGCGGCTAGTTCTCCAGAGGTAAAGAGGCCTGAGACTTTCATATCTCCTATCACTTCTGACTCTGATATAGAGTATAATCAACCCCTTGTTTTCAGAAGGGTATAGAGGAAGAAAGTTTACAAGCCTCTGGTAGAAGAGAAGAAGGTGGAACCAAGGAGGAAGCTAGTAAGAAAGGTGACAAATCCTACTGTACCCACACCTCTGGCGAGGAAACCTAATCAAAAGAATAAGCCAACTCCATCCACCCTCGCAACCCCCAACAACAAGAAGAAAAAAAGTGAGATGGATGAAGCAATTGAAACTGGTAATGTTACCATCATCCCACCAATGACTTGTGCATAATTGATAGATGATGTAACTAAAGGTGGAATTTTGAAGAATGTATCAAATTTTTATGAGCATTTAGATGACAATGAGAAAAATGAAATGGAAGAAGTAGTTTTGTTATAGAAATATATAACAAGGCTCTGGTAGATATTTTGAAGGAAATTCCTTTATCCTTGTATAATAAGTTAGATGCAAGAAGATTAGATGCAGTTAAGAGAGATAGAGAGATTAACGAAGTTGAACTTTTGAGTATTTATGGTTCTATAAATAATGAGGAAATGAAAAGATGTATAGAAGTTGCAAATAGAACAATATTTAGCAGCAAACCCTAGGAAATAAGCTTAATGATGGGTAGAGTCAATGAAATAATAAATGAGACCAGAGAAGGTTGGGCTAAATTCTTCCAAAGGAATCCTAATTTTCTTAGCTCTCAAGAAGAATTTTCAAGTGCAACAACTCCCACCATTCCAGATAGATCTAAAGGGAAAGGAATTTTGGAAAGTTCAGATCAAATTTTGAATGAACTAGAAGATAATAAGAGTGTATAGACTCCATCGACAGATAACACTAAAATTGATGAGAATGTACAGGCTAAATCAACAGAGACAACATTTGTATCGTCCGAGAAAGGTAATATAGATAATGTACAGGATAAAGATAATATTGTGGATAGTAATCCACTAATAGTAATAGATACTGCACCAAGTGGCGAAGCCACTGGTGCAAAAGAGGATGAGATAAGGGATACACCGAGAGAGGATAAGGAAAAGAAAGAAGAGGAAAAGGAGACTAATAAAATGCCTAGTACCATACTGACAATTGATTCCTCAAAAAAACTTATGGCAATTGATACTTCTCAAGTTGAGAAGAAATCCATCATAGATATGAGTCCCAAAGAGCTAATGATGATGGTTGCTCAAAAACTAATGAAGGAGGGATCTGCAGACAAACGAAAAATAGATCAGTCAATAACAGTTTTGCACAGACTGATTCCATAATGTTTGATTGAAAATGAAGCAAGCCCTTCCGACAAGCTTAAGGTACTGACAAAGCACATCTCTAAAATCTTTCAATCATTACAACAAATTTCTGATCGACAAGTACTTGAAAGATTTACTTTGGCTAAGAAAGCCTCTTTTAACCAGATTTTTGAGATAGAAAAGAGGAAGATTGGAGAGAAACTTATACTTATTGAAAATTCCTTGAAACAATGCACTAACATTTACAAGGTCTGTTGTAATATAGAGATTCTTATAGAAAATGTAGATAAGAGAATAAAAGAGTTACAAGAAAAGATTGCTAATATTGCTAATTCTTATGATGGACTAACTTAACTTACAACATCTATTGATGGACAAATTTTGACCTTGGAGAACCAATTTTTTGCTTATGAAAAACAAAGAGATAAGATCAATCAGAGAGCAAGGAGTCTCAGTGGTTTGGTGAGTCCAAGATTGGATTCACTTGGTGTACATAAGAGGGAATGCATGGATATGCTTGCGAAGCCCACCCCGACAGAAGTCACTGAGAAAGAATCACTTGCATAGTTACTGAGTGGACTTGTATCCATAACTGAAACATTCAAAACCGATTGGGATACCTATGTAGAGTTACTTGAGAAAGCTTATCGGGAAATCTTGAAAATGGTCAAGCTCCAGTAAAGTACTCTGTAATTATTCATTTATTTGCACATATTCCTAACAATTATTTCAATTCTTTCACTGGTCTTTGGCATTGATGCCCAAGGGGGAGGATATGTATGTGAAAAATGAAACATAAAAGAAAGTATGTATATAATCCTAGGGGGAGGATATCAGACAAAGAGTATATGAATCAGAGGAGTAGAAAAATGCATTCATAGTCAATCAGCTCAGGGGGAGCATGTTTCAGTTTAAGTTTCAGTTGAACCGCCAGGGAATCCATTTTTCACATGAGTGTTGCCATCAATGCCAAATGGGGAGATTGTTGGCAATTGATACTCATAAAATTCATATATTGTCATTCATGGCAACAAGATTTTGTAGAACGCATATACTGACAGATACCAGCATTGGAGGCATACACCAGTAGATATCGACATTGGAGTAATTAGGGTCATAACCGGCACCGGCACCGGTACCGACACTGACATCTAGCACTTCAGTGAAGCTGGCATCAATCTGGGATCTGAAAGGTTTTTATTTGTAAAATCATTTTGTAATTATTGTATAAGGCTGACATTGAATATCCTTTGTAATGTATTGTAAGCTAACATAAGGCATATTGTTTGTAAAGGGTATATAAATCAGCTTATTAGGTCATTTTGATATAGGACAGTGAATACAACTATGTGAAGAAGAAAATGATGCAAAGGATATGTTTGTAGATCATTTATATGTGAAATTAATATCATGCAATGATCAGTAGATGGTTTGTAAAGCATTCTTAGAGGAAAGGATATACCGGTAAAAGGGTTTAGGGTTTATGAACCGATATAGAATAGAGCTTTAACCGAAACTCTTTTTGGCATTGCAGATGCATTTTGTGAGTTCATCTTTATTGTTTTATCTCAACAGAAGCCTGTAATCAGTGAGACTCTTGTGTTGAGCAGTGTGCCTTCCTGCATGTGCAGGCCCCCATACTATGTAATATCTTTCATATGGTCAATGAATTGATATTGTGGGTAAAAAATCCCATAGTGGTTTTTCCTCTTTGAGGTTTTCCACGTATAAATTTTTTTGTGCTATGGTGTTCATTAATGTGGTTGGTTTATTTACTTCATGTTATATGTTTCTTCATTTACCAGTTTATATGTGTATGTTATAATAAGGAAAAATCTTATATTATTGGCAGAACACTGATTCACCCCCCCCTCTCAGTGTTCTTGGATTACCAAGATGGAGAAATACTCTGATTTTGAGGGTACTGGTGAAGAGAAAAAGGTGAAATTTTTTTAAACTAAGTTTAAGGGACATGCTTCCTTGTGGTGGGAATATTTATAGTGTTGGATTGTTGGGGAGATTGTTGAATTTAGTTGTTGTCATTGCTGCTACTAGGATATGTTGTTTTCATTGATGTCAAAATATACCTAAAATTTATTCCGGTGAGTTTGGAAAGGGTTTCTAATCCGGTTTTCAAGTTTGGTTTTGTTGATCACTATTTCATGGAATCCGATATTTCCTCTAGTATATTTTGGAGTGATCAGATCTTGTGCTGATACTTTGGGATATTGGTTGGGATGATCTTGTGTATCTTTATTTCATATGGTTTATGATTTGGTGCCCTGCAAGTTATCTTTCTTTGTGATAGTTGTTGATTGGTTGTGTTCTTGAGTTTTGAGACGTTGATCGATGAAGATTTCAAAAGTGGTGTTGGTATAATTTTTCTAGATGGTTCTAACATGTTTGCTAGTGTTTCCTAGTCGTGTCCTTTTTTTTTTGGTGGTCTGCAATGATCATTGTCTGAGTTTGTTGTGATTTCTATGAACTAGTGATGATTTTCATGTTATGAGGTATTTTTGGTGGTGTAACGTGTTGCGGTTGATCTTCGCATGATTTCTGGTGGATGTGATCATTTCAAAATTTGAATTAGGTCCATGTTATCTAATGTAAATCATTGTACTGGTTCAGTGACTGATCTTTGTATCATGTAATATAATTATGAGTTGAGGGTTGAGGGTTTAGTTGACCTTGTTATGAAGGCTGATGATTTGTATTTTTAGATGAGATACTTAAGTAATTTAGGTATTTGTATTATGTTTGGCGCATTATAAGAGAGAGGTGATTATGCAAAGAAGAGACTTATCATTCAGTGTAGTGTTGAGGTGAGATTGGTATTGCATAGAATACAATTATGCTTAACCAGAACTGACATCAGGCATTTGTAGATGCTATCATTGCAGTTCATTTCTTCCAGATTGTAGTCTGTAACATATTGTAAGTCAGTGAGACTTTCCTAAGGTTTGGAGCCTTCTGGGCATATATATTTTGAGTACTGAGCTCTATGTAGTGTTCCTGAATGCATGTGCATTCCTCATTGTAACATTTTCACATACTACTACAGAGTATAATTTTATTTTGGGTAGGTTCCCACCATGGTTTTCCCCTTCATAGGTTTTTCCACATCAAAAATCTTGGTGAACTGTGTGTTGTGCTGTTAATTTTCTTATCTATCTATTGTTGCAGTTTATCAATTTATGTTTTGAATTTTAATTTGCTTTGATTTGTTGAAGACTAGTTAACCCCCCCCCCCCCCCCTTTAGTCTTCCTTCTTGATTGTTACAAACAATTGGTATCAAAGCTAGATACTTTGGTAGAAGCTTGATCACATGAGGAGATTTGGGATGACAACTCAAGGTATTCTTTTCAAGAAGGATAGTCCTAGGTTTGATGGAAGTAACTAAACTATATGGAAGAGCCGGGTGGAGGTGCATTTGAAATGTCTTGGAGAGGATTATTGGAAGATTGCTAAGAATGTCTATGTTGTTCCTCAGACCGCACCATCCACTCCTGATGAGGTTAAGGAAGAAGAATATACTATCAGAGAGAAGGAAGTGTTGGTTAGTGCCCTGACTAATTTTTTAATGAAAAATGTTATGGGACTTCATAGCACACATGAGATATGGGAGAGGATTGAGATCTTGTATGAAGGTGATAGCCAAGCAAAAGTTGCTAAGTTGCAGATCTCGAAAGGAAAGTATGAAACATTGAAGATGGGAGATGATGAGAACATACATTCATACATGGCTAAAGTGAATGAACTTTTTCTTGGTATTAGGAATGCCAGTGGAAAGATTGAGGAAGATAAGATTGTTTCTAATGTGATAAAATCTTTGCCTCCTTCTTATAAACTTAAGGATGCTACTATTGATAAGATACAAAGTGTGACTACAATGACAAGAGACATGTTGGTTGGAAAACTTGTTGCATTTGAGCTAAGTGAATTTGGAGAATGACATCAAAACTCTGAGACTGCATTTAGAGCATCAACATCGGTATCTAGTAAGTAGAAGTATGATCATAATGAATACAAGATATCTAGATATGAAAGATAAAGAAGAGAGATAGTAGAGCAAGAAAAAGAGCTTGATGAGCTTGAAGAACTAATTTCATAGAGATTGCCTAAAGGTGTTGGTAAGTATGATGGAAAGTTTCCCTTGAAATGTTTTTCTTATAATAAGTTAGGACATTTTGCTTGTAGATGTCCGGAGAATATGGCTAAGTATGAGAGACATGATAAGTTTAATAAGTATGATAAGAATGAGAGATATGAGAAGCATGAAAAGTATGATAAACCTTACAAGTCTAACTAGAAGTTTAGGAAACAAAAAAATTGTTATTATGCTATAAATGAAGGTGCTAGAGATGATGAATCGGAAGGAGATGAAGTTGTTTTTATTGCCATTAAAGAAGATAGACTTGTACATGGCGATTTCATAAGTTGTTCTATTGAGGAGAAAGATTTGGCTGCTAAGGTAGAAGAAAAGGGTGTATGGGTGATTGACAATGGTTTTTCACATCATATGACCATTGACAAAAGAAAATTTGTAAAAATTGAAAGTTATGATGGTAGATTAGTTAGATTTGGAGATGACAAATCTTGTGTAATCCATGGGAGAGGTTCTATTTCTATTGATGGTAAGCATAAAACTGATGATGTCTTGTATGTTGAAGGTTTGAAGAATAATTTTTTGAGTGTTGGATAGATGGTTGATAAGGGTTATGATCTACAATTCAAGGATGATAAAAAAAAATCTTGAATGTCTCCAGTATAGAGATTTCATCTGGGATTAAGACTAAAGGTAACATTTTTCATTTGAATGTTGGTGAGAAAATTTGTTTGATTGCTAAGATAGATGAGAGTTGGTTGTGGCATAGAGGGATGTCTCATGTAAAATCTGATTCATTAATTAAGATCAATTCTAAATAAGTTGTTTGAGATCGACCTGAAATTGTTAAACACTTTAATCCAGAATGTAAGGAGAGTCAGTTGGGTATGCAAGCAAGGATTTATTTCAAGAGAAAACCTTATACATATGATGGATTGTTGGATCTTGTGCATACTAACCTATGTTGACATACAAATGTTAGAAGTTTGTAGGGTGATAGATACTTTATGCTGCTAGTTGATGATTATTCCAAAATGATGTGGGTTGTCTTTTTGAAGGAAAAATCAGAAGCATTTGAGAAATTTAAGATATTCAAAGCTAAAGTTGAAATTGAGTCTGGATTAAAGCTGTAGTGTCTAAGATCTAATAGAGGAGGAGAATTTTTCTTCAATGAATTCAACTCTTTCTATGGGATGCATCGAATCAAAAGACAACTGTCTTCTCCTATGACTCCATAGTAGAATGGGATTGTTGAAATAAACAATCGTACTAGTTTGGATGTTGCAATAACCATGTTGATTGAAGAAATTGTTCTGAAGGTCTACTAGAGAGAATCTATTAGCACTATAGTTTATACATTCAACAGAGTTCATATAAAAGGTGATATTGGTAAGACTCCTTATGAGCTTTGGTTTAGTCATATTCCTACTGTGAAATATTTCAAAGTTTTTGGTATCAAATGTTACATTAAGAGAGATGAGGATCTTGGAAAGTTTGATTCTAGAAGTGATGAAAGTGTCCTTTTGGGATATTCCACAAAGAGTAAAGCCTACTGGTGCTATAACAAGAGACCGAGAAAGATAGTTGAGATTGAAAATGTGAAGGTTGATGAGAACCTTGGGAAGGAGATCAAAGCTTATGATGATGGTCAACATGTTGTTTTAACTCCTATTCAGCCTAAAGAGCCTAAGCATAATGATCTGATAGAGACTGTTAATTCAGATGTTGCTTCTGCTAATGATGATGTCTGAGGATCAGAACAATCTGAAGACTCTGAGGTATGTTAGATTGAATTATTCTAAGAATCATATTATTGGTGACAAGAATAAAGGTGTGATGACTAGAAGAAGGTTAGAAGCAAAAGAAGTATGTCTGATTTCTAAAGTTGAACCTAAAGATGTTGTTGAAGCATGTAAATATGAAAACTAGAGAAGACCCAAGGAAGAAGAGTTATATCAAATTGAAAATAATAACACTTGGGAACTTGTGCCTAGACCTAAGGATAAAAATGTTATTGGTACTAAGTGGGTTTAAAGAAACAAACTAAATGAAGTCGGTGAAGTAGTTAGAAATAAAGATAGACTGGTTTGCAAAGGCTATTCACAACATGAAGGGATTTCTTATGAAGAAACTTTTTCCCCGGTTGCTAGAATTGAAGCTATTAGACTATTACTTGCTTATGCTATTTATACACATTTCAAGGTATATCAGATGGATGTCAAATCTGCATCTTTGAATGGTGATCTAGAGGAAGAAGTTTACATTGAGAAACCTGATGGATTTTCACTGTCGGATGATGGAGACATGGTACGTAAGTTGAAGAAAGCACTTTATGGACTTAAACAAGCTCCTAGAGCCTGGTATACTAGATTAGATAAAAGTTTTGTTGAAATTGGGATTTGCCAAAGGGGTTGTTGATAGTAATCTATAGCTTAAAATTGAAAAATGATAACATTTTGATTATTGAAGTCTTTGTTGTTGACATTATCTTTGATGGTGATGATGATATGAGTATGAAGTTTGTTGGTGATATGCAGAAATAATTTGAGATGTTTATGATTGGTGAGATGAATTTTTTTTAGGTTTGCAGATTGCACATATAGGAAAAGGTATCTTTATATCTCAAAATAAGTATGTAAATGAACTGTTGTAGAAGTTTGGACTAGATGATTCCAAACTAGTTGGAACTCCTTTGGTGACTAGTTGCAAACTATCCAAAAATGATGAATCTCCTAAAGATAATTAGAGTTTCTCTAGATCTATGGTTGATGGACTGCTATGTCTTACTCAGACTAGGCTTAACATTACACATGTTGTGTGTATGGCTTCTATATATTAGGCTGATCCAAAAGAGAGTCATGTCATTATTGTTAAGAGGATTTTCAAATATCTAAAGGGATATGTGAATTATGGTTTATGGTATTCGAAGAATGATGATTTCATGTTATGTGCTTACACTGATGCAGATTGGGCTGGTGATGTTGATGACCAAAGGAGTACTACTGGTGGAGCATTCTTTTTAGGTAAGAATTTGGTTTCATGGGCTATCAAGAAACAAGATTAGGTATCTTTATCTACTCTTGAAGATGAGTACATTGTTGATGCTAGTAATTGCACTCAGATAGTTTGGATGAAGCAAATGTTGAAAGATATTAGAGTTATTCATGATGAGCCTACTATTATATACTATGATAATTCTAGTGCTATGAACATGCCAAAGAATCTAGTGCAACATTCAAATATAAGCATGTGTCAATCAAGTATAACTACTTGAGAGAGTAAGTCAATGAAGCAAAGGTGAAGCTGGAGTATGTATCTACAAAGGAATAAATTGCTAATATTTTCACTAAATATTTGCCTACAGATACAGTTATCTATTTGAGAGACAAGTTAGGGGTATCCACCCCTCCTAATGAGAATTATATGCATTATGTTGCATCGATCTAGTACAATTGACAACCTTATTCTTTTATCGAGGTTGATGAGTTGATGTTTCTACTCTACTAGAGTATTTTATTGATTTGGTTGTATATCCCAGGGGGAGAAAGATTCATGATTTTGTATTGTGAGAGAGTTTAAATTTATGTTTTGGATAACTTTGACATTTCTATCAAATGGGGAGTGATATCATGTAGAAAATTGCTTTATCTATTTTGATCTTAGGGGGAGTTTGTTGGTGATATCTTCTTTCTTTGCATTGACTTTTTTTCACATTCATATGTTGCCATCAATGCCAAAGGGGGAGATTGTTGGATTGTTGAGGAGAATATTGGATTCAGTTGTTGTCATTTCTACTGCTAGGATATTTTGTTGTCATTGATGTCAACATATTTCTATGATTTATTCTGGTGAGTTTGGAAAGAGTTTCTGATCCAGTTTTGAAGTTTGGTTTTGTTGATCATTGTTTTGTGGAATCCAATATTTCCTCTAGTATATTCTTGTGTGATCAAATCCTATGGTGAGACTTTGGGATATTGCTTGGGATAATCTTGTGTATCCTTATTTCACATGGTTCATGATTTGGTGCTCTGCAAGTTATATTTTTTTTGTGACAGTTTCTAATTGGTTGTGTTTTTGAGCTTTGAGATGTTGATCGATGAAGATTTGACAAGTGGTGTTGGTGCGACTATTTTAGATGGTTCTAATATGTTTGCTGGTGTTTCCTAGTCATGTCCTATTTGTTTTGGTGATCACATTGATTGTTGTGTGAGGTTTTAGTGATATCTATGAGCCAATTGTGATTTTTATGTTATGCGGATTTTTGTTGGTGTAGCGTGTTGCGATTGATCTCGACGTGATTTCAAGTGGATGTGATCACTTGGGAATTTGAATAGGTCTATGTTATGTAATATAAATCATTTTATTGATCTGGTGATTGATCTTTGTATCATGTAATATAATTATGAGTTGAGGGTTGAGGGTTTAGCCGACCTTTTATCAAGGTTGATGATTTGTATTTATAGGTGAGACACTTATGTAATTTAGGTATCACTATTGTGGCTGCATTAGCAGAGGGAGGTGATTGTATGAACAAGAGACTTATCATTCAATGTAGTATTGAGGTGAGATTGGTGTTACAAAGAAAACAATTATGGTCATGATGCACATTGATTGAGCGGGCTTCCAGGCCCACTCTATCTCTTGGATTTGACCACACTCACCACAATTATGTTTGGTATATGTAGAAGATCAATTTGTAGTTGTGAAGTGTGGGTTTCATGTTGTGTGTAAATCAGAACAAGTACAACTGTTCTTTCATGATGGTAATTTTGTAGAATTTTATGACATAAAGATAGAGATAGTGTGGTGGTGATTGTTATCAGATTTGGATACTTGTAATAATGGTTCAATTGTAGCTCAAATATTTGGAGAAGACTTTATCTTCCTGATTCAAGTGTTATGATATTGTATCTTGTCCTGGAGAAGTGATCTAGAGTATGTAATTATTTGTATCTTTTCCTAGAGTAGTGATCTTCAGCCTGCAAGTCCTTATGTATCTTGCTCTAGAGTAGTGAGCATCATTCTAAGCGTCCTAATGTATCTTGCCTTGGAGCACTGAGCTTAAACTTGCAAACCCTAATGTATCTTTTCCTCGCATAGTACATCTCAACTTGCAAATCTTTTAGGTGGTAGTGTGCTTCCTTCACAATGAGCCTAAAATATATTTATAATTATTTCATATATTGTGAGTTGACTCTCACCATGGTTTTTGGTTGTTTGGGTTTTCCTTGTATATCTAGTTCTCACTTGTCCATTGTGATTTATTTTTTCCAATAAATTTAAAAATAAGTTGATAGCATTTCGGAAAGATAAAGTTTAAATTTAAATATTTTAGGGTTAAAACTAATTCACTCCCCTCTCAGTCCTAAGGTGTGTTCAACAATTGGTATCAGAGTGGATTTTTCCTAGAAGGAACTTAACCACTGGAGGAAGATCCAAGATGGTACAAGATGGATCTTACAATATTTCCAAGATTGATAGCTCAAACTACTCTTTCTAATAGATGAGGATGGAATCACATCTAAACTCTATGGATTTTAGGATTTGAAACTTTGTTGTAGATTATTATATTGTTCCCTCTCTTTCACTTACTACTCCAAATGGTTAGGACACATGAACAATTGAGAGCCAAGAAATTATATTATAGGTGGACTATTTCATAATGAATTATTGAATGTGATAGACTACAAATCCAACAATAATATCAAAGAGAAACTTAGTAATATTTATGACGAAAACAAGAACATAAAATAAGTGAATTTGTAGAATCTTGAAAGAAGATTTGAAATCTTAAGAATTTTAGAAGATGAAAGCATTGAAAACTACATGCACCAAATAAAAAGGGGGGTTTCTAGGATCAGAGGTGTTGGTGGAGAAATGAAAGAAGATGAGGTTGTGAGGAAGCTACTTAGGATCTTCCTAAATCTTTTTTTCCTAAGGTATCTATTATTGAGTAAAGTAGATATTTGCATACTTATACTATGGATTAGCTCTATGAAGCCCTCTCTACCCTTTAGATGAGACATGTTGAATTAGATAAAATAAAGAGGGAAGTTGTATTCAAGGTAAATGATGCTGACCTAGATGAAGAAAAGTAAAATAATGAGAAGACTACCAAAGGACACTAGGAAATACAAAGATAAGCTACATCAACAATTTTCTAATTGTGATGGGACTGTTTATTTTACAAATGGATTTCCGTATAGAGAAGAAATCAATAGAAAAAGAGATGATAGAAATAAGAGAGTATATGATAGACATAATTGAGATAATACTAAGAGAATTTTTTACTCCAAAGGGAGTAGCCATTCATTAAAAGATGAGGACTATGATGATTCAAGTGACAAAAAACTATTTATGGCTATAAAAGTTGATGATGAGCAAACCAATATCCAATATCTTAATATTAAGAACAATGAAAGATCATTAATTATCTGGTTTTCTCTACATGAAAAAGAGAAGCCAAATGAATGGGTGATTGATAGTGGTTTATCAAACCACATGGCAGGGGATAGAGGAAAATTTATTAGTTTTGAAAAGACAGATGGTAGATCAGTCAAGTTTGTTGTTGTAGAGTCTACTCAGGTCTATGGAAAAGGGACGATATCCATTTATGGGAAGATAAAGACAAAGGACATTCTATACATTAAGTGTTTGAGGCACAATATTCTTAGTGATAGATGTGCAATAAAGGATATAGAATTATATTTCACTATAGGGGTTATAAGATTAGAAAAAGTGATTTTGGAAGACTGATTGTTAATGGAACAAGTACTGATACAAATATGAATTACTTGAAGGAATATATAGATGGAAATTGTTTAATTGCTCATAGTAGTGAATTTTTTATTTGGCATAAGAGGATGGAAAATATAAACTTAGTTAACTTGGTGAATATTAGTTCCACACATGCTATTAGAGTGTTACGAAAGATTACCAAGCCTAGAAACACAATATGCAAGGAATGCCAAATGGGAAAATATACAAAGATGATATTCAAGAGCAAGGAGTTTTCTACTTTAAAACCTCTAGAGTCGATACATAATTATCTATACAAACCTACTAGAACAAGGACACTTAATGGTGATAGGTACTTTATGATAAATATTAATGATTAGTCTAGAATAACATGGGCTAATTTTTTAAGAGAGAAATCAAAATCTTTAGATAAATTGGACATTTTTAAATTTATGGTCAAAAATAAAATCAATGTAAACATCAAATGCATAAGGTATGATAGAGGAGGTGAATTTACATTAAATGTGTTTGAAATATTTTGAGAAGAGCATGGTATTAAGAGCCATTTATCTACTCCTAGGAATCTATAGCATAATGTAATTTCTTAAAGAAAAAATAGGACTTTTCAAGAGATGGCTAGAACAATGTTGAGAGATTCTAATCTATCAAATGTGTATTGCAAGGAGGATGTGCATACTGCTATGTATATTCTTAACGATGTAGAGAAGAGTGATAATGATTCAAAGACATCCTATGATCTTTGGGATAAAATAACTACTACTATCAAGTATATCAAAATCTTTAGAAGAAAATGATATAGCTTCATAGATGAAGATGATCTTGGAAAGTTTGATTCAATAACTGATATAGGAATATATCTTGGTTACTCTAGTACATAATGATTGCGGACTTGATTCTACTCCGTGCAATGAAGAGGAAGAAGTAGAAAATAAAATAGAGGAAAATGAATTAAAAAAGACCCCTCAGACTATGACAATATATGTTCAAATATATTAATCTAAAGATCAGATCATTGGTCATAAAAATGGAGTGTAGACTAGGAGGAGACTTGCCAAGGGAAGTGAATAGGTAAATATTTGTTTTATATCAAAAGTTGAGCCTAAAAAAATTTGAGATGCATGCAAGGATGAAGGATGGATAAATGCTATGGAAGAAGAACTTGATCATACTGAGAAGAATCGGACATGGGAACTTGTTCCTAGCCCTACCAATAAGAATGTTATTAGAACCAAATGGGTGTTCTTGATTAAATTAAACAAAGAAGGTGTAGCATCATAAATTTTAACTTTGTACAATATACACCACTCTTTTGTACCCCTACTTTAGCATGGTGCATCCTAGTTATCCCTTAGGTCCATTTTTGCTTTTTTTACCTTAAATATAATGCCACCTGGGTGCATGACTAAGGTGACCATACCTTGATACTGTACACTCCTAATTGCCTGCTTGTTTACCCAAGTTTGGTAGGACAAGGTTGCTTGGGGAACCCCTACCTAGATCAAGGTACCTTGGGTGCCACGGTTCTCCTTAAATAGATCTAATTTTGAATGGAGTGGTGCACTTTCCCCCTTCGATACATTTTGGTCCCCATGCCTCAATTTGACCATTGGATGTCAGCCTAATTGGTAAATTACCTTTGGAACCCTATTTGAGAGAATTCTTCTTATTTATTTTCGTCTAACAACACAACTGAAGCTAAGTGATGTAACACTTTATCCATCCACCATGAATTCTCAAGCATTAAAGGAATGGGGACATAAACATGTAAAGATAGAATGAAATACTAAATGGTTCATTTTATCATTTCTATCTATATAATTATTTCTTTCTTAGAGATGATGAGTTTCTTGAAGACAAAAAAAAAAAAATACTACCCCAATCCTTTACTATGTTTGTACTAGAAGGATGACAGTCACTAAGGAATTAGCATAATGCCACATAAATTATGTGTAGCTAGCTATGGAGAGTCGACGTACAATTATAAGAAAAGTATATGGTGACAACAAAAAGTCTTAAGAAAGTATACCTAGGGCTACCATTACCGCAAGTTTAAATTGTGATGAAGTACATGATTGAAATATATGTTTCCTACACTAAATTCAATATACTAAGGGATCATAAAAGCTGAATAGATTAATCGTGATTGGGTCTATTGGATGAACAATGAAATAGAGCATGTCACATAGGTAATTGTTAACAAACTAAGTTAGATGAGAACTGCTGAAATGAGTTATCCTGTTACAGAAGTCCAATTCTAGTTTTTAATAAAATCTCCCCTATTCTAGTTTGATTTTCCAATTTATTTCTAGAAAATGGTTTATTCTTTCTCAATCATAAAATCTTAGAAAACAAATAAAATACTATAGATAATTTTAAATCAGATCTGTCTAATAAATATGGAAAGGTATCAATCTTAATCCATAATCTAAACTATATCATGAATCGAAAACAAGTGTTTCAAAAACATATATTTTAAATATTATACTTATTACTATTATTAATAATTTTAAAAGTTATGTCTATATATAAAATACCTAGTAAAATATAAAACTGATTTTCCGAATCACAAATTTATTAAGAAAAAGAAAAAAGCATTACTTTTTTCTAATTATAAATATTTTGTTCCATCATGAGCATTATTAACGATGATAATGTTTTGGTTGATCATAAACCCCAAATATGAAAGAAACAAATAAAATGAGAAATTGAATTAGAATCGTCAGCGAAAGCAGCAATGGTTGCTGAAAAATGAAGGTTATAACTAATAACAAATACAACAATAATCGAGACAGTTGGACATTTCTGTGTTATATGCAATTTTATTTATGGTATACACAGAGAGGATAGATAACAATCGTTGAGATAAACAAAAGAGACTTCCTTGAGCGCTTACTAACCATTGTGGCTTTTGTTAAAAGACCATAAAGACAGTGTATGCAACTGAGCTCCTTTCCACCCTATAGTTATAGCAGATCCATTCGACTCTATAGTAAAACGTTCCGCATTATCATATTGCTTAAGCAATAGTCCTGCCTGATACAAAGCCCGATAGCTGAAATCCATTTCTTTAAATCCCGCCTGTTGGAAAAAGGATCTCCACTTATCCATTTTAACGTGTCTCACCCTCCTGTACCCCCCTTCGTAGGCTATCATATTTCTTATTTGACTCCCATAACAGACTTCTTCAAAATTGACCCTTTTCAAGTCATTTCTATCCGGCAGCATAGCCTCCAAACAATCAAAGTGAGCGCTGTAATAGAAAAGCACCTCAAGGAAGCGATCCGCAAAAGAGGGGGAATTATGCTGAGCTTCTACTTCGGAAACCACTAAAATGTCGGGGATTAAATTCTTGATTACATTAACAGTCTTTCCGAGAAGACTAGGATCATATAACAAACTTCTGAAAACATTGGGAGCATTCACTGCCACGAACTCACCAGCTTTAACTTTGAACAAACCTTCGTCGATATCGTCCAACCTTGAGATCTTGACTGAACAGTATGAAAAGCTGATGGCCATAGCTTTAGCAAACTCTGTAAGCCTTTTTCCACTCTCTTCTAGCTCATCGGAGTTCACTCCAACAGCTGTGATCTTGAGATGCTTAACTGAAGAAGAAGAGGAAGAAAATCTTAGAGCAAGGGACTGAATCAGTGCTGTCCATTGGGACCCAGTTAGAATTCCCAGATCAATCACATGAATTCTGTCTCCATGCCCCACGCCATCAAGGATAGCCTGGACGGTCGTGAATTGTAGGATTTGGGCATATGGAAGTGCCCTAGTACAGAGAGCGCCTAGAGAATAAATTCCACTTTTCCCATTATCACTTCTCCAATTGTTGGAAAAATCAGTGATTATTGGTTTCCCCTTATTTGGGTCACTGCAGGTATGCCATTCTATTCTATCTTGGAGAGCTTCGAAACAATAATAGCAGAGCCTCTCTATGGGGCTCCCCATCTGGGAAGAGAATTTCTTGCATTCGCTTAGCATCCTGGACCCTTCTTCATACCGCTGCTTATCGACTAACTCGGCCAAGCCCAAAAGAAAATGAATCAAATCAAGCCCGTTCTGCTCTTCTCTGGACAGCACAGGAACGGAGACAGTGTAGTCCAGATTGAGGCCCTCCTCACCACACGCATGCATGTACAGAGCGCCCGCCGCTTTGATGATTTCTTCTGACGACAAGGCACTCTCATGCCCACATTTGCCTGTGGTCAAGGAGAACTCATGACAGATCTGAAAATTGGGCCGTGAGGAAAATTTTCCAAACTCGGCAAACAAAATTTTATTGTTCATATCTTGATGCGGATGCCTTTGCGATGTCTACACATGGAAAAGCTTAGCACTCTAAGATTGCAACTCTCCTATCAAGTGGGTTGTCAAGCGAATAACGTGATACAGATGAAATTTGAGTTCATCTGGTACCACTTTCATGATACCTAGGTACAGATGAAATTTGAGTTCATCTGGTACCACTTTCATGATACCTAGGTAGTCGGTTTGAGGCACAATGAAATGAAGCATTTAACTCTCTCGCTGCATAAAGATTGCAGCCAATCTATAATAATTTTGTGGAGTTTCCGTTCATTCCAAATAGCTACGTCCAAATACCATATTTGAGAGCTTCGAAATACCCGTCAAGCTCAAATGTCAACGTTGTGAGAACCTCGAAATACCCGATCAACCTCATGTTTGCTCTAAACTCAACATGATAACATTGTGAGAACTTCGGAATACCCGGTCAACCTCATGTTTGATCTAAAGTCAACATGACAAACTTTGTGGATTTCGTCAATGAAGTGAGAAGTCGCTCATTTCTATATATAGTTGTAGAACTTCGAAATATCCGGTTAACTTCATATTTGATCTAAAGTTAATATGACAATGTTGTGAATTTTATCAATGAAGTGAGAAGTCTTTCACATCATTTAATATATATAGTTGTACATGCTATTTATTTTGGAAATATGATTATCGTGATTAAATACTAGCACTTGCAACAAAAGGAGGTGGAATGGTTACGCCAATAGTATTATATACTTTGAATAATAGTTTGTAGGTTATATAGAATTGCAAAATGTCTAAATTGTCTTTATTAGTGTAACAAATGTTGAATAACTAATGCTCATACACAAAATATATTACTACTCTTATCATGGAGAAAATTGTGGGTGTTGGATACCTTAATGAACATGGGCAATGATAGTTTCAACATTCACAAGATTTTATATTGTTAGATATGATCATTGGTTAGGACTGTATTCCCCACAAAAAAAACATTAAAAAATGTTGTTTTCATTCTAATTCCAAGGGCTATACCAAAAACATTTATGTTCTACCATATTGTATTTTACTCAAAAAACATGTAATTTATCTTTGATACTCAATTGAAAGTTACATTTAAAAGCATCCAAAAATAGGGTAGGTCAAAATATTTGGTGTACTATATCTAGAGCTATAAACTTTGTAAAAGAGATTTTGATGTAGAATTAACATATACATTAAATTATACTTGGGATTTAAACTTTGCATTCAATACAAAAATAAATCAAAATGGTTAAACCTTACTCAATGTTGTAAATTTTGCCAAGGTACTTTAGATTCATATAGAATATGATTACTACGAAAAATTAAAATTCGTGTAACCAAAAAAAATGTTATTTAAATTATTGAATTTGCCATAATTTGCTGCAAGAACCTTTGATATGTTATTCTTGTTATCCTGCCCCATGAATGCACACTGCTATTATTTGTGAAGCCAGGTTGGCCCCTACAATAGGAACTACTATTTTTTGTACTATTTAAAGGAAACACTCGATAATCTCTCCAAATATCATCTGAAAAAGGCCATGGACTAGGCCGGGTATTTTTTGTGTGTGATCCATTGATCTATGAGACAAGAGAAAGCAACTTTATCATTTTTGTACATGAATATCTCTATATCTCATGCAAATATAGAATCATTGGATTTCATATCATTTGCTTCTAGTTTCAACTATGTAGAATTTTTTTGCATCAACTTTTTGAATCATACTCCATGGTTCATCATCACAATGAGAGAGTTGTACGATAAAAATGGTTAAAATTGCAGATCCAGACAAGTTAAAAATGTGTGAGTGGAGGGGTAGGGGTGGCACAAAGTCCAAAGGAGGTGAAACATAAACCAAGAAAAGAAAAAAAAATGAACTAAAAAAGGTAAATAGAGAAACAAAAAATAACCTATAGATTATATAAAAAATCATATTATTTATAAAGAAAGTTGAATAATGTGCAATTGAACCAAAAAATAAAAATAAATATAAAACAAAATGATTTTAATATTAATAAACACAATATTTATAAATAAAAGAATGAAAAGAAACAAATAATGAAGCAAAAAGAATATATAAGAAAAAATGAAAAATAAAAAACTAAAAAAATAACTTAAGAATTTATCATGTAATCATAAACTAAAAGCAACAAACATAAAAAACTAATCACAATAAAAAGAGATAAAAAAATTAAATAAGAATATATATCAAAAAGGGAAGTGCTTGTTGGAAATGAAGATGCAGCAGGTTGGCAAAAAGGAGGAGAAGCGCTACAAGAGACAGAGAGAAAAAATAGAGTACGCGAAGATGACTTCAAACAATAGATCTCATAGAGGAAATAGAAGAAAATATTGATCTTTGGGAGGAATTAGCAATAATTTGCAGGGTGGTAGGACCAAAACTGGAACGGAGGAAAATTAAGGAATGGACTGATGAAAATTGGAAATCACAAGTAATAGTTAAGTTCATTCCCAAAGACTTCTTCAAAATATTTTTCATGAATATTGAAGAAGAAATAATTCTACAATTCGGATTATGGAAGATAATATGTCATCCATTATACATGCAATCGTGACTCCCAAATTTCGATCCAGTTTCACATGATCCATACAATAAACCAATATGGATTAGATTCTATAATTTTCCAATAGAATATTGGTCAGAATATAGCCCAAAAAAAATAGGGAGATCCTTGGGAACATTAGTCAAAATTGATGAAAAGCTGGTAAATAACGACTTATATATATATGCAAGGATTAATATAGTAGCTGTTAGATTGGTTTATAAGCAGATCTGATAATGTGCAAGTAGCAGACACTGAATCCAGTAGGTAGAGATAGAAGACGATAAAAAAAATTGTTTGCAATGTGGAAAGAGAAATCACTTGGAAAAGGATTGTATAATCAAACCGTATTCAATAGAATAATGGATTCCAAAGTTCCAATATAAAACACATCAAATTGAAAAAGAGGAGAAGGATAATGAAGAAAGGATCGAGGATAAATTTGCAGGTAGAGAAAAAATCCAAAACATAACTAATAATGGCATGCCAACCAGAAGCGAAACAAGGGGATCGCCAAAACATTGGAGAAATAGAAAAGACTCAAGATACATTGAGATTGGAAAAGGAAAATATGGATATAAAACCCGAGGAAGATTTTGCATCAGAGGATTTTTTTTAGAAGGGGAAGAATTGGGATTAACATATACAAGATGCATCAGTCAACGACAAACAAGTTATTGGGAAGAAAAAATAAGGGAAGAAGAAGGAACATCAATAAACAAAAAAGAGAAGATAGAGCCTCTAAGAAAGGGATCGTGAGTGTGATTGAATTTCTAAAATGGTCCAAGGGAGCGAAGTTCTCCCTTGGCAACCAATCCAGATCCTCACCTAAAATGTCAGGGGTCCGTCGGCCCTTGACAAATGGTGCATGGTCAAGCACTACCTAGAAATAATCAATTCTGATGTAAACTCAATCAAGAGAAAATTTCTAGGTTTTCGAAGTTTTGTAGGAGGTAAGAAGGTTACTTTCAAGAAGCTATTGGTGATCAGAAGAAAATTTGAAATATTTTTTTTTTTTTTAGTTTTTTCTATATGTTAGTAATTGTCAATTTTGAAGGTCTTCGGGGCATTTCCAGCCCTTGAAAGTTTGTCATGTCCTTTAAAAACATTGTCATATACAAGTTTTTTGCAGAACTTCACTCCTAACTCTTGGAGACCTTTCCAACGAGTTAAACGGCTCATAATTTCGAGTCCCAAGCAGAAAGTTATGCCTAGTTAAAGTTAGGATAAACTTTCATATAGTTTTTTGAAATTTTCGTAGTTTTTAGATTTTATTATGTAATAAACAAATGTGACTGTTGGGCTTCGATTCTCAAGGGGTTTTTGTGACTCTTGAAATCTCATGAACTACTATATGTTGGATTTTCGAATGGAATAGAACACTTTTTGGCTTGCTTCAATTCTATGCTATCTTGTTCACCCACAATACCGCAGGTTCTCACTTAGGTGTTGTCATCCGAATCCATTATTCAGATCAGTTGGGTCTTGTGGGGTCTAGTAATTATGTGGAATCCTCAAAAGGTGGCGACATCTCCACTAGAATCAAATGCTAATTGGATGGTGTGTAACCTTAAATACCAAGGAACCAATATGGAATTTCCAATTGTAAATGTCTATGGCCCACACGAACAGAAGATAAAGAAAAATTGTGAGAGATTTTGAATGAGAAAATCTTAGGGATTTGAAAAAAACACATTATAATTGCAAGGGATTTTGATGCCATTCCTGACCTAAAAGAGAAAAGTGGGTGGCTCACAAAAACCACTAGATGCATGGAGGATTTCAGAAATTTTGTAAACAAGAATGGACTAGTAGACATTGAGTCGAAGAAGAGGTAGTACACATGGACTAACCGGAGATTGGGTTTTACTAGCATATCACAGAGACTAGATCAGTTTCTTATGGGTAAAACTTGGGTTGATAGAAATAGGACTCCCTCATTGAATGTTTTGCTATTATCAATATCAGACCGTTTCCTAGTCCAAATGGAGATGGAAGACAATGAAAGAAGTAGCAAAGGATATTTCAAATTCCAAAGCATGTGGTGGAGGGAGCAATTTCTTATCTCCAAAATTGAACAATGGTGGGAAGAAAGCAAGATCCACAAAGGTATTTCTAGTTTTTGTTTTATTAAAATTATAATTTGTAAAAAAGAAAATTAATAAATAAATAAATTGAATGAGAAAGTTATTCAAAGGGGAATGTATAACGAAGACTATACAAAGGAGAAAGAATTAAAAAAATGAATTGTTCAAGCTACTTGAAAGTGAGGAATATTACTAGAGGGATAATGTTGGGAATGTGAAGCTCACTGGTCCCATGACCTTATACATTCCCCATCACTTCGTTTCATGCCTAAATAAATGTATAAATAGATGTGTCTAGTCATTTACTAAATATCAATTAATATGTTGACATCAAGGACAACACATCTCTCAGATGTCATTAGAGCACATATTTGCAGCATACCAACAACAATATCCAACAATCCCCCTCTTTGGCATTGATGGCAACATGTGATGTGAAAAACAATCAATGTCAAATAAATCAAAAACTTCATTCAATTCAAGATGATTGGGCCCCTCACCCTGACCTATCTCAAATTTGAAGTAGGAAAACCCCCTCTATGTCATCTCAGGTTGGAAAATTAATTAATTCATCCTGTTGGCAAGTATATAAGAGGGATGTCCTCTCTTATTTGACAAGAACAAGAAATTTAATAAAGCATTTGAGAATTCAAGAGATCAAGCATTCAAGAATTCAAGATAAATTTAGCATTTTTTAGTCTTCCTTCAAGCTTTGGAGCAACAATATTGTCAAGATTTCAAGCATTGAAAAGGAAATCATCATTCTAATCCATGAAATCATAATTCCATGTGGATCCAAGCAAAAATTAACAAGAAGGTATAAGCATTTCATTTTCAATCAATTCAACATCCCCTCAAAGAGGAGGATTTATACCTTCAGTTATTTCAATAACATTATTTCAACCACTTGGTTAATTTCAAAATCAGGGTTTGACCTAAAGGCAATCCCCCATTCTCAACACATTTCCCTTTCCTTCTCTTTGTAGGAAGAAAGTGTGCAACTATTCTTCTGGAGTTAACCTTTATTTCTAGAGACGAAAAATTCATTTTCGACGTGCAGAAAGTTCAGAGGACCAAGAGGGGGGCGACCTGGTTTAGACACACAGTCCCTGCAACTTTTGGCAGATTCTGCAAAGCAGCTCCAAATCATCTCAAACTTCTCAGATCGAGATGCATGACAAAATCCTAAATCTATAGCTCGTTGTTTTCTCATATTTGTCTTCATTTCCAGCACTTAGTCTTAATTCAAATAGTCAACTTACAAAAGAGGGTCGAACACATTCTAAACACAACACATCTACTCATTATTCAGTCCTTATATCATTTAGTATTGGATCTAGTAGATTCATCCCCTCTTTTGAATGTAAAGTCCTCCAAGAGAAAATTGACTTAGTGATTTCTCCCTTCCATGTGTTGAATTTTCTAAGGCTCCAATTTTTGACTTTACATTTTTTTGAACATGATTCCTTACACCCTTAATTCTGATTTTTGTTTTCAGATTTGAATGTATGCAATTTAAAATTCAAAATTTCAATTACAAGCTTAATTTCCTTGCAATTTTCACAAATCTAGAGGTTAAATTCACAAAAACCCTAAATTTTAGATTCAAAGTTGAGCTTGTGATTTATCTAAATTGGATTATTTCTTTCAGATCTGAGAACTCTTCAATTTTTCAATTCAAGTTTTCATTTACATTTTAATTTTCAATTTTTTTAAAATTAAGTGGTTAAATTGAAAAAAACACTAATTTTTAATTTTAAAATTGAACTTGTGGACTGTGTAGATCGTGAATTAATTTCAAATTTGAGTCCTTACTTCAATTTCAAAATTCAATTGCCCACCATACAACATTCAAATTTTCAAATTTTAAATTTCAAAATTAAGTAGTTTATGCAACAAACCCTAATTTTTAAATTTAAATTAATCTTATGTGCTTTTCAAATTTCCTTTAAGAATTTAATTGACTCAATTAAATCTAAAGACTCTTGTTGTACTTCTAACCATCATAAAAGTCATCCCTTAAGTGTGCCCTTTATGTTATTCTTTAAATTAATCATCTTTTCGAACATCCTAAGTGTGTCCTATTTCAATTTTCACGAGTTGTTTTCGCATATCTACAGATCTCCAATTCCCATATCCTTTTGGAATTCGAATTAAAATCAGAATATATTGCTTCCTTGAAATTTTGGTAAAACATTAGTCGGACCAAGTAGCTACCTACTTGGTCCCGACTTTTTCTCCTCGAATTTTGGGAGCCTGTTTTGACTGTATTTCATTGCTCAAATCCAGAGATTTGTGAAATTTAATTGATTTTAGGTCACCCTAACGTCGAAAACAAATCTGAATTTCAACATTAAATTTTTAAATTAAGTGGTTAATTATGTATATCCTAATTTTTAAGTTAAATTGATTTCTTCAATATTTCCACCTTCCAAAATTTCAAAATTTTAAAATTAAGAGGTTAGCTTTGGATAACCCTAGTTTTAAATTTAATCTTCCCTCATTTCAATTTTCTATTTTTTAAACTTGAGAGGTCATTGTTTGCCCTTATTTTAAATTTCAATTTCTATCTTCTAAGGGATAATTTAAAATTTAAATTAAGAGATTGTTTTAGCAAAGCCCTAATTTTAAATTTTAAATTCCTAGGAGATTGGATTATTAATCTTTATTCTTTCAATCAATTTCCTAGAATTTTGCATTCTGAAATTCAAAATTTAAAATTCCAATCTTCTTCTCTTAGTGCATGAGTTTTACTACTATTAGTCCTACCTATATTATCTCTGTAAGGAGAAATTTTAGAATTAAGACAAGGTTTAAATACTGAGGAAATGGAGGCTAATTTGGCTAGCTTTTTCAATGAGGATATTGGTGGTTCTTCCAATCCTACTGATATTCTCATTTATCCTCTTGATAATTATTATAATGAGGATGATTCATTAACTAGGGTATCCATTGACCAATTGGAGAAGATGGACAATCAATTTGACAATCTTCAATAATGGATGAGTCAAGAATACCCAGAAAGTGAGTCTCTCCCATTGATTGAAGGTTTAAAAAGAATGATTTGAAGTGATAAACATGGTGTTTATATCTTGCTTGGTATTTCTCATATTGTTGATTCTAATATCATGCCTATGAATATTTTTGCTAAAAACTCAGGTTATACACAACCTCCTAGTCATGTTAATCATTCCATTGCTTTAACAACTTCTATGACTAGTGTGCCTACCTTCACATAAAACATCATGACTACCTTTGTACAAAAATTCATACCTATAAATGCTAGTCATGGGGAAATACCTCTTCTTTCATTCCTCCTACCATTAGTGTTCCCCTTGTTACCCAATCACACTCATCACCTATAAATGTTAGTCAAGGGGGAAACTCCTTCTATCACAATTCGTCCATTCCTCCTATGAGTCTTCCATGTGTTACCCAACCTTCTCCATTACCTATTTATTATAGTGTCCCACCTCCTTATTCTCAATCTCTTCCTTCATTCAACAATGTTACTCCTCCCTGTCAATCCAACATGTCTAATTTCAATCCTTCTACCGAAGCTACAATCAATAGTCTAGACCAAACCGTGTCTTTCTTACAACAACAAATAGCTTCTATGAATCAAACTAAGTATAATGTGCCCACATTTGATGTAGCGAGCCCATTATCCAATGACATTGTTAGATTTGTCTCTCCTAAACATGTAGAAATCCCTCAATTGTAACTTTATAATGGTAAAGATGATCCCTTAACTTGTGTTAAAACATTCCAAACTTTGTGTAGTGACTTTGCTCATGATAAACAATTGGTAGAGAAGTTGTTTACTAGAACATTAATGGATAGAGCTTTAAAATGGTATTGTTCTTTTCCTCCTTATTCTATTACTTCTTTTCAACAACTGGATAATTCTTTTATTCAACAATTTCATAATAACATTGGTCCTAAAATTACTTTGACTGATTTAATGCATTGTAAACAAGGTGTTAAAGAAAAAGTGATTGATTTTATTCGTAGATATAAGCATTTGTATTCTCAAATTTCTTTTCCTATGCCTGATCAAGATATTTAAAAGATTTTTATTGCTAATATACAAAAAGATACTAGAGATAAACTTCTCTTACCTGAGTTTACTTCCTTTTTGGAGTTGTGCACAATACTTAACAATTATCAATTGATTGTGAGTCAATTGGAACAATCATCTCCTTCCATGGCTCTGAGTGATAACAGTGATAGTGTTGGCAATATGTTGGATTTGGTTAAGTGTTGTCATTGATGTCAACACTGCATCCTAGTTGGATATGGTTCTATTATCCTGGTTGGACCTATCCCAGTTAGACTTGGTGTTTATCTTGGTTTTGGCTATGATTCTGATCCGGTATAATCAAATTCTTGGTTTTGGTTTTGGATGGTTATTCAGAATGGTTATATGCTTGTCATATTTAGTTGGTTCATGATTTGGAGCTCTGAAAGCCATCGCTTATATTCTTGGTTGGTATTTCCCGATACCGGTTAGCTTTACCGATTAGCGATATTTGATGATATGATTTGGTAATTTTGGTTCGACTTATGGAAATGGTTTCTAACATGCTGAAGGTGTTTCTTGATCATGTCCCAATTATTTGATAGATTTGCATTGGCTGGCATGTTGATATGATCTAGTCCAATTTGGATCCGATTAGATATTATGTGTTATTAGACTGAGGGTTTTGTACAGGTTAGTGAAACATGTTGGAGATTGGTCTTATCATGATTTATAATGGAAATAATTATTTTAGAATTTTATTTAGGTCCATGCTATGTAATGTAAATCATAATATTGGTCCAGTGATATCATGTAATGTAATTTTTGTAATTATGGGTTTATAGGCTTAGGGTTTAGCCGACCTTATCATAAAATTGATGATCTATATTTATAGGTGACTTATTCAATGTAATTTTGATATCAATGGGATGTCTAGGATCAATGGTTATGTGTATTATTAGAGGAAGGTTTATGTGTGAACAAGTGATATCATTCGGCAGAAGGTTTTTGTGTTGCAAGGCACACATTTGTGCTTAATCAGAACTATATCAAACATGAGGAGATGCTACTTTCATAGTTCATTCTTTTTGGAATGTAATTCGATGCTTTTGTAATTTAGTTAGACTTCTCTTTTGTGATGAGTAGTGAGCTCTAGGCGATTGGACCGATGGCAAGTGCAATCCCCATTGTAATTAATTCACATATTGTTGCAAAAGTATTATCTGATTGTGGGTAGGGTTTCTCACCTTGGTTTTTTCCCTTACCAAATTTTCCACATCAAAAATATTGGTGTTGTGTGTACTATAATTTCATGTTTTATCTTTCATTATGTTGGTTTCTTTATGCTCCGGTATAAAGGTTTTAATTCGCAATAGTTTTGATTTCTGTTAGTAAACTAATTCATCCCCCCCCTGCCCTCGTAGTTTACTCTCGGTGTCAGATTTGTCTGATAGATAATTCTCAAAAACCATTTTTGAAGTTCAAACCAAACAAAGGATTCATTAAATTCAATGACAACAACAACATTTATCAATTACTAGCCACTACAGGTGTGCCTGCTTTCTCTAAATACTTTAAAAGAGAAAAATAATTTACTCCTTCAAATGAATCTTTGCATAGTATTATGTCTCAGTTAATACAAAGGAATGTGTTAAAACTTCCCCAAATAAAACCAATTGATCCATCTAAGACAACTTCACCTTATTTTGATGCTAAATCCTTTTGCCAATACCATCATCAGCTTGGTCATGATACTAAAAATTTCTTTTCATTGAGAAGTACGATTCAAGAATTCATGGATAAAAATATTATATCTTTGGCAGGTTTGAATGATAATGGAAACAAATCCATAGCTCCTCCTAATCAAAACCTTCATATTCTCACTAATCCTTTACCATCCCATTCCACTAATGTGATTGAGATTGATCATCTTTCTTTCTCTCCCATTGATGTGGGCCTTGAATCTAATAATGTGGTGAACCTTGTAGATCAATAAGAACCTCCTAAGGATTTATGCATCACATTTGATCCTAGTGAGACCATTAAAGAGCTTGATTGCCCTTTATACATATGTGAAAAAATTAAAGGTATACCCGCTAGAGGAGTTCTTATTGATCCTACTTGCATGGTTAATGTGATTTAACTGAAGAATTTATTTATACTTTGCAATTGTATCAAGTGATATATGATGATAATAATGTGTCAATTAAAATTTTTTATGGCTTCTCTTGTCCTACTATTGGTTCTATAACACTTCCTATTGATGTTGGCAATGAATGATTAGATGTTCAATTTTCTACCATTCCTACATCCAATCAATTTTGTGTGAAGTTAGGACATCCTTGGCTCTCTTCCATGAAAGCGATCAATTCTACTATTCATAAGTGTTTAAAATTTCCTCATAATGGTGAAATCATAACTGTCAATCATAGCATGTATCAACTTGTATTGAGGTATGGAGATCTTTGTCTTGATTACTTTTGGTCCAAATGATTCTAGCCTCTCCAACCTAGAAGTTATGCTTTGTTTAGATCATATCAAAATTAGAAAAATGAAATGATTTTGTCATTTAGTAAGCTTATAAATCCAACACTTTGCATTCCTCTTGAAAATCATATACCCTTTCTTGAGGATAAGATTATTCTTCCTCCTAAGGAAAGAACTAATATTCTTCCCAAAGAGGCATCTATTTCTTCTGATAAATAGAAGAGTATCCTTTCTCCTAAGAAAAATATTCTTTTTCCTAAAGACAAATCTATTCTTTCTCCTATGGATGATTCTAATCTTCCTCCCAAAGGTAGAAAAACTCATCCTCCTAACCATCAATCTATTCCTCCTAAGGGTATACCTATCCCTCCTCTTCATGATGGACCCGGTCTCCTTCCTACACCTCCCATTCCTCCTTTATATGGTGTGGTTCCTTCTCCTCATCTTATAGAGAGAAATGACTAACCTCTCCTATTGTCGAACCTAAAAGACCTCAACCCATTCATCCTTCCCTAAAAGAAGATATGAAGCCTATACCTAATGAACCTAAACCTCCTCAACCTTCAACCAAAACTAGATGAAATTGTTTTGTGAGAGAATACCGACGGAGATGTCATGCTAGAGCTCATGAAGTTTCTTCCCAAACCATTTCTTCTCCTAAAACACCAACTATTGACATGATTCCATTTTCTCCTAAACAAGATATTCAACCTAATTCTCCAAGATGCAAAATTCTTAAGACAAATGATGGTTCAAGCTCTATTCCTATTAGATCTCCTATTCTTATTAATCTTGATGAAGAAATAGGTCAAAATATTGTTACTAATGAAAATGTTGATCCTAATATTTCTAATGATGAATATGAATATGTTGATGTTGACAATGATTTTTCTGCAAAATTTTCAAAAGCATTAATCCTAGCTCCTAGTAATGAACAAAGTAACTCATCATTAGAGTACGGTCCTTGTTTGGAAACCGTGATAGCTCCATATATTGTGATCAATGTGGCTTTTCTTTTGTGTTTTCTACCTTCTTGAAATAATGATCAACAAGATCAAGGGGAGGATGATGTACTTTATTAGCTTCATTAGCACCATAGATTCTCTCTGTCTCCTCTCTTTCTTATTTGTGACATTCTTCTATTTGTTTCCCTATTCTTCTATTTGTTGTCCCTAGTGTTGTCTACTTGATGATGATGCAAAGAGCTGAGATCTTTTTTTGTCTCTTCCATGTTGACTCAAAGACACATGTGTTCCCTTCTTCCATGGTGGTTTCTTTTCTTTGGGGCATGAGGATAATTATATGGACATATATATACATGATTTATCATAAAACGCATATTGACTCCAAAGTTAGGTGAAACCACCTTGTGTTTTGTGCTTTGTGTTCATTATCCTTTGATTTATCCTCTCTTCGAGGATAAATAATTGTGATAACGTGCATGTCTATTTGGGTGCATACTACCTTAAAACAAATTCTCCTAACAAGGTGTGTGCAATCACTTTAACGTGGGAGCATACACTCTACTCATGATTCTCTCTCTTTACACTCAAGGTTACTTAGCAAACTTTGTCTTTGCTTTGTAATATTTGGTGATTTTTGTTTTCATGACTCATAGTAAGAGATCGTTACTAGTTGTAGTCATGGTTCTCTATTTCTCTCTCATGATCTTCCCTTTTACCTTATCATTGAATTCATAAGATCCTAAAGTCCACTGGAGGCTTGGTGTATCTTTCCTCTTTGACATGGTGAAATTATTTCAATTTGAATTCCTTGTACTTTATAGTAAGTATTTTCAGAAGCTAATACTCTTGCTAAAGTGGGGGATAAATGTAGCATCCTAAAATTGCACCCCTAGAAATTTTTGACTGCATTTGGGTCTTCACCTTAGTGTTTGTTCCCTTTGGCTTGATCAGAGACTTGATTATTCTCACACATATCAAAAACTTCATTCAACTCAGTGATGCAGCCAGCTGGAACCTTGATCCTACCCCAAATTAGAGTAGGACCAGGGAGTGGCACTCTTGTCCCCCTTTATGGGGACCAATACTTGGGCTCCTCCCCCTGACCTATCTCAAATTGGAAGCAGGAAAACCCCCTCTATGTCGGCTCATGTCATAAAATTAGTTAATTCATCCTACGAGCAAGTATATAAGATGGATTTCCCCTCTCATTTGAGAAGAACATGAAATTCAATCAAGCATTTGAGCATTCAAGAGATCAAACATTCAAGAGCAATTGCGCATTTTCAATCTTCCTTAAAGCTTTGGAGTAGCAATAGAGTCAATATTTCAAGCATTGAAGAAGAGATCATCATTCTAATCTATGAAATCATAATTCTATTTCGAGGAAAACAAAATTTCAAAAGGAAGTATAAGCATTTCATTTTCAATCAATTCAACATTCCCTCAAAGAGGAGGATTTCTACTTTTAGTCATTTCAATTACATTATTTCAATGACCTAGTTAATTCTAAAACTAGGGTTTGACCTAAAGGAAAACCCCTATTCCCAACGCATTTCCCTTTCCTTTTTTGTGCAGGAAGCAAGTGCACAACTATTCTTTTAGAGTTAAGGTTTATTTATAGAGATGGAAAAACCCTTTTCGACGTGCGAAAAGTTTGGAGGACCACAAGGGGGCAACCTAGTCCGAACACATGGTCCCTACAACTTTTGGCAGATTTCATAGAGCATCCCTGAATCATCTCAAACTTCTCATATGCAAGTGCACGATGAAATCCTGAATCTGTAGCTCGTTGTTTTTTAATATTTATCTTTATTTCCAACACTTAGTCTTAATTCAGCTATTCAACTTACAAAAGAGAGTTAAACACATTCTAAACACAAGACATCTACTCAGTATTCAGTCCTTGTATTATTTAGGATTGGATCTAGTAGATTCATCCCCTCTTTTGAATGTAATGTCCTCCAAGAGAAAATTGACTTAGTGATTTCTCCCTTCCATGTGGTGAATTTGCTAAGACTACAATTTTCCACTTTACAAATGAGAAAAACACATATTTGCAAACAAAACATCTCACAATTATGAAAATCTAACTACTTCCCCTGAGTAGCAACCACCTCATCAATCTAGATCACAAAATATGACTGTGAAATGCAATAGACTGATGCATACCAATGCACCTTAGTTTTGATCAGGAGGGGCAATCACCCCTAGATTATCTTTGAGATACTCAAAAGTATCCTTAGGCAAAGGCTTCATGAAAATATCTACAATCTATTCCTTTGTGGATACATATTCCAAATTGATTTCTTTCTCATTTACCTTTTCTCTTAGAAAATGAAACTTGATAGATATATGTGTACTCTTTGAATGCATCATCGGATTCTTAGAAATACTAATAGAACATGAATTATCACAGTAAATAGAAATTGGCTCATCATACATGATTCCAATATCTTTGAACATTTGCTTCATCCAAACAACCTTAGTACAATTGTTGGCAACAACAATATATTTTGTCTCTACAGTACATAAAGAAATTTGTTTTAGGATAACCGGTGGACACCTGAGAGGGGGGGTTAATTAGTTGTCAACAGATTATAAAACTTTAAGCATACAAAAACTTTTACCGAAATGCATAAACTAGATATCGGAATAGCAGATATAACAATTAAGCATAAACATAAATCACAGATTAATTACCAACCATCCACAACACATAACACTAAGATTTGTACATGGAAAACCCAGTGAAGGGAAGAACAATGGTGGGAGCCTACCCACAGTCAGATAATGCTTATGCAGTAAGTATGTGATTACAATAAGAGGGGCCTACACATGGAGGAAGGCCAATATCCTAGAGTGCACTACTCATCACAAAAGGAGCCTCACTAACTACAAATAAATATAGACTACAACCCAGAAAGATGAGTAAGCTGCAAGAATAACTTGTCCTATGCCTGAGTATAATTTTGGTTAAGCTCGGTACAAAAGGTCTTAAACCTCTTACACAAACCCAATTTGATCACCTATGATCAACCAAAACCTCTGCATATGATTACAACTTTATTCGCACACAGATAATCCCATAACCCATACCAGGATCTACAAAGAAATCTTACATCTTATTTATACCAAGCTAGGACCTAAACAATTAGGTCGGCTACCTAAAATATAATAGAATAGATCCATTACATAATCCCACAAACCAATGATTTACAAATTCGGCCTAAGACTAAAACAACATAAACCAATCAATAAATCCAACTAGTAATGCATCGGGAGCATCAACCAACACAATACATAAACTGATCCATAACCTAATAGAATAACACCAGACCAATAATAGGTTGCCATAAGCCAACTGAAACACCATGAACAACTAGAACACGAACATTATAATCATCAGCATCCTAATAACCTTCTAGAAGCCGCACCAACACCACTTATCAGATTCATTAAAATATCTTCATCAAAGCGTTGTCGGTAAAACCCTTACCGGTAACCAAAAGACTTAATAGAACATATGATAGTATTTAGATCATCAAATCCCAAACCAACTGAATATGATACACATCAAGAACACATGAATAACCAATCCAAACCAATTCCACAAGCCGAAACATATCAGAGAAGATCTCCAGATCAACATCAAAGACCAACCACTCTACTAGAGCCTGTTAGATAGCAAAACAACTAGTGTTCACATCAATGCCAAACATCAGTGCAACACATAATTAATTCCTCCAAATTGCCAAAAATCTCCCCCTTTGGCATTGATGGAAACACTAGATGTGAAAAATATCCAAGTGCCAAGAAATGCCAAAAGAATCTCCCTCAAAGGAAGACATCCAATAATCTCCCCAAAATGATATAACAATGAAGTTCTGAACCAGCAGACCAAACTCCCCCTATGAATTATATCCCCGTTAAGCTCTATTTTTCACATATATATCTCTCCCCCTTTGACATCAATGCCAAAAATCTGAAATAAACATCAAAGAAAAATCATAAAAACTCTGGACCACACAACTGACTACTCTCCCTGAGTAGTAGCACCAACACATCAATCTAGAATGAATGATAGTTTTGATAATGTATGTCGGACTGATGCCAATCAGCATCACTCAAGTCTCTACTGGAGGGGCAAAAACTCCCAATCTATCTTTGAAGTATTCAAATGATTCCTTAGGCAAAGGTTTAGTGAAGATATTTGCAATTTTCTCTTTAGTGTTCACATAAACCAGTCTGACTTCATTTGCTTCCACTTCTCCTTTAGAAAACTATACTTGATAAAAATGTGCTTAGTCTTAGAATGAAATACCAGATTCTTTGATATGTCAATACCAACAGAGTTATCATAGTGAATAATTACCGGTTCATTCCAATCTACCCTTACATCCTTCAACATTTTCTTCATCCATAGAACTTGTGTACAATTAGTAGTAGCAGCAACATACTTAGCTTCAACAGTAGATAAAGAAGTACATGACTGTTTCTTGCTGATCCATGAAACAAGTTTCTTTCCAAGAAAGAAAGCTCCACCAAATCTGCTCTTCCAGACATCAAAATCTCTAGCCTAGTCATCATCTGTATATGCACATAGTGTAAAGTCATCATTTGTGGGATACCACTTGAACCATACTCAGTTGTTCCTTGCAAGTACCTAAAAAATCCTTTTCACCGCACTCTCATGATTCTCTCTCAGATCACTCTAATATCTTGATAAAATGTAAACTACATTCATTATATCAGGTCTAGTGTGAGTTAGATATAACAAACCTCCATTCATATATTTATACCTTGTAGGATTTATCGGAGATGATGCATCATTCTTTGTCAATTTCTCACTTGTAACCATAGGGGTACCAACCAATTTAGAATTTTCCATACCAAATTTCTTCAACAACTCTCTAGCATACTTCTTTTAACAGATGAAAATACCTTTATCAGTCTGAGTAATCTACAAACCTAAGAAATTTTTTATCTCCCCAATCATAGACATCTCAAATTCATTCTTCATATTATCAGAGAATTCCATACATAACTTATCCTCACCTCAAAAAATGATATCATCAACAAAGACTTCAACAATCAATATGTCATCATCAATGATCTTATAATATCAATTAAGTTGTCACCATTACCTTTAGTGAAACCAAGCTTCAAAAGATATTTGTCCAATCTAGCATACCAAGCTCTAGGGGTTTGTTTCAATCCATATAAAGATTTTTTTAACCTGGAAACCATGTTTTTGTCATCTAAAAATGAAAATCCATCAAGTTTCTCAATGTAAACTTCCTCTTCAAGATATCCATTCACAAATACACACTTAACATCCATCTGATAAACCTTGTATTTCTTATGGGATGCATAAGCAAGAAATAATCTCACAACTTTAATCCCAGCTACCAGAGAAAAAGTCTCATCATAATCAATTCCTTCCTTTTGAGAATATTCTTTACATACCAATCTAGCCTTATTCCTCACAACTTGTCCATCCTCATTCATTGTATTCCTAAAAACCCATTTAGTTCTAGTAACATTCTTATTTTTAGGCCACAGAACTAAAGTCCATGTGTTTTTCTTTTCAATCTAATCTAATTCCTCTCCCATAGCTTTCATCCAACACTCATCCTTGCAAGCTTCAATAATTGATGCTAGTTCAACTTGAGAAATTAAACATACCTCATCAGCTGCCAATCTTATTCTTGTCATTACTCCTTCGTTCTTGTCTCCAATGATCTGATCTTCTGAATGATTTAACCCTACATACCTAGGAGTCTTTTGACTTTCTATTTCTTTGTTCTGATCTTTAGTTACAGTTGAATTTTATGATACTATCAGGGTAATTGGTTCAACATTTTGTTCTGGTATAGGTGCTACCGGTTCAGTTATGATCATCTCCACTTCTGGTTCTCTCTCATAAGTTATGATTTGACCTTTGTACTGCTTATACACCTTGACATTAGCACTCTCCACAATTCTCTACAATATTTTTTTATAACATCTATATGCTTTGCTTTCATTATAATAACCAAGAAATATCGCTTCATCACATCTAGGATTAAACTTTCCAATGGAATCATCTCTTTTGATATAGAATTTACTACAAAAGATTCTGAAATACTTAGTTGAAGGTGTATGACCAAACTATAACTCATAAGGTTGTTAGGCCCAATATGGAAAGCTAATGTACTGAGAGGGGAGGGGTGAATCAGTACTCCAAAACTTTTCTTGAATAATAACCTTACTGTTATGCATAAACAAAATAGTGCAGTAACATAAAATAAAGTTAAAACAAATAGATAACAATCATACATGATTCACTCCATAACACATATATTTTGGTTATGCAGAAACTCTTGGTTAGAGAGAAAAATTGTGGTGGGGATGGCACCCACAACTTCACTACTGCAATAATAAAGAATGCTCGGTTAGAGCTACATTTTGCTATTTTTGATAGCTTACCTTGCTAGGAGTAACAAGATCTATTAGATCTACCTTGCTAAAGGATTTTACAACATTTATTCTGAATGCTACACTTGGTTAGAGGCTTTACAATTTATAGACTTTGTTAGAGTCTTTTACCCTGTTAAAGGTTTCTCTTTCAACTTCATAATATTACAATAAAATCATTACAAATATCTGCAACTTTACATCTGAAATGTTATAGCAGATTCTATGTGCTCAGAATAAGATTACCTTGCTTATAGCATACCTCAGTAACCCATATAGTAACTCGGTAAACCCTTCTGTTTACTCTGTTCTTCGACTGTTCTCTGAAAACTTTCTCAGTGACCTCTGTGTCTCTGGAACAGTCTTCTTTCATGCATACATGGACATACACTTAACTCTTAACTCATGCTATATAAATAGATCTCTTAAAATGGTGATCCAATTCATTGCTTCGATCTTACAAACAAGATTCCTCAAATGAATAACTAAACAAAATATTTCATTGGTTAGATTGTCCTTGTAATCATACACAATCTTCTAGTGCAATTTCCAATGTAATAATGGTTAGATGTGCCTCAATCTTGTAACATGTTTTCATATACATGTCTAGGTTTAATGTATCTGGTAACACGTTTCACTTAGTGTATGTCAACTCGGTGTGTCATCTTTACAGCTTGGTAGTCTAAAAAAGATGCTCAATAGACAACTCAGTGTATACTGCATTCTATGACTGCTTTCTTATGTAACTGACTAGACTGTGCATACCGACTTCTCTATGTATAACGACTACATGATTCGGTACTGCTAACCGACTAGAATATATAGTATGACTTTGAATATAAAACTAATGGAAATTTGATAAGTAGTAACAATCTCCCCTTTTGACATTAACTGAGATGTTTGACAAAAACTACTTTCAAAGTCATAACTCAAAAATCTATATATTTTGCAAAATGACAATACTTGACAATATATACAATAGTTAAAGAAATAGTATATTCAGATATACTCCCCTTATCATTATTTTGTACATAACTCTGATTTTGCATGCTCGATTTTGTGCTTGTGTGCTCTGCTTGCTCTGCATACTCTGTATACCATACTCAAAACTGTATTATCAAAACTGTATCAGTCCCTAAATATAGTATATTACTCCCCTTTTTTTGACAAACATCAAAAACTTAATTTCCATTCGGGGGTAGTAACTGATCAAAAATAGATTTATACTTTTTCCAGGTGTCGGTGAGTGCGACTGAGAGTGCATCCTTTACACTTTCCATTAAATAATTTTGTGCTTGAATATTAGCCAATAGTGATATTAAGCCATCAAGAGTTCTTCCCTCTTGTGTAGTAGATAGGCATGTAGCTCTGTTAATATGTTCTTGACCTGTTGAAAGATGAGGAAGGAATAATGTCTGGAGGGTCATTATATCCATCCTGATCTTATGTTCTTCATTTCTGAGTTCTAACTGTTGAGCCATAAGTTGTTGAAGCTTGGTGCAAAATTTCTAAATTGAATTTGGCTTTGTGGTCAACTTATTTGAGAGATAGATGATCTCTTTCTCAATTGCATCAATTTTATTCTTGATATCTTTAATGAATAAGGAAAATGTACAAAGTTTCTGAAATAAATAAAGAATATGCTTGAGTTGAGGGGACAACTCAACAATGAATTTGACAAGCTTGAATTTTCCTATAGCTAGAGCTTTTTGTACCTCTTCAATCATTTTTGCAGTAAGCTCTTTATCTTTTAGCTTGCTTAGGTACTCAGATGCATCAACTCTAGATGTTTCTATTTGAGTAAGGAGTTCATCCAGTTGAATGTGGATGGCTACATTGGTTGACACTGTAGCTGATGTTAGCATATTTGTCAGCAGTGTCTTTACCTTCTGAAGTACTTTATTCTTCTTTTGAATGGCTATCTGATTTTCTTGTTCGGCCTTTGCTTTGCATAGTTCACCGAAATCAATAAGTGCTTGCCCCTTTAATTTTGAAATATCCACATTGGGCAACACTATCGGTTTAGTTAAATCAACTTTAAAACTATGCTTTTTCACCTTCTTCTCTTTACCTTTGGTTGGTTGGACTAAGACAATAGTTTGTGAGGCTTGCTGACCCTCGATAGGTTGCTCGGTAGATGCAACACTTTGGTCTATTCCTGTAGCTATTGTGGTGTCCTTGGGTGTCTTGGTACTAGGGGTCTCAGCTTTAACATTTTAAGTGCTTGACGGTGCTTGAGAGGTCCGGTCTTGAGTTGTACCTTCTGCTGCTTCAGACTGGTGACCTTCGGTGCCATGTGTTGTATCCTTAGGAGCTTCGGTAGAGACAGGTGGCTTGACCGATGGGTAAGGTTGAACTTGTTCTAAGACAAATTCACTAGATACAAGTTTTGCATAGGTAGTGCCTTCTATCATTTCCTGCTCTGGTGCTTCTGCATCCATGACATCTTCATCAATTTGAATAGTGTCAGCTGGGTCTTGCTCGGTAGCATCAGGACCTTGCTCGGTGAGATCAGGATCTTGCTCGGTGATATCAACAATTTCAACTTGAGATTGTTCACCGACATCCTTTATTTTGAAGATTTCCTGCCACTTTGCTTTTGTCTCATTTTCTACATCAATGTATAGCCCATTCATCAATTTTAAGGCTCTCTGTTTGACAAGAAATTTAGAATTGTAGGTTGTCAGATGCTCCTTTATTTCTGCTATAGACATATCAGGAAATAGATGGACTAGACTTCTTTCTCTAATTTGTTTTTCTGAGTCCATTGCATATTTCCACCTATTATCAATATGCAAGTAAAGTTCATTTGGAAGTGACTTTACTAGTTCTAATGGAGCTAGCCGAAACTTTAGAAGTGTACAAATGATAGCTTCTTCAATTTGTCACTTCTCATCATTATTCCTATTCTCATACTTGACATATCTAAATCCTACAAATCCACCATATTCTTTTAGATTGGCACAAAATTTTTCAACACTATGAATATTTACCTTCTTGCTTTTGACAATCTGAAATTTGTTTGCATCATCGGATTCTGTATCACTAGACTCTTTTGCCAAAATGAGTCTCCAAGTAGATTTCTTGTAGGTCTTAGTTACCTTGGGAATAGTAACACTCTTTTTTTTCTTACTCGGTGATGCAGCTGATGCTCTTGTATTAGGTCTCTTTGTTGGTGGAATCGGTAGGGCCTTTGAAGTGTTCAGTTTCTTTCTTTTTAACACTTTACCCTTAGGCAACTCGGTACTCAATGTTATTGCTGCCTCTTGAGCTTCAGATTACTCTTTAGTAATGGCAAGAGTGCCTTTGATAGGTGTAGAGGAGGATTCTTCTCCGAATTTCTCAGATAAAACTTTTATCATCTTTGTAGCCTTTCTTGTAGCTTTAGGTACTACAATGATCATTTTCACCTTTTCCTTAACTTCTTCATAAGTTCCATATCTTAGCTCAGTAGCATGCCTTGGTAATGAAAGATAGGCATCAATTTTCTATTGTGTGATATCATAGTCAATCTCGTAACCCATTGGTGGCAAAGATTGAGTCCTTGGCTCAACAACATTCACATAACAGTAATCGATGTCTACCTCAAAGCATATATCACCCTTATATTTCTCTACCAGTTGTGGTGGAATCTAGTACCTGTTGTGCATCTTCTCTTGAAATTTGTTGAAGTAGTCATCCATGATATCATTAAAATTATCTCCTAACTTCTTGATAAAATCATTAATTTGATGGGTGATAGGTCGGTGTAGCTCCCAAACTACTTTACCGACTAAGGGAAAGAACTTCTCAAAGTAGAAAAACATGCATACAAGAAGTGAACCAAACTTCAGTGTATTTGCCAAGTTGTTCTTCTTCAGCTTCCTTATTGTGTTTAGGTTCTCAAACAAGTTCTTTAGTAGCACTTCACATAAATCTACTTTCATTCCCCTTTTCACTATTTTATAGGCTAAGTCAACTGCTGCACAGGGTACACTGTTTTCCCTTGCTGATTGGAAGAAACAGTAACCAATTACTCTAATTGCAAATTGAAGTTCTGCATCAGTGACATTGTTCAATTTCAATCCTCAGTAATCAGATTCTACTCCAATTAAACTGATTAACTCCTTCTGTGATATCATCTTCTGTGCTCGTGCATGATCATAGATAGGATAACACGTTATCACATGAATGATTTCCTTAGTGATTTTGAATGGTTGCTCCTCTAGCCACATAAAATCATCATGATTTCTGCTCAAAACAAACTTAACCCACTAGGGTTTGAACACACGGGGATAGGTTAGGGCTTCAGTTAATCCCTTGATTTTTATATGCTCGTACTTGCTACCCATTTTTCCATCGGTACATAGCTCATCATATGTGTCACTAATCTCAACATGACCGAGTTCTTCAACACGACATTTGGTGAAGAATCTCACATCTTCGACTAACAAGACTCGATCCAGGATGAGTGAAAAGGCAGTTTTGTCATCTGATTCAGAGGCGACTTTAGGAGTCAAAGTGTATTTCAGTGAGGGCTTCTCCACATTCCTAACAACTACGGGATCTTGGATCTTGGGTGCCATTTGTAAATTCCAGATAAAACTAGCAAACTATCCTTCAGGTTTGACGGTTTACAAATGGCAGACGATTCACACTCGGTAGATAATAACAATTTGACAAGATCGGAAAACCAGCTTAACAGTGTGATGAGATTTGATGTAAATACCTTGGATTCACTTTGAATGAAGTTTGATCCCCTTGATTCACTCTACTCTGCTCTCTTGAAAACTTGGTGAATGAAAATGACTGCAAAAATACCTTAAAATACACAAAATACCTTATCGGGCTCCGTGGGGGTTAGGTTAAAACATTAAATGCACTCGGTTTACCTTTAACTGATTTACTCCCTTTTCTTTCATTTAACTGAGTAACCAAATTTCCTTTGTTTACCGACTTGACAGGCTTCCTGTATTCACCGACTTGACAGGTTTCCTATAAAGTACTTTTGATAGAATTTCAAACCTACTAATGCATCTTAACTATGCAGATTTACATAATAGAATAGGAACTGTTATGATTTTAACCTTTAGAGAATGCAGTCCCTTCATACCTTTTCTAATTAATTTGGAATAGGTGCACCTAACTCGATAGGTAAGGTGCTTTCTTCATCTGACATGATTTCCTTCTTTTTACAAATCATCTTGAATTTTTCTTTTATCTCTTCAGTGTCTCTTCTAGGTTGATCTCTGCAATCTCCAACTAAATGTCCAACTTTGTGATAATGAAAACATGTCATACCAGGACTTCTCCATGATCTTCGGTTGTTCATTCCAAACCTTATAAAACAATTGGCATTAATATGTCCATATCTTCCACAACATTCACACCATATCCTTGTATTGTGTGAGTTCAAGAATTTCTAGTGTTTGCTCGGTGTGCAGACCACATGTAGTTCTTTTGCTTAAACCAGCACTTCTCGGTACTATGTCCATATCTATTGCAGTTTTTACAAAACCCTTTTAATTTTGCCTTCTGATAGTTGTTAACAGACTTTGTCCTACATTTATTAGATGTGTGACCATATTTATTGCAGTTGTAACAATAATCATTTGACTTAGTGATATTCGGTTGCTTACCTTTTCTAATCTGCCATATGTTGGCAATATGACCTTGATTTCCACAGTAGTACCAAATAGGCTTCTTCCTTTTGATGTTATTCCTGTTTCCAGCTTGCTTTGATGATTCTCCTCTCTCAGTAGTATGAATTCCTTTCTCGATAGATTCTTTTCCTTTGTAACCGAGTCCTGCATCTTTGTTTGGTCTTCTTGTATTCAGTTGCTCATCCAACATCTTTGATGCTTCATAACTCTTCTTCAATGTTTCTTTGGATTTCTTCTCTATTTCAAGTTCATTGATCAATCTTGATACTTCAAGTCTCAATGGTTGATTCTCATCATTTTTCAGAATTGCTTCATGATGTGCATACCCTAGTTAATCTGTCATATTTTGTTGAATCCTAGTTAACCTTGTGATTTCATCATTCTTATCAAATACTAAGACTTCAAGTTGTTGTTTCTCTCTTTGTAGATCTCTTGCTTTATCCTCTACTGTCCTCAATGCATCTAGATTTTCACTCATCTATGTACTGAAATGTTCATGTTCTCTATTCATTGCTTTTAGTTGATCAGCCAATGCTTTGTTCTTTTCTTTCAACACTCCAATCATTTCTTCAGTCTCTTCAGATATACTATTCTCAGATGATGTCTCAATTTGTTCCACTAACTCTTGAGAATCCTACAAGTCATCAGATAATCTTCTTCTTACTTTCAGAGATTTTTGCATTTACCTTTGCATGTCTACAATCACTTGATTAGCATGATCCAACTCTTCTTGCTTATAGCCTTCCATTGATAAGATCTTTCTCTTTATGTAGCTAAACCCTTTTCCAAGATTCAAGCTCTGATACCAATTGTTAGGCCCAATATGGAAAGCTAATGTACTGAGAGGGGAGGGGTGAGTCAGTACTCCAAAACTTTTCTTGAATAATAACCTTACTGTTATGCATAAACAGAATAGTGCAGTAACATAAAATAAAGTTAAAACAAATAGATAACAATCATACATGATTCACTCCATAACACATATATTTTGGTTACGCAGAAACTCTTGGTTAGAGAGAAAAATTGCAGTGGGGATGGCACCCACAACTTCACTACTGCAATAATAAAGAATGCTCGGTTAGAGCTACATTTAGCTATTTCTACTAGCTTACCCTGTTAGGAGCAACAAGATCTATTAGATCTACCTTGCTAAAGGATTTTACAACATTTATTCTGAATGTTGCACCTGGTTAGAGGCTTTACAATTTATAGACTTGGTTAGAGTCTTTTACCTTGTTAAAGGTTTCTCTTTCAACTTCACAATATTACAATAAAATCATTACAAATATCTGCAACTTTACATCTGAAATGTTATAGCAGATTCTATGTGCTCAGAATAAGATTACCTTGCTAATAGCATACCTCGGTAACCCATATAGTAACTCGGTAAACGCTTCTATTTACTCTGTTCTTTGACTATTCTCTGAAAATTTTCTCGATGACCTCTATGTCTCTGTAATAGTCTTCTTTCATGTGTACATGCATACACACTTAACTCTTAACTCATGCTATATAAATAGATCTCTTAAAACGGTGATCCAATTCATTGCTTCGATCTTACAAACAAGATTCCTCGAATGAATAACTAAACAAAATATTTCATTGGTTAGATTGTCCTTGTAATCATACACAATCTTTTGGTGCAATTTCCAATGTAATAACGGTTAGATGTGCCTCGATCTTGTAACACGTTTTCATATGCATGTCCAGGTTCAATGTATCTGGTAACACGTTTCACTCAGTGTATGTCAACTCAGTGTGTCATCTTTACTGCTTGGTAGTCTCAAAAAGATACTTAGTAGACAGCTCGGTGTATACTCTGTTCTGTGACTGCTTTCTTCTGTAACCGACTAGACTGTGCATACCGACTGCATGATTCGGTAGTGCTAACCGACTAGAATATATAGTATGACTTTGAATATAAAACTAATGGCAATTTGATAAGTAGTAACAAAGGTGTCTTACCGGTGTCTCCTTTGATATGAGCTCTATTGAATGTGTATACCTCCATGCTCACAGCTTCTCTCCAATAGATATGAGGCAAATTAGATTTCATTATCATAATTCTAGCCACATCCAAGATAGTTATGTTCTTTCTTTCCATAACACCATTCCATTGAGGTGTTCAAGGTGCATACAATTGTCTCCTTATCCCATACTTCTCACAATAACTGTTAAATTCACTGGATGTGAATTTACCACCATGATATGACCTTAAGCATTTAATCTTCAACCTTGTCTCTATCTCAACTTTAGCTTTGAAGATCTTAAATTTTTAAAAAGCTTCAGATTTATCCCTTAGAAAAGTAACCCACATCATTCTAGAATAGTCATCAATGATTAGCATGAAATATCTATCATCCTAAAAAACTCTTTATTCTAGGAGGACCACATAAATCAGTTTGAATAAGATCAAGAACATCATTAGATTTTTCTTGTATACTCTTAAAATAAATTATCACCTATTTTCCCATTTGACATTCCTTACATACCGGATTATAGGGCTAAATAATCTTAGGTATATCTCTAACAACCTTAGTTGAACTGATCTTTACAATGCAATCAAAATTGACATGACACAACCTCTTATGCCAAACCAACTCATCAATTTGTGCAATCAAATATGTCTTCTCACTAGAGTTCAAATGAAAGATGTTACCTTTATTCTAAGTATCGATTGCAATCTCCAATCCAGATTTATTGATGATTTTGCATTTTCCATCCTTGAACTGTAATTGAAATTCTTTATCCACCAACTATCCTACACTCAAAAGATTATGCCTTAAACCTTCAACATAATAAACATTATCAGTGTTATACTTACCATCCAATGATATAGTTCATCTTCCTCTGATCATGCATGCTTTGTCATCTCCAAATCTAACCAGACCATCATCAAATTCTTGCAAATATAAAAACTTCATTTTATATCCAGTCATATGATGTGAACATTCACTATCTATCACCCATTCATCCTTGTCTTCAATTTTAGTAGCAAGGGCCTTTTCTTCATTTTGAATAATAGGTGTTGGAGCATCTTCCTTGATAGCCAAAACTACCCATTCCTTTCAATTGTCGGATCCACTAGCTGAATCTTGTGTCGGTTCATCATCAGAATCAGTCACACCTTCCTCATCTACATAGTAACATGATTTGTCTCTATTCCTCCTATACTTATGCTTGTTCTGATAATCATGGTTAGGTCTAAAAGATCTTCTATCTTTCTCTTCAAATCTTGAATTCCTCTCAGGACATCTAGATGCAAAATGACTTATCTTATTACATGCAAAATATTTAAAAGGTGATTTTCCTTCATACTTACTTCCTGCTAGACCTTTAGGTACTCTTCTAGAAAATAGGGCTTCAAGTTGCTCAAACTCATCATCATCTTTCATCATTTCCTTGAGTTCCTTCACATATAAAGCTTTCCAAACACTCTTCCCGATTGGTGATGTAGATGTATGAAAAGAAGATTCAGTCTTTGTAGCTCCTTGAGGACCAAAATTCTTCAAGCTCAAAAGAAGATAACCTTCCAACCAAAGTATCCCTATTAATAGAGGTGTTAGACATTGTTCTTAGCTCATTAATTGTAGTAGCCTGCATCCTGTAAGTCAATGGAAAATCTCTCAGTACTTTAGAAACAATCTCATCTTCGCTTAGAGATCCACCACAACACTGAATTCCCATTATAGTTTCATTAACTCTTTCCATAAAAACAGTATTCCTTTCATCTTCTTCCATCTTCAGATTCTCATACCTTACCCAATAACCATCAAGTTTAGCAATTTTAACAATAGGGTAACCTTCATTCAGAGCCTCCAACTTATCCCATATAGCCTTCGCATATAATTAGTCAGTTAATCTCATAATTTGCTTATCATAAAGTGCACTCAAGAGTGCTTCTCTAGCTCTACAGTCACTTTCAATGTCCTTATCCAAGTTTATCGGAGGAGGATTTCCAGATGCCAGATTATGAGGTGTATAGAATTTCTCTGTGATCTCCCAAATCTCTTTCCCAATACATCTCAAATGAGTCTCCATCCAAATATTCCATACCCTGTAATTTGTCGAGTCATGCTTAGGGGTTTCTCTTCAAAAAATAGATGCAGTTGAACTATTGGTTGCCATAGGATCTTCCTCAAGTGGTTAATCTTATGTAGAGAGGACCAAGCTCTGATACCAATTGTTAGAATAACTGGTGGACAACTGAGAGGGGGGGTGAATCAGTTGTCAACAAATTATTAAACTTTAAGAACACAAAACCTTTTACTGGAATGCATAAACCAAATAATGGAATAGTAGATATAACAATTAAGCACAAACATAAATCATATAACTATTACCAACCATCCACAACACATAACTTTGAGATTTGTATGTGGAAAACCTCCTAAAGGGAAAAACCATGGTGGGAAGCCTACCCACAGTCAGATAATACTTCTGTAGTAAGTATGTGATTACAATAAGAGGGGCATGCACATGCAGGGATGCCAATAACCTAGAGTGCACCAATCATCACAAAAGGAGCCTCACTGACTACAAAGAAATCCAAACTACAATCTAGAAAGATGAGTGAGCTACAAGAATAACATCTCCTATTCCTGAGTACACTTTTGGTTAAGCTCAATACCAAAGGTCTTAAAACTCTTACAAAAACCCAATTCAATCACCTATGATTGATCAAAACCTTTGCATATGATTACAATTTTATTCGCACATAGATAATCCCACAACCCATACCACGATCTACAAAGAGATCTTACATCATATTTATACCAACCCGAGACCTAAACAATTAGGTTGACAACCTAAAATATAATATAATAGATCCATTACATAATCCCGCAAAGCAATGATAAACCAAGTTGACCTAAGACCAAAACAACAAAAACCAAGCAATAAATCCAACCGGTAATGCATCAGAAGCGTCAACCAACACATTACATAAACAGATATATAACCCAATAGAATAACACCAGATCAATAATAGATCACCATAAGCCAATTGAAACACCATGGACAACTGGAACACGAACATGATAACCATCAGCATCCTAATAACCTTCTAGAAACCACACCAACACCACTTATCGGATTCATCAAAAGATCTTCATCAAAGTGTTGTCGGGAAAACCCTTACCGGTAACCAAAAGGATTACTAGATCATTTAATAGCATTTGGATAATCAAATCCCAAACCAACTAAATGTGATACGCATTAGGAACACACGAATAACCAATCCAAACCAATTTCACAAGTCGGAACATGCCAGAGAAGATCTTTAGATCAACATCAAAGACAAACCACTCTACCGGAACTCGATAGACAACAAAACAACTAGTGTTGACATTAATGAAAAACATCAATGAAACACATAATCAATTCCTCCAAATTTCCAAAACCATTTAGTTCCAATTACATTTTTGTCTTTCAGTCTGGGTACCCAAATCCATGTATTATTCTTTTCAATCTGTTTCAATTTTTTTTCCATCGCGTTTACCCAATGTTCATGTTTACATGCTTGACTCACATCTGTAAGTTGAATCTTATAAATCAAACAATACTCAACTTGATCTTCTGCAATTCTTCTCCTAGTTTGAACACCTTTATTTTAATCTCTTATAATCTGATTTTATGAATGATTCAATCTTACATACCTGGGAGTCTTAGGATTTTCTTAATTTTTCAGACTCTTGTGTTCTTTCTTCTGCTCTTGCACTATTTCCTTCTCCTTGAGTCACTGGATTCAATGGAGCAATCTTAACTTGGATCAAGATTTGAAATTACCTCCCTTTATCAGAACTATCATTCTAATCATTTGAATCATATTCAGAGGATCTGGGCTGATTTGCATTGCTTTCATCAACTTTGACATTAGCACTCTCAACTACCTTCCTCAATCTCTTATTGTAGCACCGATAGGCCTTGCTTTTAGTAGAATAACCAAGAAATATTCCTTCATCGCATCTAGCATCAAACTTCCCTAAATGTTCATCCCTTTTAATATAGCATTTACTTCCAAAAATTCTAAAATATCTAATAGTTGGAGTATGACCAAACCATAATTTATAAGGAGTCGTATCGGTATCACCTTTGACATGCACCCGATTAAGAGTATAAACAATGGCACTCAGGTTCTCTACAATAGACATGCAAAATATTTACTTCAATCATCATTATCCTAGTAGCTTCCTGAATGGTTTTGGTCTTCCTTTCCACAAATCCATTTTGTTGAGGGGTTCTCAAAGAAGATAACTATCTCTTTATCCCATGCTCTTCACAAAATATATTGAACTCACTAGAGATGAATTCACCACCTCTATCAAATCTCAAACACTTCAGCTTCAATCATGTCTTTATTTTAACCATAGCTTTGGAAATCTTAAATTTCTCTAAAGCTTCGGAATTTTCCCTTAAGAAAGTAACCCACATCATCCTTCAATAATCATCAATCAACAACATGAAATATATATCTCCTTGCAAAATTTTGACTCTAGAAGGACCACACAAATTAGTATGCACAAGATCCAACAATCCATTAGCAAAATACATTTTAATTTTGAAAGAAACTCTGGTTAGCTACCCCAGTTGAAATTCTTTGTATATAGAGTTAGTAGGCATCATCAATTTAGGAACATCTCTTACTCCCTGAGTAGAACTTGATGAATCAATGATGAATAGTTAGTACCAAACCGATACTGAGAGGGGGGGGGTGAATCAGTATTGAGAAAAATACTTTTCCTTCAACCGGTTTGACTGAGAACACTGCATTTTGACTGGCAAGCAATAACACCGGTCTAAACTAGATTACTACCGGTTAAGCACAGTGAAAGACATAAACTAGTAACTCAACTTTCCACGCAATCTAACATCTTATTTCAACTTCACCCTTATGCAAACACTAGTAATACTTCAACATAAATGTAAAGACTTACTGGTTCAACATGCTTTACCCTTAATAGAGAATAACAAAGCATCACATGAAAAGCATCACACATAACACACATATTTTTCACGTGGAAACCCAACTAGGAAAAACCACAGTGGGGATGAATACCCACAAGTTGTTCTTTGAACCCTTTTGAAGTCCGTTCTGTTAGGAGCCTAGTCCAGTTAAAGACTTTACAATAGGTTTTGTTAGGAACCGATCCTGCTAGATATCACCCGGTTAAGGGATGGCTAAAATACCCAGTTAAGGGTTAAACCCTGTTAAAGGTTACCTTGTTAGAGGATTTCTAGAACTCAATGATTTTGAGTCACCCTGTTAAAGGATTTACAGCAAGCTAGTTAAAGCTACCCTGTTAAGGGATTTTCCAACTATTGAAGTGGTTAGAGGTCAACAGGTATTACAATGATCTGGTAACAACACTCAATGCCAATGCAGATTTGCTTTAGTTCCTTCCTTTTGCACTCACACTCTGCAGGTATCTATTCTCTTATCTGGTCTGGCAAGAATCATGTATCTTTTGACTTAGATACACACACAACATTTGCCAACAACCTCAACCTAAAAAACAACATCGATCTTATAGGAAACAGATAGGTCAGTAGCATAAACCCTCAACCCTAAACATTTAGGTTAAGCCATTCAGTCGATTCAATCCTATCCGTTGATCATATTGCATTGATTACACGAGTCTTGAACAAATTTCATGACGTTCTCCAATATTCGTTCTTCACCGCTTCTTGGAGGCTGATAACCCATCACACGTTCTCCACCATTTACAAATACTTCACACATTGCCGAGGTAGATAGGATCAATTTCCTTCATGCAAGATCCTTCATGTGCACAAAGCTGACGTGGCAACACAATCTGTTCTTCATTACAATGCTAACTCATCACACAATGTCATCAGTTGAATCACATAGGCATAGAACACTTCAATCAGAAACCCTAAAGCTAAGACTACCAACTGGTAGTCATACCATATGAAACCTTGATACAAAACATTCCATATATCGGTTCACATTCCAACATACCGTTTCACTTGGATAAACATACCGCTTCACTTTTTCACATATACCGGTTCACAATGCAACATACCGATTCACTTGGACAGACATACCGCTTCACTTTTTCACATATACTGGTTCTCTTGCAAGTGCTTACTTCAATATACCGGTTCACTCTTCATCATATTGACATCAATGACAAAATAAAATATCATCATGTCAACATACTCTGCACATATGTCAACATAACTTATCTTAATCATGCTATGAAAATTTACATTACACATCATTCTATGCCATGACCAACTTTCATCAATCTAAGCAATCAAACAACTTTTACCAGCAACATTTAAGTGAAAGATATTACCTTTTGTGTTTGTACTTGAAGCAATCTCATTTCCGGAACTACTCAAGATGTTACACTTTCCATTCTTGAATTTAATATCATATCCCTTGTCAACCATTTACCCAAAACTCAGAAGGTTATGCTTTAGACCTTCTACATAGAAGACATCATCATTATTGTGCTTACCATCAAGAGAAATAGAATCTCTACAATGAATTATACCATATTTGTCATCACCAAACCTAACAACCCCACCATCATACTTTTTTATGCTCACAAACTTTTCTTTTCACCTATAATATGATGAGAGCATCTGTTGTCAATCACCCATTCATCTTTTTCTTCCACTTGTGTAGCCAAAGCTCTTTCCTCATTAATGCGGCTAGTAGAATTAGTAGGCATTGGATCATCTTCCTTGATAGCTCTAAACACCCATTCATTATCACTTGAATTTCCTTTGTCAAATCCATGATCTGTCACACCTTCATCAACAACATAATAATATCTCTTCTAAAATTTAGGCTTGTAGGTTTTCTTAGAAACTCTTTCTGGACACCTTGAAGCAAAATATCATATCTTATTGCATGAAAAATATTTGAGAGGCAACTTTCCTTCATACTTACTAGCTCCCTTAGGCAATCTCTTGGCAATTAGCACTTGAATATCGTCAAGCTCTTTCTCTTCTTCTTCAATTTCCTTCATCTCTTCCTCATATCTAGATATCCTCCTTGAAGAAATTTCACTCGAATCAAATTTTTTCTTATCCTTTCCGAAAACAGTGGCTTTAAATGCAGATTCTACCTTAGGAAGAGAATCAAGAAATTCACTTAGTTCAAGAGCTGATAACTTACCAATAAACCTATCTTTGGTCACATCAGTCATGGTCTAGATCTCCTCAATAGCAGCAACTTTTTGTTTGTAGGATGCAGATAAGTATCTGAACACTTTAGCAGAAATCTTTGATTCTTCCAATTTTCCACCTGTACATTTGATACTGCACACAAGTTCTTTCACCTTCTGCATAAATTAAGTAATGTTCTCATCTTCACCCATCCTCAACATCTCTTACTTCCCTTTTACACTCTGCAATTTAGAAATCTTCACATAGCTGTCACCTTCATATAGGGTTTCCAACTTCTTCTAGATCTCATGAGCAATCTACAATTCCATCACATTTATCATTTCTGACTCAGTCAAAGAACTCAATAATGCTTCCTTAGCACTGATATTGTGTTTAGCTTTCTTAATATCATCTCGAGTTGAAAGATCATTTGTAGGAACAATATATTTGTCTTTAGTAACTTTCCAGTAATCTTCACCAATGCATCTCAAGTGACACTCTATCTGGTTCTTCCAAAGAGAATAGTTTGTTCCATCAAATCTCAAACTCTCCTTCTTGTAATTCACCATCCCGGATTACCTCAAGATGTTAAACTTCTCAAAAGGAACCTACTCTGGTACCAATTAATGAAAATAGGGCAGACAACTAAAACGGGGGGGGTGAATCAGTTGTCACCAAATTTTATAGTAGCTTACTTTAATCTCAGATCTAATTATAATTAATAGTGAAAGCATAAAACAATAGCACAACATGAACACGCATACACACCAAGATTTTTGAGGTGGAAAACCTGGTCAAGGGAAAAACCATAGTGGGAATGTACCCACAATATGATGATACCCTGTTAGAAGTATATGAAATATTACAATAGGGAATGTACATGCATTCAAGCACATTGCCTAGAGTTCACTGCTCAAAAAACAACAGAGGGCACCAACCCTGGGAAGGCTCGCCGCCTTACAAACAAATTCAGATCACTTCTGGAAAATCATGAACTGAGCAATAGCATCCTCAATTCCTAGTTACAGTTCTAGTTAAGCATATAACATCACTCACACTTCTCCACACTTTCTCTTCTTCTGAATGATTATACATTATTCCCACACCATACTCATCCACATCATACCCAATTACAAAGATATTATATTTATCTATACATGACATCAACCTTGGATCAATATCATCAAGGTTAGCTCAACACATGTCTTCTAATTAAAAAAATATAACCATACACACTACAATATCACATATGAATCAAACCAATATCGTCTAAAACATGAATGGTGAAAGTAGAGAGCTAACAAAGTGAATTTGAAATGACGGAGGTGAGCAATAGAGCGGGAATGAGGGTTTCACATGCAAATGGTGAAGATGATGGAGGTCTGAATGAGAACCCAGATAACAAGGATGAGGATGCATGGACAGAGGAAGAACAGAGCATGGCTCCTAAATTTCAGTTGCATTCAAGCAATGATAACAATTTCAAAATTGCAAACGGGAATGGCATGGCTCAGGTTTTGCACTCTCAAAAGTCTTAGGCTAAATGGCTGCATCGCCAACGGAATTGACCTCAAGCAAAAGGGCATCATCGTCTTTTAAAAAACCCTCAACCAGTTTTTGACATTTGTGCGCCTGAGGAGAAAGGAATTCATTCATTTCCAAATAATATTGTTTTGACAAAATCTTTTCCTAATAACATTCCATGTGCACCTATGGCCTTTTCTTCATGTCTGGGTGCCAGCTCTAGGAATGTAGAATTCCAAAAGACTCTAGCTACATTTCCTAATAATATTTTCATTCCTCGTATTGAGATAAAGTTATAGTCGTCAAGAAAGCCATCTTCTAATAGATCTGGTGATTGTCATGAGGACATAAAGTTGTAGACATCAAGAAAGCCATCTTCTCATAGATTTGTGAATTCTCATGAGGTTTAACTTTCTAATTATTTACTTAGCTCTCAAAAACAAGATCTTTGTAATACGACACTTATTTGCAAGATTTATAAATAATCTCCTCCTATGTCTTCTCTGCAATAGTGGGTGTTTGATAACTGGCATGGAGCTAATCAGGTATTTTATCATGTTTTTTTTTTATTTTTTCGATACCAAAGAGGAAAAATCAAGTATCTCGCAGACTAAGTCTTGGTTTTTGAATGGATCGGGTATTTTTTTGCAACCCTGGTGCCCAAATTTTAATCCTCGCGACTCCTGTATCCGTTTTATTCCATTTTGGGTCCAACCGCATAGTTTAACATTAGAGTATAGGGAGCCAGGCCTTGTTGATATTTTGGTAAACCAATTCGGCTTATTTCTGCATAATGACATGAATTTCTTTTCTCAGCCACATTTACCAGGTAGAGTGTGTGTTCTTTTGAATATGGATAAACCATCGCTAATAGTTATCAATATAAAGTCTGATCTTCTGGTGTGTGGGTTCAAAAGGTGTTTGTTGAATCCTCACACAATATTTGCCAAACATGTCACATTTCAGGACATCCTGTAGGTAGATGTTCATCAAGTCCACCAGTTGAAGATAACTCTAAACTTCCATCAAACCCTTTTGATGCTCCTATTCTTCCTCAACAGGAAGGGAAGCAAATAGTATCCAGCCCTAATCTAGAGTCCTTTTCAATTTGGGAAATAGGGTCTTCTTCAACCATATCTCGGGACATGGTCTCCTCTTCTCTACCTCTGGTCTCTGCCTCCGTAGATACTGTTAATGATTTTATTTTTCTACATAGGTATCTTAGTTTGAATATGAAGAATTTGATAACAACATGTAATGATGTACTCATAAATAGTCTTGTCCTTCACCTTTTCATTTTGGAATTCAAATTATCAAAGGCTCAAGCTAAATTTATTGTTCCTGGGCTTTCTTCGGGGCCTTTATTCCTCCTGATATTTATTTCCCTACCATTCACTAGAAGAATATTGAGATAGGATATAGTTCACCATCCATATCAAATAATATCAGAGGTTCACAACTTCCCATGGCATTGTCCCGCCAGTTGGATGCTCAGACACAAATAGGGTTACAACATCACTCTTCTCTATAGATAGATATGGAAGAGTGTGATTATCAGACTTCTATTGATTCAAAATTGGATGTACACCCTTCTTCCCCTGTTCTATGAATTACAAATAATCTTGGTATTCCTTCTGATAATTTCCTCCAAGATCATTATTCTACTCCAAAGTCTTTAGCGGCTCAAACTTTAGTTGAAGATGAAATGGATCTTAGCTTTCAACTAGTGTTGTCCATAGCTCAAACTTTGTCCCTTTCACAGCACAAGTCTCCCAACAAGAGAAGCAAGAAAAAATTATTTACTATAACTCAAAAGGAATTTGCATCTGGTAAGCAGTCAACATTGGAAGATAGCATCAGAAAAAAATTGAAGGGGGCAATTTTCTCTCTGAATGACCTATGAAGATTGTGTCCTAGAATGTTAGGGGCATTAATGCTCCTGACAGAAGAGCCCATATTAAGAACCAGTTAGAGGCTTATGGGGTTAGCATTATTCTTTTGCAAGAAACCAAACTTTCAGATTCGAGGTATGACTCAATTATTTCAAAATGGACAAGATGGAAATCATTCCATTCGGTGGAAATACGGGCTTCAGGTGGTCTTTTGGCATTATGGAATCCTTCCAATGTTTCCATATAGGTTTTACATGCTAATAATCATTGGAAGGCTTTAAAGGTAACCCAGTTTGATCTAAACTTTCTTCTTCTCAATATCTCTGCCCCAAATAACAGTGAATGACAGAAAAATATTTGGAAGGAAGTAGAGGTATTTTTTGAATCTCTAGATCATCTTTAAGTCATCATGGCAGGTGATTTTAATGCCACTTTTTCCTCTTCTGAGAAAAAAGAACGAATAATCCCTCCTCCAATTATAATGGAAGATTTTAATCTTTTTGTGCAAGATAATGCTCTTTTATATGTGATTCCAATGAAAGGAAATTTCACATGGACTAACAAGCGTAGTGACCTTTTACAAATAGCTGTTTGCTTGGATAGATTTTTAGTGTCTACTTTATGGATTAATCAAAAATTTGTTCTTCTCCAGAAATTTTGCCTTGGTCGGATTTAGATCGTTTTCCAATTTCTTTGTCATTGCAATCTTCTCAACAGTCTTTAAATGGGTCAAAATATTCTTTCAAATTCCAAGCTATGTGGTTTAGACGCCCAGATTTCATGACTTTGTTACAAACTTGGTGGCACCATTCCCCAAAAATTGACGGTCATTTCAGTTCCGCCTTCTTCACAAACTGAAGTACAACAAATACCAAATCGAAAAATGGAATGCGTCTATCTTCAAAAAAAAAAAATCTCAGAAATAGAGAATTTCTAAGAAGTTAGACAACATTAATGATTACCCTCCTATTGCAGTGGCAGTATTTGAGGAAGCTTACCAGTATTTCTCGCAATGTATAGGAGTAAAGGTAAAAGAATATGTTTAGTCAATTGATATTCATTCAGGACAGGTTAAATGGAAAGTTTTGCAAGCTTCGTTCCTTTCATATAATTTACGGTCTAATTTGAACATAGAAATATCCAACCATATAGTTTTCTTCAATCAATAACTAGATAGTATTATATATGCTCTTTCTAAAATAGGGGATTATTTTGTTAAAATGGGTTATAAAGCAGCAATGTCTTTGCAAGGTCCACATATATCTCATAGAGCATTATCCTTCTGTTGGTATCCGAGCATCATGCCCTAAGCTGGAAGTTTTTCTTGGCTAGCTTTGAAGCGTAGGATATTAACAAGTGATAGGTTGGTTAAGTTGAAGATCACATAAAATATTTCCACGTGTGTTCTTTGCAACTCAGACCCTGAAAATGTGGACCACCTATTCCTTCATTGCAAGTTTGTATTTGCATGTTGGGCATTTGTTCAAGATAAACTAAATTGGTCTGCTCCATTACCAAATAATATATGGGACCTATTCTCAGCATGGCCAGTACTTCACAAAAACTCTCCATTTGCAAGGATTTAGCGAATAGTGCGATCAACAATTTTGTGGGCAATATGGTGAGAGAAAAAAGTGGATTTTTAGAAAAGATGCCTCTTCTTTGCAATATGTTTTATCTCGTATTGAAAAATCCGTTTGTGAAGTAGTTTATGTATATATTTCTAAATCAAATTCAGTAGTATCTATTTTTTATGATTGGGATGCTAAGTAGCCAACATGTAGGGAAAAGTGGTAATGTTAAGAGAAGCACATTTAAATGGATTCCTCCCTTTATTAAGTTCATTAAACTGAATTTTGATGGATCCTAAAAAGGCAATCCGAGAGTCTTTGGTGCAGGAGTGGTGCTGAGAGATCATAGAGGCTCGCTTATTCAGGCCAAATCCATTAACCTTCTAATAGGAACAAATAACCAGGCAGAAGCTCAAGATTTACTTCATGGACTTCTTATGGCAAAAGAACTGAATACTAAATATTTGGTGATTGAAGGAGATTCTTTACTTATTATCAATGCTTGCAGAGAACAATAATCTTGTAATTGGAAAATCTCACATGTCCTACAACAGGTCCATGAGCTTCTTCAAAAGTTCCAATATTTTCAGTTGAATCATGTGTATAGGGAAGGCAATCAAGTTGCAGATTTCCTAGCTAATATGGCGGCTGGGCTACTTGTATCCCAAAAAATGTTTGAGAAAAAGGATGTCACTATCATTCCACAACTTCATCATATTCTTTTATCTAAAGAAGTGAAGGAACATCAAGGGACATGTTTTTCTTTTCTAACAAGTGTTTCTTTTGAAGGTTTCTCTTACGTTGTTTTCATTAAGCATAATTGACTAGGTTGCAGAATTGTAGATGGTCAAAATGCAAAAAATATCAGCATAACAATTATTTGGCGTCCTAGCAACAAAATATCTGCAGGAATGGTTTTATAAGACTGACTCTGAGGAGGCCATTAATGATGATTTCGTGCCTAAGAGTCTAAAATGTACAGAGGATGTCATATTTGAGCTGCATTCACATAGCACTTGCAATCATGGGTTCTTGTCACCTTCGAGTGTTATGGAAAGAGCACACAGGAATTCGAGGTACCAACTTCCTTGGAAGTTTCCCGTAAACACGATATTAGAGTAATTCTAGGTTTTGAAATCAATGTAATTGCTCCATCAAAGACCGATTCTAGAAAAGGAGAACCTGTACATATATTAGCTTATTACGGCAGGTGTGGACCAACAAATTTTTCAGAGAGAGAAGAATTCTTAGCCAATATAAGAAAGGGTTGCTACCACAGGGTAGAAACCATGTTACTGAAGCTTAAAGCTCTGAAAATGCCCTTAAAATAGGAACATGTTGCATACATAGTTGGAGACGGTGTAGCTCCAGGAAGACTGCATGTGGATCGGGCAATGGTTGAGGCCTAATATGTAGATAATATAAAGTAGGCATTTAGAAAATATCTATATGATGATGGGCCTGCTTATGCTAGGAATAGTAAGATTCTTTCTGAAACGGCAATAAAAATAATATGTCAGACAAGAGGAGTGGCTTCTCTTGCCCATCCATGGGCTTTGAAGAACCCTGTTTCTATAGTCAGAAGACTTAAAAATGCTGGACTTCATGGAGTTGAGGTCTATAGAAGTGATGGAAAAGCAGCTGGATTTAGTGAATTAGCTGATGCTTATGGCTTACTGAAGATTGGAGGGTCTGATTTTCATGGAAGAGGTGACCCTGATGAAACTGATTTGGGAAAAGTAGCTATTCTAGATTCAACAATGCATGAATTTCTCAAGGTATCTTAGTTTATTTGGTTTGATGCTGTTAAAGATATCTTACTTGGCTTTGCAGAACCTTTTGAACCAAAACTGGATAAGATTGTCTGTCCTAATGGTGATATGTCTTTGAGATGCAACGTCACTGGTAAGAAGGAAGAAACTGCAGCTTTTCGTCTATCTTCATGGTTGACAAAAGAGGAAAAGAAGTTGTTGAGGTGGAAGATGTTAAAGGTTAAAACTTTCACATACTGTTATCAACGAGGAGGGGAAACAAATATATGTTGTTTATATCGACACTGCTGAGGGATGATGCTACCAGGCCACCATTGCTCATACTTTTTTGAGTTATGATTTCTGATATAACATATATATGTTGTTTATATCAATATTGTGTGGGTAAAGGTGACTACATGCACCTAATGTCTTTTAAGGGTATATAGTCTTCTGAATTCTGATGTACCTCAAATTTTGGGTAATGAATAGTATGTATCCAGCTACTACTATACCCTATAGGATGCATTCAAAAATCCTTTTCTTCTATGTTGTGACTATGCTACTACTATATATCTCTATATAAATCTTTGGCATTTCTGCTCTATCTGCTAGTACTAAAATTCTAGCGTTTTGTAATATTCTCAAAATTAATATTAAATATGCAGCTTATGCCTTTTACTAAAAAAAAATAAAAATGGCTAAGACATAGCATGGACCAAAATCACCACCTCAAATATGAAACACCTCCAATAATTATCCATCAAACATTTGCAACATGCTACAATCATCATGTTAGTCAAGAACATGAAGAACACCACTGAATTAAAGAAAATCAGCAATAACACGCTCATTGGTCAATGTAGACCACCAACACGAATAACACACGATCTATAAACATCCACAACCATCATGAATTATCACATCTGTACCAACTCAAATTACTAGAATCACTATTATCATCATACTGAACTTCAAGAATAATAACCGAACTGACTATCAACCTAGAAGAATCACTTGTAGAGCTCCAAACAATGAACCACTTGAATTGAGGACACACACGAATGTCCCAAACATATTTGCAAATCAGTAAACTAAGATAGTACAATGCAAAGCAATGCAAATCAAAATATTGAACACTGGTAATACTGAACAACAGAAAACTAAGCACAACATAGATACTCACAACTCACTCAAATCTTCAAGCGAACCTCTAACACTTGAACTAAATCAACTAGAGATATCACTCTACAAACCCTTTGATCCACAAAAACTGGTTATCAATTTACAACATAAACCAACTAACTAAACTCCACTGCACCATTGCACTAGACAGAGAAAATATGTTGACATCAATGACAATACATTTGTTAGATATCATTAGAGCACATATTTGCAGCATACCACCAACAATATCCAACATACACAGCTTCCAAAGAGAGATTATACATAAAACATGGAGCACTTCAATCAAGGGAAAGGTCCTAACCAAGGAACACTAAAATGTACACATGAAGCAAGATTTCATGCAATAAAAGATATCAAATTATGAGAAATACAACTCAAAAGAAGAGACAATCTTCAAAAAAGTAATAGGGAGAAATGAATATACTATCCTTTACCCCCAAGAAAGAATACATGGAAGGTTTATGTTTCTGTCCAAGTATGATTGAAATTTAAAATGCATCATTGCATATGACAAGGAGCCCCCAATAAAGTGAAACTAATGATGTCATAGGGTGAGGAGAAATATAATAAGGTACAAGGAGTGCTAAGGCATTACCTCTTCACCAAGAAAAATTGTGAGATCAATTGTAAGATCTATGCAAGCTCGATCATATTGATCTTGAACAAATTCTTTAAAATCTTTACCATTTTCAAGAGTGAAAATAACAATGATCAAATATATAGTAAGTTCAACACTTTCTTTATTCTTACTGTTATGTTTTATGAAAGGAAAAACAATACGCTTATCATACGCCAATCTCCAAAATATTATTGTAGCTAGTTTTTCTTCATTTTCAAAATGGGAGGTCTTGTCTCTTGAGACGGAGAACAAGGTGTTCTAGTAGAAGAAAGATTGTTTTCTTGAGGCAAAAGAATTAGTAAAGAAGAAGGAAAACTATTTGATGTAGAAGCATGTTTGGATGGGTGATATTTTTTATGTCTTGCAAAATATTCCTTAAGTATTTGAACCTTACGAGCATCCTCCATAGATGTTTGAGAATTAGGATGTCGTAGGCCTTCTTTAGTAAATTGGGTGGGAGGGTCTACAAAGATCTTGATTCCTTGTTCATGTTTTTGAATTCCTTTTTCTTGATATCCTAGGTTTGAAACCTTAACATATCTTACTTCATAAGATATTCTCAATTGTGAAGGGGAAGGTCTTTCATTATGCATTTCTTCAAAATTTGTAGTGTAAGGACACATAGAAGGGTCAAAGGGATAATTAGATGAAGAGGAAATATCCCTTGTAGGGATATTCTCCATCCTATCATTAATATTCATGTCCTCTTTGATAGGTAAGAAAGGAGGATCCTTATCATCTAAGGCTTCATCTTTTCTTAATGTTATGTTTGGAGAAAAAGGCATGACATCATCTTGTCTAGAACTATGTTGATTATTAAGATAATCTCTAGGAGAATAAGGAGGATCTAAAGATATTGATACATCAACATTTTAATTTTTCCCTCCTTGCACTAGAGTATTCATATGAAAAGAAGATGTTGTCATGTTTCTCTTCAATGCTTTCTCTACATTAGAGAGGTCATTGATATGAGTATTTACTCTTTCCTCATTCCTATGAGATACCCTAGGAGAGGTACAAGTGTTAGCTTTCTTAGTGTCATTTGTAAGATTATCATTGTCTACAAAAGATTTAATGTGACCTACACATGTATGCATTTTCTTAAAAACATCATCATAACACAACATACAATATGGATAAAATCTTCGAGAGATAATTTGCAAGTAATAAATATCTTTGAAATTCTAAAATTTTAATATTCTAGATTACTATGAATGAAAAGAAGTAATGTAAAGTGAAATAAATAATTATCCAATACATGATTTTGATAAATGTAACTAAGGAACAATGTTATCACTTGTGAAATAGAAAACCAATCAGAGTTAATTAATTCCATTATGAAAAATGTTCAAATCTGATTTGAAGAGACAATTAAAATATTATGCAACCCACAAGTCAATTTTATAAATTAAATTTTTTATGAATTTAGCCTCTAAATTTAAGGAATTGAATGGAAAATATGATTTATGAGTGCAAATAAATCAGATCCGAGATCTAAAATCAGAATTAATGCAAATGTAAGAGAAATCAATTCACTAAAATGTAATGGTGGTAAAATTTCAGTTTCACCAATTAAGATAATAAAACCATGAGTCTTATCTTAGGGGACCATTACATTAAAAGAGGGGGGTAATTCTAATTAATCCAACCACAATTCATTTAGGAAAAGGGCTATGAATACTAATTAGATTTACCAATTTGTTGTCTCTCTCTGTTGAGTTAAAATTTTGATGTGAGTTGTGAAATTAGGGTAGAAAATGGGAAATTAAAGTAAACTGACAAAAATAGAATGTTGCAGATATCTAACAAAGCCACAAACTAGGATCTAGGCGAAAGAAAAGAATCAAAATCTATACCCAAAATCTTGAGCTATTTTTTTGAGATTGGGAAGTAGAGATTCACCCTAGTCCTTTGACTTTTGCTCCATCAAAATTTGAACCTGTTCATCATCATCAACTCTATTGGAATCTTCAAGTACAACTCCTAAGTCAATTCCCTGCACACATAGGGGTTTACCATAGTTAAACCTCAATTTAGGAATTAGTCTTTAATTGAATAATATAAATTTACAGAAGTAAATGTTAGGAGATATACCTCAAATTTGCAATGGTTGATAGAAAGATTGAAAATGCAATGCTCTTTGAATGTAACCACAAATGTTGAATGTAATGGCATGAAAAACACATGAACATGAAAGACCTAATCAAGCACAAATTCTTGTATGAAGTTTGGTGTAAATTTGGTTCATAATGAATTCTCAATGGATGCATAAATAAAAAGCTCAATGGATTGGATAAAAAGATGTCTTGAATTCATAAAAATGCTTAATGATGAATGCTCAATGGATGCATGAATATTATGGATAGGTCATGGATGATCAAATAAATTTATACAATGCCTTTTTATAGGCTTCCGTATGTAAATTAATGATTAGGTGAACCTCCAATGGTCAAGTGTATCCACAAGGACCAAAATCCATCAAAACATAGAGGAAGAGAGTTTTCCCATATTCAAATTGGGTCATGTTTAAGGGGGATTGGAATGTTTTGCAGTGCCCTTCTCCAATACCAAGGCGCTCCATGCCATGGTCCTCCAAAAAATAAGACTGAAAAAGGGAAAATGGGAGAACGCAACCTCAGGATGGGGCTTACTTAGTGGTGCCAATAGGTGACATCAACGTGGGAGTAAAATGGAGTCAAAATGGCCTTAGGGGGAATGAAAATTGTATATGCTAAAGTAGGACCACAAACATGAGGTTTGAATTATATTTGTTAAAATCTATGATAATACAGATTGATTTATCTTCAATCATATTCCTATGCTACCCAAGGATATCTACAAGTGATGAGAGTGGTTGAGATTGCTCATGGTCTTTTGTTTTGTTTTTTACTTATTGAATGTTTTCATGAAATTTTGGGGCAAGTATGTCTAGGGTGTTTGTAGTTGCATGTTCACTTTGTGACTATCGCACATACCTTGACCTTTAACATAGATTATTTTTAGTATGGATTAAAACATTCCTTGTCTGCAATGTGTATTTATTTGAAAAGGGAAAGCATTATTGCTCTGGATTAATATGCCATGGTGTGACACATCCTCTTTCCATAGTAAATCAAGCTCTCTAAAGATAAAGTGCACTAATAAAAGTAAAGTTATCTTACTACTAACTATTATCCATCTACTTTTTGCCTCTTGCTAATATTTTTTCAATCAATCCTCATGGTCCTCTTCTTCTTGTGCTCTAGTACACAAACTATAAATCTAGGACTCGTATATTGATCTTTTGACCTTCTATTTCACTTTTGTTTGCAGCTTTGCGATTCTGGCATTATTTTCGAGAAATTGGCCTCTTGCTCCAATTTTTTTGTCAATTTTTGAAGGGGACACCCTTGTAACCCATTATGGCTAGGGCAGCTTTTAATACGATTTTTCTTGGTTTTTCTCTCAAACAACACTCTTAATCATATTGTCTCAAAGAGGGCTAAAATATAGACAATAAAAATTGCTTACCACTTATAGCTATGCTTTTTATTAACATGTCTTATTGTTGGTCATTTGGTCTTTATCATTCATTCACATTGTGTCTTTCTCTTGTTAATTAAATCATGATTGTAAGATAATTAATTATTAATTATATTTTCTAATTTTATCATTTTTTGTCAATTAATCCTCAATCACTCTATTCATCTATCCAACTAAATCATTTTGTCATTTATATGTTAGCATTATGTTATTTATTGTAATTGATGTCAAATCTTGTTGTCCAGATAAGGTCTGGATGTGGTATGTGTTGGCATTTGCATGAATATTTCACTAATGAAGTTTAAGTGTTGTCATTGATGTCAATTGTAACCGATAATGGAGTTGTATTGCAACCGGTAGTGATGCAGTAATGCAACTGATAGTTGAGCAAGTGAAGGGAACCGGTATTACTATTGTAGCAGTGAGATCAACTAGTAACCCTACCTGTTGATATGTCAAACCCTAACCGATGGAGCTTGGTGAATTAGTTGTGTTGATCTATGATCAAATGGTGATTGGAGATGATTATGCCATGTATGCATGATGCATGTGATGAGTTTCAAGTGGTTTTTGGCACGTAGAAATGACTATTTTATCTTGGGAATGAGTGAGTACATTGCATGAAGTGGAAACCGCATGATGAGTTACACACTAGTACATTCGGAGGTAATTTCTGACGGTCGATTGTCGGATTTGTGACTAATTTTCGTCGGAGTGCTGACAAAAGTAGCCGTTGAAAACTCATCATTGGATTTGTCGATGATGCCCTGACCGTCAAAAATACGACAATCCCATGGATTCTGCCAAAGGTGGGCATGATTGCTCTTCCAGTAAAAAAAGTCATCCGACATGCAACATCCCCGTCGGATGCTTCAGTAGATTTCATCGCAAAGCCGACGGCGATTTGGAACTTCGCACCGACGGTGATGCTATTTGTCCGATGCTTGTGTCGTCGGTCCATTCAGAGGCATCAATGACCATCTGACTACAAAGTATCGTCACACGTACAGCATCCTCGTTGGATGATTGTGTGCTTTGAGTCAGAAGTGCGACGACTCCAAAACATTTCACCGACGAGAACGTTGTATGTCCACCGATTTCATCGTTGGTGGAAAGCTTGGTATTCATCATAATTCCGACGATGATAATATTTTTATGAATTTTTTTTTTATTATTATCCAATCATTGATATGTATAGCAAATGCTATCCTATCCCCACCACCTACCAGTAGGGGGCATAGGTTTGAGGCTAATATGAGGTGCATGGTTTGAAGCTAATATGATCAGGTGCACCATGGTTGAGATGGTCCAACTCCCTAGTCTCACTCTACGACTAATCTCATGCCATATCTAAACGAAAGACATCTCAAATACATCATCGGTGGAAAGCTGCAAAATGCCATTTTCATACATAAGCAGGACATACACAATTGGGCACAATCACCAAGAGAACGGTAAAAAGTGTGTTTGAGATCATTGTCCTAATTATGGTGTGGTCACAAAGAGATCACCATAAATATGTCAACCTTTCCTTCATTTAAACACCCCAATTAGGACAATGATCTCAAACACACTTTTTACCATTCTCTTGGTGATTGTGCCCAATTGTGTATTTCTTGCTTATGTATGAAAATGGCATTTTGCAGCTTTCCACTGATGATTTATTTGAGATGTCTTTCATTTAGATATGGCATGAGCTTAGTCCTAGAGTGAGACTAGGGAGTTGGACCATCTCAACCATGGTGCGCCTGCATATGTATATAGTTTTGTGTATTCATTAAAGATTTTCATTTAATTTTGAGCATTTTGGTTAGCAAATCAAGGGTGCACTTTACATTCTTGTTGTTATCTAATTCACTTACTTTAGCTCTATTTCTTTCTTCAAATTTGTGGTCTAGAGCTCGTCCCTAAGAAAAGATTGTTGGTTTTGTCTCCCCTGCTTTGGCTGGAGAGTTTCTTGCTATCTCTAGTAGTTTGCCCTCAGAGTTTGGCTTCTCTATTGGTCGGACTGCTATTTTCCCTACCTTCTTCTCCAAGTCCTCCTCCTCTTGTTTCCAAGATTTTTCCTTTTCCTTCTACTCAATGGCCCTTGGTTGTGCCTTCATGCCCTCTTAATGTTTTCACTGGGTTCCTGTTTCCTTCAAATGGTGGCTTCTCTATGTTATGCAATATCCATCTTGGATCTTGCAACATAAAATTTTGGCATGGTTGATGTTGATGCGAGTGATTGGACAATTGTTTTTTATCACATTTTTTCTTTGAGTAAGAAGATACTTCTCAAGCAGTTTGGTGCTGTCAAAAGATAAATAAGTTGTCAAGAAAGGTGAGGGCTAAAAAGAATCTTTAGATTAATGTTTTTGACTATGTTGGTTATTGTTGATGTGGTTTTTAGTTGATTTTCTTCAGTTATTCTTCACCAATAGCCTATTTATAACAACTCTATCTATTTGGAAGTGGGTCCTCTCTAGAACCTACAACCAATCTATCAAAAGAAAATACATATTGGAACATGCCATCACAAAAATGTGTCATTTTTATATGTAAAACTAGAATGTTCAGGTTTTCTTGAAAACAATCAAATTGAAATTATCATCTTGGTCTTACAAGTATTAGGGTTCTTACCTAGCAAGATGCTCCTCACAAGGATGATTGTATGTTGTCCAGACTGGCTCGCCCTGGAAAAGCCTCAGGATCGGTGATAAAAGTCAAAGAAACAATAATAATATCCTCTAGTTCATATAAGAAATGATTTATAGTGAGTGTCCTTGAGATAAAAGAGCATTTACATTAATGTAGTTGTTTGTGTTGAGGGTAAATCAATGATATATTCCTCATGGGAGGATAATCATATCTCCCTTCTTAACCCATCTTTGTATCCATTGATCCTCTTTATCCCTTACATCAGAGGAGCCTATAACAAAAAAACATAAACCTCAAGTGTCAGTATATGTCTTCGCTAGAGTGAGCTTGCTAATAAGCTATTGCTGAAATTCCATGACTTTGACCATAAAGACACATAGACTCGGTTCAGGTAATGTATATGAGAAGTAAAGGACAATGGAAACTTTTCCATTGTCTGTAATAGATAGCAAGAAGGAAAGATTGTTATCTATGTAACATCTATTTGACAATTTTGGATTCATAACTTTATGTATAAACATATACAACCATGGTATACTGCAAAATAACATAAAAAATCTATTTCATGTAATCAATAATTTTGTACAAAGGGGAGGATGCTAATTATGTCACCCAAAATATTCACAAACAGGTATTGAAGGAATGCTGACAATAAATATGATAAAATAATGCTTGGTTTAGAGGATATAGCTAATTCACCCCTCAATTTAAAAGAAATATCAGGTAAAATTTAGTACTTCTTTTAAGTTGATCACATTATGATGTAGCACATTAATCAATACTACAACACTGCCACTGGAAAAAGGCAACAATCTGTCAAAAAGAAATAGTGATAAATGATAGGGATATAAACTGTGCTAAAATGGTTTTGAAATATTTAGCTCTTTTAATATAAATCTAACTTTTATTTAGCAAAAAAATATATTGATGAGTAAAATGGTAAAAAAATAGAGTTTTTTCTATATATTGAACATGGAAGTTTCAATGATGGTGTTTTGAGATGGATAATTGGAATCCCACTATTTTCCCTAGATTGTTTTAACCAAAATTTTGGACATGATTCCATTTAGTTTGCACTCCATGGTTCACAGGTTATTAGGATTAATGGTTATGTTTCCATGGTGTTTGGATCCAAGCAAAAAAAGTTCAATGAATCAATAAATGTAGTTTACTCGATACAAAATTTTTGTATATAGATATGGTATACAACATACATGGTGCATGGCAGATCACAAGTTCTCTGATGATTGATTGACAAGAAATGGCAGATCTACTAACAAGTTTCTTCTTGTTCTTAATGGTCCACAAGTTTACTATTTGCAGATTATGTTTCATAGTCACAGGTTGATGGATCACATAGATCATTAATTATAGATTATTTCAAGTTGTTCATGGTTTATTGTCACCTAGTTTCTTACCTAATTTTGCATTGTTTTCTACTTTAGTTCCTAGCATTCATCTGCACTTGAGTCATTCCTATGTTGCTTTAGATATGTTTTTCATGATTTATCCTCAGCTTCCATGGTTAGTACTAATTTTGCATTTGAGTCAACATAAGTCCTAGTTGTGTATTGTACTTCACACATCACAAAAAAAGGGTTATTTTAGGAATTAGGATACAATATGGTATTTTACAGTCCTAATATCTAGGTCATTAAACTTTCACATATTGATGTATCACAGTTAATTATTTTATAATTTGATGTGTGCTTAATGTACCTAGTTTATGGAGTGATTACATGTTTGTTTGATTGGAGAAAATTAACCAGTCCAATTTGTAGGCTAGGGCTGTTATATTGTCAGTAATAGGGCTTGGTACATACATTGAATTAGAAACATCTTTTATTGATTAATATAAATTCAAAGATATTATTTTATGAATTCTGGTGTCTTATATAAAAAAATACCAAGACGTAAGTATTGGAGCCAGTGTTCCACAAGGACATTTCCTCCCCCAAAACTCTTTGTTTTTGAAATGGGGACACCTTTAGAGTACAGGGACTTGGATGGGACGTCGCCCTGCCACCCCAGTGCAATCCAATACCATCATCTTTGAGACATCTCTAGGACATCCTTGAGACATTTGAGGGACTCCCAAGAGCCTCTTGACCATCCCAACAACCCATAAGTGATTTTACAAAAATCAGAAACTTTTTTCAAACTCCATGCCCAAGATCAAACCATCACAGCCTATGGGCCCCACCCAAACCCCACTAGCTTTATAAAACTGCCTCCTATTTTTGTTTCAACTCAAAAAAACAAAGAGCAAGAAGCTGACAACTTTGAATGTGAGAGTGAGAGTTGCATGTGCCAGGTGAAAAAGTGAGAGTGCAGAGAAAGAGGGTTGAGGAGAAGTAAGAAGAGAAGTGATGCCAAGTTGCCAATTTGTAATGGTCTACCCCTGTTTTGAAACCAATTTCTTTTGCACCTTTTAAACTATGCTTCTTGACAAACAATTTACTTGAATGCTCTACTGCTAATTTTTAGTTTGTCTTTCTTGATTTTGTGAATTCCAATGTTTGTTTGCTGATACTTCTAAGATGGCATTTTGGCAAACAACATGTATGCACTGAAAGGGTTTCAATTTGGAATTGATAGTGTAGATATCACTTTATAATAATCAAGATTTGCATTCACTGAAATGATTTTAATCAACTAAAGAGCAATATTCATGACTTAAAAGTAATAAAAAAACTTACAAGGATGAGGCATATTCATGACTTACAAGTAATAAAAAAACTTACAAGGATGAGGCATATTCATAACTTTTGCAGTCCTGCCTTGGATATCAACACTAGAAGCAACTCATATTGTTCGTGTACATACAAGACAATATGGGAGTTCATTATACCCAACAACTTGTGGTGTTGTTGTTTGTGTTGGCTCTATTGGACCCTACAATTAAGATTCAATATACATTATTCAATAAGATTAACTGTGCAACATAATGAAATATTGAAAAGTGTGTTATCTTGTTGAGCTTCACTTGCTTTCGAGAATAGTTTAATATTCTCTACTTAACAGGGCCAACCACGTGAAGGTGGAAGCTCATTTGGCCCCTCCCCCCCCCCCAAACATCATTCTAAATTCCCCATTAACATCTTATAACATTCATTCATTCATTCTTTCTACCATTAATAAAATATAGCATTCATTCATTAATATCACATAACGTTCATTAACACATAACATTGATTAACATTAATTAACATGCAACATTCATCAATATTAATTAACACATATCATCCATAACCATTAATTAGCACATAATTACATTCACTAACACATAAAAATTAGTCATTATCAAATAAGTTAGATTACAATCATTTGTTTTTTTGTTTTTTCTTTGAAGCTATGAAAAGACTAAGTGGAACATTGGTTTCTTTATCATTTCCCCCCTCTGCAGATGTTCTGCCAACTTCTCGTGATCTCAATATATGCCTATTCCTATATTGAGGATGAGGACACTGAAGCGAAGGGGGGTCCTCTACAATAACAAAGAAATGGGTTAAATTCAAAAAAAATTTTATTATTGTTACAAGTATTTCATTAATTTAGAGAACATAATTGTTGTCCTGTTTACCTGATGGGGCCACATCATTTTGTGTAGCCTCAACCTCAACATGCTGAACACCCTCTAGATCATCTAGAGTTGAAATACTAAAGGTTACATTAATGTTGAACACCAATTGCAATTATATTTGTTTAAAGAAATAACAGCGGTCCTCTTTACTTGAGTGTGGAACATCACGTTCCTGATGTTGTGTACCCAGATCATGCTCCACTTGCTCACCACCGACTACATGCTCTAAAATATTAACAATAAAGGTTACATTAATTACTAGTCTAATTAGAAATTAAGATGTTTAATTGTATTAATAGCTAAATAAATAAATTTGAATAGAAAATGAAAACCTCCACTACTGGCATGCACATCTGGACCTTCATGCGCAGGTGGTGTTTCATGATTAGCGGGGTGCATTCCAATGACATGCAGATTGTTATCATTGCTTGCTTATTTTAAACAAATATAGTCACTTTATGTTGGAACTCAACATCAATTAGATTATTTGGTAAAGTATTCAATTTGAAACAATTTCCATTTAGCATATTTACCTGTATGATGGATGCACTCAAATGTTGTGTATGCCCACTCAATTCTCATAGCTGATTAGCCATGGCTGAATAGCCTTGCTGGTAGGCAATTCTCTTGTCATCTTCTATGGGTGGTCTATTGAATTCAGAGCCTTGCATTTTTGCTTGGTACAATGAATTTTGCTTGCATTGTTTGATAAAAAAAAAAAGTTTGCAATTTATTAATATTTTGATGCAATATTTCGTTTACATGAGATACTTACAATTCGTGCTGCAAGTTTTATGTAACCACTAGAGCCGAGTTTGTGTTGCCCGTGCTTTTCTTGCCTTGCCTTGGTTGCCTTTGATGTCTCCTGTATTGGTCCCTCACATACTTTAGATATGTGCCAACTTTTTCAAGGAGCTTGGTTTTGTCAAAGGTGTCATTTCCAAACTACTCAACCATTTGGTTTGTCAATTCATCTTTTAACCTTTTTTCTTGGTCATTCCACCTTTTAAAGCAAAAACAAACCTGTTAGATTCATAAATGAACTGAAGCTACATTTATTACACTTCAAGAAATGGATCAAAGGAAAACTATTCTAGCAATGATATGAAATCAAAATAGTGGATTAGAGTTAGTTCACATATGATGTATCACCTTCTACGTATGGTGGGCCCAAATATCTACAATGTAATGTCACTAAGATGTTTATAGAAAATATCATTGCCTGCAAAAAGTTCATGGGATCATTAGTCCAAAACGAGTGATCATAAAGTAAATTACAATTAGAGTATATATAATAATAATTTTAAAGTACCTGGAACCTTTTGTATCTCAAAGGGAATCATTTCTTTGTCGCTGACCACCAATGTGGCCTGCAACGTTCCCATACTAGCAATACGAGAAGATCCAGGAAATGATGGTATGCTATTAGTAGCAGTCACCTCTGGCACATCCTCATGTGCATCTCCTCCTGCAAAAAATGAATCCAGTATGAAATGGCATTAGAATTAAAGAAAGAACGCTTGAAGGGAAATAAACACATGAAAAAAGATAGAGTAAAAGAGGGATCTACCAACAGTGGGCAAGCCAATATGACGTGCAGTAGAGGACATTTGCATGCTACATGTTGCCAACATTGCACTTAGCAATATAGGTGAGGGTAACCTCTGATGAGGCGGTGACGACATTTGCACAGTAACATTGACAGCACCTAAAGAATAATACATTATATATAATGAACATTAAATATATGAAAAGTGCAAGAATTGTAAACAAGGAGCAACCTTTATTTTGAAATTGACAGTGTCAAGTATGATGTGTTTTGGGTACTTAGAGTGATAAGCCAAGCAAGTGATAATACAAGAAAATCATCATCATCTGAAGATCCTACAACACCCTGATGGTGGGAATGATTTTCATGAGAGCGGATAAATTGCTGTAAAAACAATACATACATATTTTACTTAATGAAATAAAAGAGAATAAAATATAAACCATTATTGAACTTTTGTTATAATTAAAGCTTTCATTACTGCTTACTTGTAAGTTTTCTAGTTGCTCGAAGCAATAATTCCACCCTCTCTCATATCTCATCAGTAATAGGATGCACGGCTACCAAAGCAACAATCTCTTTTCTAATTTTTATAAGAGGCATTTTTAAGAATTTCATAAGGTGTGTGGAATCTTTAGGGTCATCATCACTTAACCGTAATGATTCCACATCCCTAGAAAGATGCTCAGGTACTACAAGTCCCTTTCCCTTTCCCTGAACATCCATCTATGTCAAGAATATCATTAACAATTACAAAATTAGTATAAATCACTAAAAAAAAGAACATAATAATGTAACAGTTTGCTTCTATCTAATTTGTACAATTACAATGAGGTTTACCTGCTTGGTAGAAGTGTCGCAAGCTGCATCCCTATATGCGATATGTGATGGATCCATGTTGGCCCGTGACAAAGAAAAATATAAAAAACGTTAGCGAAATTAAACCAATAGACTTAGAAAAAAACTTCATAATAAAATGGTATATTGGATTCATTAATTGGAGGTTGGTTAGTTTATATGGTATATAGTACATACCACCCCCATGATATTAACTTTATTTGTATCTATACGATTCAAACTGTAATCGATTAGAAGCTCTTCGCCTACACTTATTGATTTTATCGCACATACAAATACACGATTTCCCTCGCGCGCCTCAAATATGCAATTGGATTGTTTATTAGTTGACCTAGGTCACGTACTATTTATAAAACCTACAATATTCCTTGTTTCTTTTGGCCGACCATCAATGTATACAGCCACTCATTTACTTTGATCATTATCTTTTTGTTGTATATAATTTGGTAATAGTGCATACCTATGCATACTTTTTTTATATTTAACAATCTCCATCCAATTATTGTAATTGTAACAAGGTCCAACAAACTCCATCAATTCAACAACTCTATTGTAACAGACCTTTATACCGTCCATGGAAAATAAGCCTAAAACATGTAACGACGAAGGTGCTATGCGATATATCCTATCATTAACACAAAAATTGATGTTTATTGGAGGAAGTTACTTGGGCACCCATTGTTTCTATAGATGTCTATACCTCAGTGGCACATCAATGTCACCTTTGGTCTCATCATCATAAGAACATGACCCCCCTTGAGCAAGGAAAAATTTCATGCATTTATTGAATTTTCTTCTAATCTTTTGACCTCTTGTTGATCTCCCTATTGTAGACCTACTACATGTATCACTTTCATTTTCTATTCCTGCATTTTCCACACTCGATGAAGATAGATCTAACAAATACCTATTTGGGGCTACCTACACTCCATGAAATGAGAGAGTTAATTAGTAATGAGAGAGAAATTTTGCAAATGAAGGTAATGTTGATGAAGAAGTCAGCCCTAAAGTTAATTTTGGGATTAAAATTGGAATAAGTCCAACCGAGGCCTCAAGTATTGATAACTATACTAGATTTGCTGCCAATGTCGAGGTTTGAAAAACTAAGGAAGTTTGTTTTCCAAGTAATTTTTAAAAAATAAACTGTTTCTATAGGGTGTATTGACTAGTTATACCTATCCATCCATGAGACTATGCAGGATCCTTGTCAAAGGGGTTCAGGGTCCTGTACAATGTAATTCAATTATCTTATGTTAGCTAAAAATTACATAGTACACAACATGAACAACATGAACTTTGTAGACAAAAAGAGTATTAAATAATAAAAAGATGTTGTCATCAAAATCATTGTAAATTTTTTAATTCCTTACCTTTACTTTATGTAGACTATGTAGGATCCTCAACTAAATGGTTGATGATTTTTGTAGTCAACGACCTATTCCCACCAAGGGTGACATCATCACATAGGGACTATACCCGAAATCAACACCATCAATTGAGCATCATAAGCATTACTACATTTTTAAGTTGATAAACAATAAATACATACGTATCATAAGAATTAGAAGCATCACATGATATGTCATCATATATGTAATTGAGCATCACAATTAGCATCACATATGTGTCATCATAAACATGTAATCCATCACATATGTATCATAAATCACCATCCATCACATAGGTAATAAACAATCCACGTTCTATAAATAAACAGAAAGTTCAAAAAATGTCACATGCATCATCATAAACATGTGATCCATCACATATGTATTTTAAATCAACATCCATCACATAGCTAATAAACAATCCAATTTCCATAAATAAACACAGTTTAAAAAATGTCACATAAATAGTTACTCTCCCTATCTCCATCTCCATATTAAAAGGTGCATCATGAATTAATTATGTAATGGCATTAGAATTCAAAACATAATGAATTAATTATGTAAAAAAAACTCTATCAAGAAGTCAATGTTAAATAGATAATATACTAATCACATGCCTCATACATTTCATTCTTCATCATCATGAACATCAAGGTCATCATCGCCATCATTATCATTAGCATCATCATCATCATCATCATCATCATCACCATCAATGTTTTTTCCATCATCATCACCATCATCACCATCACCATCACCATCACCATCACCATCACCATCACCATCATCATCATCATCACCATCTTCTTCTTGTTCTTCTTCTTGTTCTTATTCATCATCATTGAGAAACTGTCGATCATGATCATCATCCACTTCATCTTCTACTTCTTCGGTTTCTTCTTCTTCCATCACATTATATTTTATCGACCTTCCTCTTGGATCATGTCTAACAACAAATGACCAACCCGGTTTATGTGGAACCTCTAAGTAAAATACTTGCTCATATTGGCTTGGAAGAACATAGGGCTCATCCCCAACTGGTTCAAATGACCTTGTATTTAGCATTATAAAACCATTATCATGTTCAATAATAGTTCTATCATGATCATTTTTATTCAGTCGTAGCCTGTACCATTTGACGACAAACAAAACTAATTTGAAGGAATTAAAGTCACACTCAAGTATATCATCCAAAATGCCATAGTATCAATTTTCAGACTATTGAGGATGTATGTCATTTCTCGATGAAATATTTGTCACCTCAAAGACTGTAGTGATGCTAGAATCACAAGTTTTCTTCGTATCATCCAACTTTTTAATGTGAAATTTATGACCATTGCAGCACATAGCGTTGTGGTGTTTGACCTATGATATTTCAAACATGTAAAATTTATTCCATTGTGTTGATAAACATATGGGTGATTAATAAATTTATACGTACCTGTTTATCTCTTAAACCATATGCTAAATCAATTTCCCTTTGCGTAGCATTGGAATCTCCATTATGATGAGCTTCTTCAGCCAATGAAGCCACACCTTCCCATGTTAACGTGTGTCCAGAATGTTGACAACGTTCAATCCATACTGTCATCCAATCAAGATTGTTCGCAATATACAAATGTAGTGCATCCCACTTTCGACCAACTATACAAAAAATAAATAGACGTCTTACAATCAATTTATTTTGAAGATTAAGAATTAATTAACTACAATAACATCTTATAATTACCTCTCACTTTCCTCAATCTACCTTTCCCCTTCAAGTACTCCCCTTCGAATTTGTTAATGGTGTTGGGATCCCAAATGCGATCCACGTGGATCTTTGCTGCAAACTTAGGAAGATATTCAAAAATATACACCATAGTCTGATATACCATATATCCCTCCACCATAGAACCCTCAAGATGTGCTCTTTGTCGAACCAAAGCCTTAAAAAATTTAAGTGTCTCTCAACCATCCACATTGACCTAGTGTGTACAGGCCCACACAATTCAATCTCCTCAACTTGGTGTATGAGGTAGTGTTCTTGTGCATTGAAAAAAGTTGGAGGTAGACACTTTTGCATTTCACACATTAAATGAGGAATTTTTCTCTTCCAATATTTTATATCGTCTTATGGATTTCTTTACATGACAACCACCTACAAGATATTCAAGATGCAAAAAAATATATTACATAGCAAGTAAAATAAATATCAAATATAATATCTATACAATGAGCTAAACAAATATCACTACTTACCTCATGTATTTTCCATTATCATATATGACTTACTTGACATTATTGTCAAAGTCATCCGCGAGAGATAGAGGTAGAACATACTACAACAATTATAAAATTATCTTTTCATTTTTTTGTAACATAATACAATGAAAAGTACACGTACGCGCAATACTTAAATACATACTAAAAACACAAGAACATGAATTACCTTAATGAAGGTATGCCAATCATGTGTTTTCATCCCTAGCCCAAATTCACTTTTCTTTGATATGAGATTGTTTATGTTCGCAGCAAATCCTGTGGGAAATCGAATTTTTCATATGACTTCTTTTATAGCATTGCTTTGTTGGTCCGTTAATAAACAAGGAAGCTCACCTATATTAATCTGGTCTCCATGGCTATTTGCTTGAATGACATTTATCATTGCATGATTGGAATCCTAAATGTCACTATATATTTTGACAATTTTTTCTTTGTCACGCCTTCCATCCAATATTTTCCATATTGCCTCTGTTATATTCTTTCCAATATGCATACTATCAAACAAATGAACAATTTGTAACTGCTCATAGTAGGGCAACCTACTAAACTATCAGGGATAACTTTTTAGTCCCTTAGGAAGGTGGTCATTTATGCCTTCACGACCTTCATGATCATCAATCACATCATCAGTAAACAAAACATAATAGAAAAGATATTTTATGACAAACCCATAGATGGAATGGCATTACCTTGATGATTAATTCTATTATATTCCAACTTCCACAGGTGAGGTGTCATTCTTTGTGGCTTTGATGTATTCTCTTCTTTCCCATTGAAAAGATGTTTTTCAGTATTTCGATACTTATGATTTTTGTGGAGAAAGTGCCTATACTCATCAAACACCTGCTTTCCTAAACTTTTTGAATACGAGATTTCATCTTTGGACCACAAACAGGACATGCAAATTTTCCTTTTGTTTGAAGACCTACAAGATAATGTTTAATTGGATTAAATATGATAATTTTTTGAATTATAATGTTCATGCACAACTTAAACACTATAACATACCACAAAAATGTGTTAGCCTCGGGGCATCATGTATTGTCCATAGAAGCATCACATGGAATTGAAATTGTCTTTGTCCTATTGGTCTAGAGACGTCATACATAGTGACACCATTCCATAACTCCAACAACTCGTCGATAAGAGGATCAATATATACATTCATATCTTTAACTTGGTACTTACCTAATCGAATGAACAAAAACATTACATAATTATTATGATCATTTTACTACAATATTTATAATTAAATTTAGATGACTATATTTAAATGATAAAATACCTGGAACAATCATTGCCAACATTATGTGCTCCCTTTTTATTGACATCCATGGAGGAATGTTATTGTGGATAACAAAACTAGGCCACACTAAATAAACAGATCTCATCTCTCCAAATGGATTGACACCGTCCGCTGCCAATGAAAGTCTGAGATTACGAGGTTCATCTTTAAAGTGTGGCCACTTTTCCTCTATGTCCATAAATGCTGAACCATCCATAGGCATTCGAATAATGTCATCTCGACTTCTATTGCATGCATGGTAATCCATAAATTGTGCCAAGCTAGTGCACTTGAATAATCGTTGCATACGTGGAATAATAGGAATATAGCGAAGAACCTTGCGAGGAACCCTTTTTATTATTTGATCTGTTTGATATCTACTGATATGACATTCAAGGTATTCAGTTTGAAATTCATGTTGTTTTTGATATATAATATGATCATTGGGACAAGCATCTATTGTTTGATACTCCATTCTAATATCTTTCATAACGGCAAATAATTCTTGGTATAAGCGAGGTAGAATATTTGATGGTGGTAACAAAAACTCACCTATCAATCTACAACAAAAAAATATAATTTGTTAATATAAAGAATATTAATGGTACAACATGATTCATAGTTTATTATGACATATATGACATACCTTTACATACGTGACATTGTTATGTTGGATAAACCATTCATAACCTTCAAGTTCACCAACAATAATACAATAGAGAGAAGAGTTTCCCAAGAGCCTTCGTAAAGGGCCTCAAATGCCTTCTCAAGTAGAGGGACATCATGAACAACATCAAGGTCATCTTCATCATCATGATCAGCTACATGAGTACTAAATGAGTCATGGATCAATGTATTTATACCATCATCTTCAATTGTGTTTTCTAGCTCATGATCATCATCTTCCATGGGATCATTATCTTCAGCTTCAATATTCACACCTCCATGTTCGTCCACTTTGAAAACCATATTCTTCGGGTTGTGTTGATCCATACCATGTGCTCAGGGGTGCTCGACCTATATAAAATTGATAAACATAAATAAATCATGATCTCATCATCACGTGATTTATTATGTATATAAATTGTTAAAACAATATAATGAAAAACTTACCAATGGATGATAATCATGTCCACCTTCAATGAGACCATGCAGCCTACAATGTTTCTTCATTGTTTTGATTAGAAGTCTTCTAGTCTTTAACCCCTTACAAATTTTGCACGGATAATAACATTTTCCATCACCTTTTCTTTTCAAGTTAGACCACAATCTAGCAATTGTCTCCTTATTTTGTTATTCATTGATATTGTCTCACATGGTCTTTCTTCACAGGTAAGAAAATCGGGCTATAGACCTAGTTATATAGAAGTTGAAATGTTAGTTATGAAATCATGTTTCAGTATAATATACTAAATCAAATTACTTGAAAATAGAAATTATCATGATTGAACCAAAACCATTTAACTCTTCTTTTTCATCTCAAAACATATCTAATGGCTTTATGGTATGCAAACCTTGTATAAGGTATTAAGTTGACTGTTGTCTAATTGGGATAATCCATGAGTGTGTAATGTGAATTCAGTATCCTAAACATTGGAGAGACCTTATCTGACTTGCCTAATCAATGTGGTTGCTATCCTAATATGAAATACTGAGTTCTACCCTTGCCTCTACATCAAACTTCTCACATCATGTTTCTTCAACAAAACACACTAATATGAATTGAGCCAACACCATCAGGATAGGGTAAAGTCTCAATATGAAAACTAATCATAATACATGAAGACGGGGTTCACACATAAGTGTTGGCTCTCAACAATGCCACACTTCCAAAATTGTCAGTCTCAAGACTTGTCCAATTGGGTGAGCACTCATTGATGACCACAAGGCCAAATCAATGTATGTAGGCTTCAAACTCCTAACTCTAGGCTAAGAGGACCCTACAAAAGGTCTATGAACAGTCACTTGGTATTACAATAGAAAGACCCTTCCTCTAAAACTTTGTTTGCAACACACACATCAATATTGGTAATAATTGTTATGATGGATGGTCTATTAGGACGGTAAATAAAATGCTTATTCTTTTTCCACCCTTTGAAACTACAACAAGGTATTTGTGGTGTAGGTGCACCAAGGCAAACAAATTCAAATTTGAAGACCTTTGATACCAAGGAGGAATGTCCAACATCCAAAAAATTCAATAAATTCAATCATGAGATCCTAAAGCCAATAATGGCTTTTGAAACTGAAAAAAATGCAAAAGTTGTCAAATTATCCTGAAAGTTATAAAATGTTGTCAAATGTTGGATATTGGGTCAAAACACCCAAAAAAGGATTTAGGAGGGTTTAGATTCATCAATTATGCCAATAAGGATGAAAATCCAATAATTTTAGGTTTTATTCAAAAATTTGTCAAGCATTCGCAAAAAATGTAAAATTCAAATTTTCAAGTTCCAATGGTTAGGAAGAATTAGGAGGGGAAAGCAAGTTTTAATTGTTTTAGTGTTAAATAAACTTTTTAACCAACCATATGGTGGTTTAAAAAACTTGGAGAGGCTATTTAAAGCCATAGACATTCTTTGTAAGGCAGATTGAATGCCAAGGAATATGGACTGCTATACAAACTCAATGAAAATTCAGAATTTTGGAGTAATTTCTCATATTTTCTATTCTTTGTGAAGGTTTACTTTAAATTTGTTCATGCCCTAACATTTTAAAGAACTTTTATCAACATTCCACACCTCTATGGATGATTTGAGTTCATTATTCATTCTGAAATTCTGTTATAGGGCTGATTGTCATAACTTTTTGAGTATTTTCCTTTGGTAGCTTTGACAAAATTCAATCATGGGGTCATTCCATGAATGTTGAACCCTGTTTCTCATGGGATTACTATTTTATAACATATATAATACATTCTAACAACTAAAATGTGCAATTGAGGGGTTTAGTGCAGGTGATCACCATTTGAAGGAGTGAGAAGCCTAGTGAAGAGGTTCGGTAAGCTGAAGGTTGGAGAGATCTACCTACATGAGGGGTAGTTTATATGATTTGTAAATTGGTAAAACACATATCTAAAGGTGAATAAACAACCAATTTTATCCAGGAGTGAGTGGACGTGGGAGATTGGAGAAACCCTAGATTTTAGGGCTTTTTGATAAAAAAATTGGGGCTTTTGGGGTTAGAGGCCTCACAAAATGAAATTGATTTTGGATTCCTTCATACTTTTATATTTAGAAAGAATTTTTTAAGGTTAGAAGTACCTAGAAGTAATATTTCTTGTAGTTGCTTTGTTAATCCACCGTTCTAGTTGCTTGAAAATGAAGGACGGTCCAAAAATAGAAGATACTTTCCAAAACAACTTGCTAAATTCTCTGACTATGCTACAGAAAAGAGAAAAGTGTATCCAAAAATCTATTTTATTTGTCTTGTGTCTCAAAAAATTTTAGATTTATCATTAAATTTCTCTCGCTGTAGGGCTAATAGGGGCTCTAGGGCTAGTAGGAGGAAATTGGGGTTTGGGCATTTGGGTATTGAACAACAGGCCAAAAATAGTTTGAACCTTTCATAATAGACCTAATTACACCTTCTAAACCATCATTTTCATTTGGGAAGGTCTTGTTTCATAATTGGCCCATTTGAGCCATTTGGGGGTGTTTGTAGGCTTAATGGGATCTATCATTTCCTACCTTGTTTTACAAAGTCATCTATACCTATTTGGGCATTGTCTTATACCACCATACCTCTACCAATTCTGCATCAATTTGACTATGTCAATCAAATACCCTTAGGAAAGTCATAGAAATTTAATCTATTTCATTTGGTTTTGATCGACAAACTCTTCTGAAGGTTGCATAGGGTCCCCTTACCCGTCTCTCTTTCATCAACCACTTCAAAATACCAATCGCTTGGTCTTCCCACCAAATTATTCCCTGATATGATACATAGCATGAAAAAAGGTCTATCATCAAGCATGATATGATACATAACATGAAAAGATGCACATAAAACCCCAATTTCATTAAGCAAAACTCTTGGATGGCATGCCAAAGGCCTATTTATTCCCATCCAAGTGTGTTACAACCTCTAACCACCATAAACTAACTTTCCAACCATATTTTAAAGAAGTTTCTACAAGAAATGCAAAAGTTGTCATGGCAATATGACAACTTTTTTCCCAATGGACCTCAAACTTTCACAATTAGGTCTCTATTTGTTGTTAGTATGAGATCTATGACTAAGTATTAGAGGATCTTACTAGCTTGGGTATCATGCTTTTATGTGTCTCTGACATGACTCCTAGTAACTATATAAGGATCTTACTAGTCCTAGATCTATGCCTTGTCTTTTTGATATGGTTCCTAGTGAGAAAATATGAATCTTACTAGTTCTAAATGTCATAACTTTGTGTTTTTCATGCTCCATGTGTGTCACCAATGTTACTCATATTACTCACTTTGTACTTCCCTTTTATCTCAATATTGCAGATTGACAATATCATAAGTCTTGGGAGCTACCACCTTTCCAAACTTGTAGACATCTTGACTCTTCAATATCTTGGTGAAAGAATATTTGGTTTCTCCATATTTTCCAAAGAGTAAATGAGCATAATTTCATACTCTTGCTAAGAGGGGGGTAGCTATTGCATCATAAGTTGTATCTCTTTAAAAATATACACTAAGTTTGGACTCAATTTAAGTGGTTGTGCCTTATTTATGTCTAATTGTAATTAGGTTTGACAAAGTTTCCATAAATTTGGTTCATTCCCTTATTCATGATGTTCCTCATGGCTCATTTTTATAGGACTAGGGTCTTGGGTACCCTTATTCATGGAAATTGAACCTAAAATTTGAAAGATGAATGGTGGATTCACAAATAGTAGGAATTTCCTCTCCAAATTTGGACTTTTGCAAAAGTTCATTTTGAAAAGGTGCAAGGACCATACATATAAGGTCCATCTTGAAAATTAAATGATGATACCATCCATGCATATTAAATGATATAGTCAAGTAATAGAGAAGGAAAACCATTTCCTGAAGTTGTCAAATGATTTTAAAGATGTACAACAGTCCACTAAATGCAATTCACTAAAAAAAAAAACAAAGTATGCTACAAGATAGTGGGTAAGATCCAAGGAATGAAGTTAAATAGACAAAGAAAAACCATGAATATTACCAAGTCGAAAGGAGTAGCTATGACCTCTTAGGTGTTTTTTCACTTGCATAAATTAGACTTCTTAAGGATAGAAACACATGTAGATAGTATTATAAAGTCTTTTTGATGATTTTTTAAGTAGTTGAAGGAATGGCTTATTTTAGTTATATCTAACCCAAGACAATTTCAACTCAAAGTAAGGAATAAAACCATATGTCCTATAAGTTTGGGAAGCTAATTGAGTAGATGGATAAGGTAGAGCATGACTATAGGGTAGTCTTGAGACTCTTTTAACTTGACTAGAATATGTACCAAGTATCTAGGAGCTTACAAAGCCAATTCAACCATATTTCAAGTGAAAATGCAACAAAAGGAGTAAAAGCTTTGAATACACCTCAAAAACCACTCCGGCGGCCAAGTAGGTGGAAATAGTCTTTTCCAACATTTTTTTTCTTCATAGATGTAGCCCTATATTCTCTTTATTATTTGAGATGACAAATACATTGTTGGCGGTTTTGTTATTACCCAGTCCAGTATCAATCTGATCTTGATACTTTCATAAAAGGAGTGACTATACTAAGTGCTTGATACTGTCAAAAAAACTGAGTGTTGCAGTAGTGAATCTTCCTTTGACCTTTGGGTGGTTGGTGAAAAAGTTGAGGAAATACAACTTCAGAGATCCCAAGAACACCTGCATGCAAATACTTGTCAGAAGAGAAGAATGGAAGCACATAAAGCAAAAAAACATAAATTTTGACAAATTTGGGTTCTGAAATTTTTTCTTTGGTTTTACCACTTTTTCCCCACGAATTTCGAGAAATTCGTCAAAAAAATTAGAGCAGTTTGGGCCAAAACAAATCTCACTATTGGCTCCCGAAGGGCGTTTCCATTCATTTTGATATATAATTCAACCTATTTCGGTGACAGGTGCATCTGGGCCATGATTTTTTCATTGGCACACTTCACGAGGCACAAAAATCCATACGGCTGTACCTACGAATGCGTCAGAAAATTTTCATTAAAAAAAAAAAAAATTAATTTTTTTTACCCTTTTTATGCCCAAAAAGAGGGGTTTTTCTTCTTTTGGCCATATCTTGGGCATACGGAGTCATTTTTTCAAAAACAAATAGGCATCGAAAAGCTAGTTTCGAAGCGGACCTCGTCATGTTGGTAATTTTTTCCAATTTTTCTATTTGACTATGTTCTTTTCCAGTCAAAATGGGGTCTCTTTTTTGCACTCCGGGAGCTATAGAATGAGCACCCGAACTTCATTTTTTGGAAACTTTATATCGTTGGAAAGATTGTTCTATGTACTTTCCATCCATATGAGTTTTATTTCCAGATTTTGCTCCATGCATATTTTATTCAGTTTTTTGTTTTTCAGCACTCTGGTGGATATCTTGGTTGTTTCAGGTCCTAGGATCTCTTCTCTGGGTAGGATGTCTTTATTTTGGTTCTCGTTTCTATTTGTATTTGTTGGTGTAAATAAATATTCATTTTGGATATTATTACACTTACTTAAGTTAACTTAGGATAATTCATCTCTTCGTAGTTTGGATTTGAGATACTTAGGGAAGTGAGCATATAGGGATAGAGCTTGTAGGAGAAATTCCACCTTTTGTGGTCTTATTTTGCTGTTACACTCCACATTCGGTGGGTCATCCACCTCTTGTGGAATATTATATTATTTCGCCTACCTACCCATAGTATTTCTTACCTACCCTTGTTTCTCATTGAGCCACATGTCATATTTGTGTGCTCATACATCCATATGGCCTTGCCTATATAAGCAGGCCTATATTCATTGTATTAGTTTATCCAGTTGATCATTTTTCATATTGATGAGAATACAGTTTGTTCTTGTCATTCTATTGTCTCTTTTATGCTTTTCATTGTGCCCTTAATCTTGGCAAAATCCTACATGGTATCAGAGCTATTGGGGCTTCATTGATTGGTTTTTGGAGACATTGTGGAAGGCTTCTATTTTCGAATTTGGGGATCTTCATTTTTTGGGAGCATCATACAGTGATTTCGACATCACCGTTGAATCCGGGAGGCCGTTTCCATAAATTTCGAATATAAAGTCGACGTATTTTGGTGAGAAATATTTTTTCCCCATTTTGGCTATTATCGTACGGATTTTAGAATTTTTTTATTAATTTTTTCGAAAAAAAAATAAAAAAATTTCATATTCTCTTAAAATTTTTCAAAAAAAAATCAAAAATTTTGAAAAATTGAAATACAAAGCAAAAAAACAAACTTTTTGCATTGTTGGGGGTCCGCAGACCCCCCTGTACTCTATCGTACCTGCATGTCGCAAGGTTTGTAGGTTGTACCTGCGCCACCGCCGAGCAGTTTATCGACACCGCCACCGATCTCCTCTGTGCCGCCGAGACCTGCATCGACGCCCCGCTCCCCGCGTACTCCCACCACCGACGATGCCGCCACCGGCCGTTCAGAAACCTCCGATGACCGCAGCCCCCTCTTGTCGGCTGGGACACAGACTCCGTCGGCAGAGACCTCCAGCGACCGCCCAGTCACCTCCAGCCGCCATGCAGACGCCCAGTTGGCTACCAGGACCCCGCCACGCGGCTCACATAGGGACATCCGTACGCCACATCACCCGCGCCGCGCAGACCTCCATATGCACTGTCAGACTGCCACATCATTAGACCATATGCCCAATCATCTGCCCAGTGATCGCGTACAGTCAGCAGTCCGTATAGTACGGACACCCAGTCAATAGGGAGGCAAAGTTTTCATGACGGTTGTACGACCGTCAAATTTAACACTATGAATTTCTGACATCAATGCCACATCAGCTTTTTTTGAAATTTTTTTGACCCCTCTCCATTGGGCTTTTCAGTTTTGCAGTCCAACTTTGAAAGGCCATATCTTGCTCATTTTTGCTCCTTTTTTTGTGCAATTTTTTTTGAAATGGGCTAAAATTTCGTGATCTTCGCAGTGGTGTGGTTATTTTCTAATTTTGGTGCATAGGTTTTTCGGAATTTTTGGATTCTCTCAGCTATACCTATCCAATCCTCAATTCTGCAACTTCAAAGGCCTCGTTTGAGCTCATACGACCTCCTTTTCAGGTGCCATTTTTTTTGAAAGTGCTTTTTTTTTGTCTACTTTCATAATCTATGATCAGATTTTAGATATTTTGAGTGGAAATTGTACTTCAAGATATTGGTCTTATTTGGCCTATTAGGTACTTGTAAATTGCTTGGATCTTAGTTAGATCTTTTACATTATCAGTTTGAGACTCTTTTGGCCTTATTGAGGCAGTTGTAAAATTGTAAATCAGAAGTCCACTTTGCCATTTTTTGCAAGTGGCCCATTATATATGCACTACTTATAAAGTGCCAAAATCATCACATTTGGGGGGGGTTCTTTGATTGAGTGAATTTGGGGGGGTGTCTCAAGTGTGATTGTGCCTCTCTTTGTGCTCTTTCCATTTTTGTTGCAATGAGTCCTAATAAATTTCCACCTTTAACTCCGCATAAATATGCATCATGGAAAATTAAAGTATGGAGTAAATTAATGGAAAAGGGTCTCACACACTACATAGATGGAACTATAACAGCACCACCTAATCCTAAGGCTGATCCAAATGCTCAATTAGAATGGCTCACAAAGAATTGCATGGCTCTCAAGTATGTATCAGATGACCTCATTTTTCACATTGAGAAGTGTAAAACAATCAAAGAGGCTTGGGATATGTTTCAGAAATTGTATGGTCAAGTTGATGAAATCAGAGGCTATCAGATTGACAATGAACTCACCAACTTGGATCCCAAGAGTTTTGATACAATCCAAGATTATGTCACCAAAGCAAATGAGCTAAGAGCAAAGCTTAAGGATTGTGGAATTGACAAAAAGGATGCTCAATTGATATTCAACTTGTTGGACAAGCTTGAACCAGAATATGCAGCATTTGTGTCTAGCTTCCAAACTCATCGTTTGACAATGGGGAGTTCCTATGTTATGCCTTCATTTGATGCTTTCACAGAAATGTTAATATTGGAACAATCTAAGTTGTTGAACATGGGGTTTCTCAAGTCTTCAAAGTCCAAGGCTTTGGTGGCTAATCAAGGGAATAAAGGAAGCCAAGGCAAAGATTCCAACAAGAAGAAGAAGCACTCTAAGTCTAAGCCACACCAGGAAAAAGGACAATCATCCTCTCCATCACAAGGCAATTTTTCATCCTCTTCCAAGAAGGGGACACCACCTAAGAAGGATAAACCAACTTCTGCATATTGCAAGAAGTATGGTCATGATGAGCATCAATGCCATGCAAAGCAAGTTGATGAGTTAACCAATCTTCTTAAGAAAAACAACATCAACTTGCCATCCGCCTACACAAAGAAGGACTCTTCTCCTTCCTCTTCCTCACAGTCTAAGGGAAAAGGGCAAACATTTGTGGCTACAATAGGTTCTTCATAGCAATGGATACTTGACTCGGGTGCCTCATATCACATGGGTTCTACAAAGGAGCAGTTTTCTTCATTGGAGCCATCTCGGGTGCCTCACATTTACATTGGTGATGATACGCAAGTAGAGGTTGAAGGGAAAGGTTCAGTTGACATGGATGATGGAACATTTGAGAATGTTCTCTATGTTCCTAACTTGTCTACCAACCTTCTCTCCATCTACCAAATCACTCACTATGGGAATGGGAAAAAGGTTGAGTTTACACCAGATTCAGTTGTGGTAAAGGAACTTGATGATGATGCCTTGGTAGCAGTGGGACAAGTCAATGACAACTCAAGGCTTTATTCATTCTCCCACTTTGTGCCAAGTTCACCTTCTAGGGCCTTGCTTACTCATTCAAATTCAAAAAGTAAACTATGGCATGAGTGGTTTGGTCACCTCAACTACCGCTATCTTCAGTAGCTCAGCACTAAAGACATGGTCACAGGTCTACCTCGAATCATTTTTTCAGAGGGTGTATGTTCAAGTTGTTCCATGGGCAAGCATCTCGAAGAGAAGTTTGATAAAGGGAAAACTTGGAGAGCTTTGGAAGTTCTTCAACTTGTTCACAGCGATGTAGCCGATCCATTTCCAGCACCTTCATTTAGTAAGGCCCGCTATGTTCTCACCTTCATTGATGACTACTCCCGCTTCACTTGGGTCTACTTTCTCATTCATAAGAGTGAAGTATTTGACAGATTTTAGGACTTCAAGACTCGTGTGGAGAAGCAATTAGGGAAAGTAGTCAAGATTCTTCACATAGATAATGGAAGGGAATATGTGAACAAGAGACTTGAGGATTTTTGTACATTTGAGGGGATTGATCTTCAACATTCTGTTGCATACACTCCATAGCAGAACGGGGTTGCAGGATGCAAGAATAGAACTCTCAAAGAAATGGCTAGCTATATGATACATGCATGTTCTCTTGATCCCGTCTTTTGGGTAGAGGCTATCAGTTGTGCCACACACATCCAGAATCGGGTACCACACAAAGCTTTGCATGGTATTACTCCTTTTGAAGCTTGGGCTGGTAGGAAATCGATTGTGAGACATTTCAAAGCCTTTGGGTGTCTAGCATGGGCTCGCATACCTCCGCAAAAATGCAAGGCATTGGATCCTCAGAGTCGGCCTTGCATATTTGTTGGATATCCTGAGGGTGTTAAGGCATACAGATTGATGGATCCAGAGATGCATGAGGTGTTCATTGAGAGGAGTGTTCACTTTGAGGAAAGCTCTCCTAGCTTAGCCTCTCTATCTCCTCCACCTTCCTCGATTGTGTATAGTGATGTTAGTGATTCAGATGATGAGACTCCCTCAACTCCGACTCCCAGGGTTACACCTCCACAGGGTCCACTTGCAGTTGAGGAGCCTCATTCTCCACCTCCACCTAGACCTCATTGGGCTCGACAGACACTTGAGTCCGCGGGTTCTCTTGTTGGGGATCCTTTAGCTACACGGAAAACTCGATCACAACATCAGGATCTTCCACATGCATTCATTGCTACTGCTTCCAATCCACAGACATTTAGGGAAGCATCAGGGGTTCCTGAGTGGGACCAAGCTATGGACGAAGAGTATAGTTCCTTGATAAGGAACAACACATGGGATTTAGTCCATCTCCCTAAGGGGAGAAAGATGGTTCGATGTAAGTGGATCTATCAGACCAAGTTTGCAGTGGATGGTAGTGTGGATAAGTATAAGGCTCGGCTTGTTGCGAAAGGTTTTTCTCAGGTTGTAGGTGTTGACTATACTGAGACCTTTACACCCATAGCCAAGATGAACTCCATTTGTTTGACACTTGCTATTGCTGCAGCTCATGGTTGGGCTGTACATCAGATGGATGTGAAGAGTGCTTTTCTTCATGGTGATCTTGATGAGGAGGTTTATATGGAGAAGCCACAGGGTTTCATCTAGGATACTTCCTTAGTTTGCAGACTAAGGAAATCTCTCTATGGCCTTAAGCAGGCCCCTAGGGCTTGGTATGCCAAGATGGATTCCTTTCTTCTCTCCGCAGGGTTCACTAGGTGTCATTCCAATCCGAATGTCTACATTTTGCGACAAGATGACTCTCACTTAATACTTGTGCTCTATGTTGATGACTTGATCATTACAGGGAGTACTTCATCCATCATTAGCAGGGTCAAATCTGCTTTGCATGACAGATTTGCTATGACTGACTTGGGTCTTTTGCACTACTTTCTTGGGATACAGATTTCACAGTCACCTTTCGGGATTACTCTATCGCAGCCCAAGTATGCTCTTGATCTACTTGCACGCTTTCATATGGCTGATTGTAAGCCTGCCCCGACTCCCTTTCTTTAAGGAGTCAAGCTTGAGGCTCAGTGTTCTTCTCCACCAGTTGATGCCACTTTGTATCATCAGCTTGTGGATAGTCTCATCTACTTGACTCATACACGCCCTGATATTTCATTTGCAGTTGGCATGGTTTCCCGCTTCATGCAGGAACCACATGAGCTTCATTGGAAAGCTGCCAAACACATTCTTCATTACATCTAGGGTACACATCACTATGGGATTCACTATGCAGTAGGCACAGGACTTCGCTTGGTTGGTTACACAGACTCCGATTGGGCTGGCAATCTTGATGATCATAAGTCTACTTTTGGTTACAGTTTTCACCTTGGTTCGGGCCCCATTTGTTGGCAGAGCAAGAAGCAACATGCTATTGCTCTCTCTTCGACTGAGGCTGACTATTGAGGCACTGTTAACATAGCGACTAAGACCATTTGGCTCCAGCAGATTCTCACCGAGTTTGGCTTCACCACTCCACGACCAACAGTTCTACATTGCAACAATCAGAGTGTTATTGCAATCTCGAAGAACCCGGTCCAGCACCAGCAAACCAAACACATTGAGATTCATATGCACTATATCCGAGAGCTCATCCAGGAGCAGGTCATTGATTTGCAGTATTGTCCTACAGCAGAGTAGGTTGCTGACATATTCACCAAACATTTCACCGAGAGTAAGTTCCAGCAGTTGCGAGCTCTCTTGGGGGTACAAGATGTGTCATTATGGGGGGTCAGATGACTTCTCCTTCCTCTCTTATGGGGGGGACTTTTTCCTCTTTGAGGTTTTGTCCTTCTTCTTTGAGAGTCTTTTGTACATTCATCTCTCTTTTGGGGGGGAGTTTTTTCCCACTGGGTTTTCTCCCTTTCTCCGTTTGTGAGAGATTGCATTGCATAGTTTTGCTTGCATTTTCATATTGTACATGGGTACCTATCATGGCCTAGTAGCCGGGACCCATCTTGCATTGTTGACTTGAGTCTTCATTCCCCTAAGTTGCACTTAAGGGGGGGTGTTGGTGTAAATAAATATTCATTTTGGATATTATTACACTTACTTAAGTTAACTTAGGATAATGCATCTCTTCGTAGTTTGGATTTGAGACACTTGGGGAAGTGAGGATATAGGGATAGAGCTTGTAGGAGAAATTCCACCTTTTGTGGTCTTATTTTGCTGTTACACTCCACATTTGGTGGGTCATCCACCTCTTGTGGAATATTATATTATTTCTCCTACCTACCCCTAGTATTTCTTACCTATCCTTGTTTCTCATTGAGCCACATGTCATATTTGTGTGCTCATACATCCATATGGCCTTGCCTATATAAGCAGGCCTATATTCATTGTATTGGTTTATCCAGTTAATCATTTTGTATATTGATGAGAATACAGTTTGTTCTTGTCATTCTATTGTCTCTTTTATGCTTTTCATTGTGCCCTTGATCTTGGCAAAATCCTACAATATTTATGCAAACACACTGAGATAAAGTGCCATCATGCATTGTTTACATGGAATCTTGCACCTCTTGTGTCTTATTGTACATGCACTACTTATAAAGTGCCATGAGGGGGTTGATGTTTGCCTTGTTTTCCATCTACCGTTGTCCAGTGAGTGTTCCTTCCATGACATTCGCCTCATGATGTGTGTCAAGTGAGTGTTCCTTCCATGACACCATGTACTTTCTCTACACCCTCGATGTTCCTGGTTCGTCTTCATGCAATTCTTGTTGGTCATTCTTTTCAGTGTTCCTATCCCTCTTCCTTTTCAGCATTATGGGGAGGTTTTTCCTGTTGGTTCTAATGCTTCCTTGGTTCGATGGATCAGCTCTTTAGGCTTTGGTGTCTCATGTCATCTGTATCTTCGAGTTCAGTTGTTTGCCTTTGTCTACCATCTAATTTGAGTAGTGTCATTTGAGGGCACTCATGCAGATTACAGTCTTCTCTACCTAGTTATCTTCTATTTTAGTGGAGGTTCTTCAGATCAGTAGTTACTCTTCGACAATGTTTGCAGCTATTTCCTACTTTAGTGGTGTTCTTCTTTCTTTTCCATCTCTTTTTGGAGTAGAGTTTTTTTCCCACATGGTTTTATCTATTTCTCCGGTTCATAGAGATTTGGTTGTGATTGGGTACCTCATCAGGTCTTGTTGCCAGGACCCAAATTTTTTGCCTTCATCATGTAGTTGCATTTTTTACTTCATGCATTTAATTTTTTCAGCTACTCCCTAAGTTCATCTTAAGGGGGGGTGTTAGAGTTATCTTGTATAAGCTAATAATTATTTATTTAATTATTAGTCTATTAAACTCTACGCTTAAGATAAACTTAGGCATTTAATAAATATTGTACGTATTTAATAATTATTGTAATTATTAAATACACTTTATCTCTTTAGGGTTTATTTAGGGTTGCACACCTTTAGGGTTGCTATTATCCTTTTATAAGGATTGTATTGTACTTTTTCATAAATTGATTCCCTTTTTGAATGATAATTTTCTTCTTCACAGCATTTATGCTTTTTTGCTTTATGTTCCTCCATTCTTCTCTTGTGACAGGTATTTGCATGTAGGTGTTCTTGGGATCTCTGAAGCTGTATTTCCTCAACTTCTTTAGTTGGGAGGGTAAAGACCCATGGTGGTATATGTTTAGTGGTTCTTGTAAGAGTATCTGAAAGTACATTGGTTTTTGGATATCTAGTACATTTTGTGACTTGAGTACCAGGGGGATTAGAAGACCTAGTTGAAGGAGGATTTGTGTGAATAAGGGTTGAGGGTGTTAGTGGTGATTGAATGTTGGAGAGTTGGATTATGACTTATACATGTTTATTTGTCCTAATTGAGTGTGATTCAATGGTTGGGTGAGGGTTGGTGAGTATGGGTGTGTTTTGGGGTATTGAATCCTTTTGAGTAACTTGTGGCCTTGTGAGGGGTCTTGTTCATGAAGGGTTGACACCTAATTGAATAGGTGAGTTGGGAGAAATATCTCCCTTTTTGGTTGAGTTTATTGGATTCTCTGTATCAGCATGCCTTTTCACTATCAATCCATTCAAACTTCCACCCAAAGATTCAATCTTGTCAAAGTTCAAAATAAATTTCCTTGTTGTCCTTGCTATCTTGCATCAACTTTCATATCACTAGGTAGTATTTTGCTTAGAAATATCATCTTTCATGGTAGGATACCATCTCAGTCCCTTGAGTTAAGTTAGCTTGCCTTTAGAATTTATCATTTCCTAATAAAGTTGTTCAAGGGGAAAATGTCACAAATCAAATTGAAATGTCAATTTCTCAATCTACCTAAGGTAAAAGGTTAAAATAAATTGCAAAAGATAGAACAAGGCTACGAGAAAATGAATCATCAATATTACCTAAATCCACATTATCAACAAAATCTAGAAATAACCTTGTATGTAAAAAAATTATCATGCCAAAATTGCCAATTCTAACATAAAAATGAGACCAAGGAAAGCTCTAGAACAACTACTACTATTCCTTCACATGTTCCTTATTAACCTCAATCACCACGAAAGATGCATAAATTGATTATAATAAATAAGTTGTTTCATAAATGTAAATATTAATTCACGACTAAGGAAAATGAAAGAAATAAAAGAATACCAAGCAATCAAAAAAGACTACCAATACCGTTGCAAACTATGAACTTCATTTCCATTAATTCTTCAAAATATACTAGCAAAGCACAAGTATTCAATCTACAGCCTATTGCTAAATATCTTTTGAAAGAAAACACACTAATGAGTGTTACTAAACTTGGACCTTAAATAATCAATTATTAGACCCTCAAAATGAATTTTGAAATTACATTTATAGGGAACCTTTTTCCTCAAAATTAGAGATTAATATCCACCCAAAACCTTATCAAACTAAGAGGTACAATCAACGCACAAGATACTAGCCTATAACTGAATTAAGAACTATAAGTTGACTCATGAAAATGAAATATAAGTCAGAAGGAACTTAGAATATGGAGTCAAAGAAGCATGGAGAACAAGAAAAAGAGGATCTATCTAGGCTCCCACCCCTAAGAGGACTCCTACAAAAATTTTAAACTTAGGTGCACAAGCAACAAGATGAAGAACAAAGGCCAAAGTAGGTTGTAACTACCATGAAACCACCAAAGTGATGAGAATCTAGATGTTCCTAAGTGGCTACAATTCAACTTTGAAAGGATAAAGAAGAGAGTTTTGAAGAAAGTAAGTTTGCAAAAGATGATCGTTGAGGTTGAGGCCGCAAGGAAGCCAAAGAAGGCAATGAATTTGTATGCCACCTAAAACTATGCAAAAGGAGAGATAGTTGCCAATACCCTAAAATAGAGAAGATTTAGTAAAAACTACCAATACCCTAAACTAGGGTAACCCAAGATAGTAAGAAAATGGTTCAGGGGTCATATAGACTAGCTTTATACTGTATGTTAATTACAAAGTGATAAGTTGTTTGGTTGGAGATTTTTATTCCACCCCTTCTAGGTTAGGATTGTGCTGAACCAAACATAATTGTATCTCCCTAGGGCTTCCAAGTCAGGTATGTTAGGCTGGCTGGCAAGAGAAAGAAAGGCTTGCCCGAACAACACTGAATGAAGGTTGCAAATCACTTGAATAATATTCATTCCCATTGTTTTCTTATGCATTGGTTTGATCTCCATCGATTCAACAGCCAGAGGCAGACACCGCCCTATATATTAGCTTGTACAATAGTGAACAATCAACACGTATATGGGAGGAAGGGATTGCTACGATAAAATTGAAAGCTCACTCCTTAGTCATAGTTCTATGGTTTTACAAGGAGTGGATTCCTATAGGGTATTACGCATTCAAGGAACCACACCTTTGACTAGGAGCCATCTGGCCTGAGATTGGATAGTCAATATGAATATGAGATTGACCAATTTGCATTAAAAATTAGGGCAATTAACCACCACATGTCTCATTTCCTAACATCTTTTGCATAAAAAAGGAATCTCTCATACTCCAAGAGTTGCTTCCACAATCGATCAATATCCCACAAGAATGCAGGAATAGCTAGCATGTATAAAAGAAAGCAAAAGTTGTAGAATCTCTTGAATGGTATATTTTTTGCAACATGAAATTAAGGTGAAGAATCTACCTCTTGCGCGAGATTGCAAGCAATGCACAAATGCCTTCGATGCGGGTTTGATGTTGTTGGGGGTTGAAGTCGCCACGGACTCCTACTCGTGATTGCAATGCACAAATTAATTGCCCTCTACTTTTCTTTTAAGTAATGGTCGTTGTCATCGGAATTACGATGAACTCGAGCACTTTTTGGAAAAAAGAAAATTTTCATTGCTAATGCCTTCTTCGTCGAAACCAAATGGAAAATTGCCATCGGAATTACGATGAATTCAAGCATTTTTAAAAAAAAAAATCAAATTTGGTCACAATATACCTTCTCCATCGGAAACCTCAGTCAGAAATCTAGTCCAAATGTTTTAGTGACAGGATTCGATGAGTGGTGATCAAGGAGAAATCGAGGTTGTCTTGAACAATGGGCTGATGATTTCTATGTAATCTAACAGTCACACTTCAACCAATTCGTTTGCAATTTCTATGAGATCTTAGGTTTTGTGATGTGTTACTGACCTATTGTTTTTCTTATAAGGTCAATGAGTTGATTTGTAGTGTTGTTGGCAGTTTTGGTTAAGTGTTAGTGTGATTGATTGCCAAACCAAAAGGAGTATCTGTAGAATGTTTGAAGGTAGATAGGAGCATGAATAGGATCTGATCAAGTAGAGTAGTTCTATTACTAGATCAACAAGACCCTATTGTTCTCTAGAAATTACAACTGTTAAATCCCTTAACTGGATAAGCTTTAACAGGCTTAGTGCTTTTTAAATCCTCTAACCAAGTCATCCATTAGCTTGGGTTTCAAATCCTCTATCGAGGTTACTCCTAACAGGGTATTGCCTTTAATAAGGTATTATAGTCAATCCCTTAACCGGGCAATCCTTAATCAGATTTGTTCCTAATAGGACATTTTTGTAAAGCATATAACAAGGCTTGGATCCTAATAGGGCAAACTTCATAAGAGTTTAGAATACTTGTGGGTATTCATCCCCGTCGTGGTTTTTCCCATTTGGGTTTCCACGTCACAAACCATTGTGTCAAGTGGTGAATAGTTTTTATGGTTATGTTTTGTTATGGTTAATTTGTTTAACTAGTAAAGCCATTAGATATGTTAAGATGACTGGAAGTTATCTGAAAAGTTCTTTTACTAATGTTAGAAAAGTGTTTTGATTTTTTGGTTAAATAGTTTGAGAGTTTCAGATATGTTACACTGTTATTTAGTTATGCCATTCAACCGGTAAACTTGACAGTGCAATTGCAGTTTATTGTTTGGTGTTTTAACCAGTTAGTTCAGTGATTGATTTATGAGTTGGGTTTGAGATTGGTGAAATTTTAGTTTGTCTTCTATCTACTGATTCACCCCTGCCCCTCTCAATAGTTTTCCGAATCCTTATTGATTCAACATATCATTAGTATGTTAAGCAACAGTGTATGAATGAAATGGTGTTGTGCATTTGGAGGTTTCCTAGAATTCCCGAATGACTTGGCTTTTTAGAAGATGTATTGCTAATATTATTCAGTGCTATTCTTGGGTTTGATTGAACCTGGAAGTCAAGATCTTAGTTTGGAAGTTGAGACTGCGCTATGGCAATTGTCTAGTGTGTGGATGATATTTTGGGTATGGCTTTGGCGAAGCGTGTAGCGTGTTGATATGTTTGATGTGGAACAGTGTGATGTGGTCTACTTCTAATTCATTTCCACCACCATAATGATTAGTGGAGATGTATTTTAGATCTCAGTCTCATCTAAAATTAAGGATTATGTTTCTTGTGGAGATAGTATATGTAGGTGTATGATTTAATGAGTTGATGTATGGATTTTTTTGTGTTGAAGGCATGCGAGATTGAAAGAATATAGTTGAAGTATTAGAGTTGTGTAGTGGATTGTTACTGGAAGAATTTTCAGCTGTGCAGACTATGTTTGAGTTGTGGATTCTTTTTTATCTTTCTTTATTCTTTGGCAGCAAGCCTTTCTTGGCAGTGAGCTCTCCAACAGTGAGCCTTTATGGGTAGTGAGCCCACCTACATTGAGCACCTTGGCAGTCAGCCATCCTTTGTAAAAATAACCTTAATCGTTGTCACCTTAATCCGTCTTTTCATGTTGAGAATTAGCATTCTCCATGATTTTTACCTTCTTGGGTTTTCCACGTAAATTTTGTGTTTCTTGTGTCTGATCTGTTATGTGCATGCTTTATCTATTTTGATTAATTCTTTTAATTGTTCTGCATCTGTTAAATAATTCTAAAAGAAAATTTTATTGTCAACTGATTCACCCACTCTCTCAGTTGTCCATATATCCAATATTATATTAATAATTTTGTCCTCTTGGCATTAATTTGTCCTAGGACAAATAATTATTTAATTATTTCACCTCCTATTCTAATGTTCCTCCTTTGATAAATTAACATTTTTATTTATTTATTTCCTTTTTTATATTTCTCACAATTAAATAAATTTATTTTATTTAATTACCTAATTAACTCAAATGTGGAGGAATTAATAAACAATATCTGTTTATTTACTCCACTTATCTACTTTTCATGGTAATTTGTCTCCACTTCTAAGTCTTTGACCATCCACTTTCCTCTCGACTTCCCACTCCCACTTGATAATTTACCACCCCACTTAATTCTTCTCTCTTTCCATTTTAACTCCTCTTCTTCTCTACTCAACTTTTTCATGACTACTCTTTTCCTTCACTTTCAAATGGCATATTTTGTTGAAAATAAATATTTCTAATATTTATTTTCACTTAACTCTATCTCATTTCTATTTGTTCCTCCACATGGAAATGCAATTTCCTATTTATCCTCACTTAACAATTCCTCTTATTTAATCTCATCCATTGATCACTTTTAGTCCCAAATCAACCTTAGCCATCCAATGAAATCCCAATTTATCTATAAATTGGACTCTCATTTCTCATTCTCACAAGCATGATCTTTCGATTATCCTCACGACCGTGTTGTCAATTTACCTTTGCTTGGTCATAATTGTGCACTCATCTACTTGAGAGGAACATCAATTAGAGGAGAAAAAAGAAATAATGAAGTATCATCAAAGGAATGCTATGAACCTCGCTTCATTGCGAGTTTGATTTTATTTATTTTGTTATGCATTTTGTTTTGATAGTTTTATTGGTGTGATTAAGATGTATTTTCATGATATTTAGCTTTTGTGATTTCCTTTATGATATCATGTGTGTTCTAACTCATTTTCCCAGTCGATGCTAATTATACAAATTTGTGGGTTTGAGATCATTGCTCCAATCAAAAGATCCCTCTAAAAGGGTACACTAATTTGGTGTTCTAGCTATAGCCTCTTTTCAAAAATAGGGTCTATCCTTTTTTGGGTTTTGGTGGTCTCACTGCTTCTGAGTTCCCCTTTTTTTGTACATCTTGACATGGTTTTGTTGTGGTTAAAGCCTCTCCCAGTTTTATTTTATCAAAACTAATAATCCCCCAAGTAAATAGTTTGTAGGGGATTAAGCTAAATTCTTTGATAGTACTAATCACATTTCCTACAAATGTCCAAATGAAGTCATAAAAGTGAGTAATCCCCATGATTTACCAATATGACTGACCACACCACACACCAATGCAATTGCACAAGATGTCAAATAATTCTAAAAATAAAATGAAAGATGAAGCATATAAAAGAGTAATAATAGTTACACAAAGAATAGAATTACATCAATTGTTAATCAACATATTATGATCTAACAATGACCACTCATAGGGATAGTACTTAAAGGAAATCATATGAAGTCCTTATTAGAGTTACATGCTACAAGTATCCAATCAAAGAATTATAAGTAATTATTGAAAAGTAAACCATGATTAAGTAATTGGTGAAATTAGTGGTTATTTGTTTCACCTTATTTGGCTCACTATAGATTTGGCATTAAACTCTCCCTTGAAGGGATTCAGAAAATTAATAACAAGGTCTCTTTATGGGGTTCCCCAACTGGCAATAGAATTTCTTGCATTGGATTAGCAGTCTGGAGGCCTCTACACATCACTAGTTACTGACCATCTTTATCAAGGTGGAAAGTAGGTGAGCCAATTTAATTATGTTCCTCTTTTCCCTAGGCAGGGCTAGAATTACAAAAGAGAATGGTTAAGATTGAAAACCTCCTTACCACAAGCATGCATATGCTATGCACCTACTACTTAATGATTTCTTTAGAGGTAAAGGGAATCTCATGGCCATATTCCACCATCGGCACCAATAATTCATGAATGGTCTAGACATTTGGTAGTGAAGGAAATTAAAAAAATTGGCCAAACAAATTTTTATTATCTAACTCTTGATGTAGCTCATCCTTTACAATTTTTTATATGTGGATGCTACTAAATATATTTATCTTTATAATATTAATTGACTATTAACTCTATTTTTGTGACCAAAATAAAGATAAATCCCACCAATATCTAGAGAGATCACCATGGCATTGATAACTTCCTTTGCATTTAAGACAGGTATCTCCCTTGTATAATATAAATGGTTTTTTTGGGTATGTTTTTAACCAAAAAGTAGAAAAATGAAACTATCATCTACACATAGCCATGTCTAGAAATGCAACATATATAGATAAATAAAAGAAAAGTCACTGGTATCTCAACGAATAGATTAATACACCAATAGACAAATAAAAAACTTTAAAATCTGAAATTCACTATGTCCCAGAAATATAAAACTGTTTCTCAGATGATTGACTAGAGGTGTGGATCCAAGGGAGGTAGTTATTTCCAATCATCTAACTTTACCTTGTTAGGTTGATGCTTCGATGATTGCTGGTCATCATAGAAGGAGGAGAAGTGGACATCCTGCACAACGGATCAATCATGAGGGTCACTAGTAAACCCCTCCTCTTGGAGTTATCAAACTTAACACTGATGGTTCATCTAAGGGAAATCCTGGGCATGTTGGCATTGGTGGAGTTGGTTGGGACCATTTTGGTGATGTCCAGTTTATTTTTTCTATTTATAAAGGCTTTCATACTAATGATTTGATGAGGGCTCTTACAATCTTGTACGTTGTTCAACGTTGTTGTGCTCTTGGTTAGTGTAGGATTATTTGTGAGTCTGACTCTCAAGTTGTGGTGACTTTGTTAACCAAGCAAGAGCTTGGGGATGTTAGCTAGCACTTGGATTTGGTTATCCAATATATTATCTAGTTGTGTTCTTCCTTGGATTTGGTTATCTTTGCACACATTCCTAGGGAGTGGAATGGTGTTGTTGATTGTTTGGCCAAATGGGCATTAGTTCAAATGCAGGATTGAAATTTTTTGGATAAGGGGCAATTGCCTCCTGATATGGCTCATGTGTTTGACTAGTTAGTTGATAGTGATAGGGCCCCGCAATGCTCTTCCTATTGGGCTCTTTGCTTGTTTGTATCTCTTTGTTGTTCGAATAAATTTTTACCCCTCTCTTAGTAACAATATTATACTCACAAAATAAAATAACATTCACAAATATTTACTAAGCTCACAAACTTCAAAAAAATCTGAACTACATATTTCATTCCACATGCACAAAGACAAATGAATTCTTAAGAAAATAGTAAATTTTATTGATGCTCCTCTAATTACGTCTCACTCTCACATCAAAGTATGATGGGAATCCAAGAAAATTAGGCCCCCCTATTATATTTTGGTTAGATATTTAAGGAGTTTTCCCTAACCTACAATTTTAGTTTTTGTAACTTCTCTTCTTCTTTTAAAGGATAAATTACAAAAAGTAAAAATTAAAAAGCCCTTTCACATTACCTTGTGTGTTTAACAACTTAACTTGAAGAAATTATTATTAATTTGAACATATGTGATTAAATTATAGTTTTTATTGTGAAGTTGAATGGTACACGACAATACAACTTCATTATCATCACTTGCAACGATCATCTGTGAATACCATTTATAGCTCACACTAGTGTGAGGAAAGTCGATGTTCATTATATAAAATTATCTGAATTGAACCTCTTTCCTCTTGAATGAAAATCATTGAATGAACATCATTGCTTGAGCTTAATCCATTTATTGTCTTATGACTTTATCAAGCACTTCATTAAAATCTCCCCACCAATTGGAGACAAAACAACGAATTTAGTAGTGATGTAATAGAAGCTGATGTAGGATGAATGCTCATAAATTTCCATCAAGAGAGGCCAACTCACTAACAAGGAGCATGAACCATCTCGAAAAACTTCAAACATACTACACTTTACTTGAATACCACAAGGTATTTAAAAGCCAAGTTCTACCAGTCTAAAACAACACTTTTAACAAAGTGCTATCACCATAATATCACATAATGAACATTGCAAGTCTTAAAAATTACCATGTAGGAGAATGTATGGTGAAGTACCAAGTCTAATATGTGAAAAAGTGTTGTTACAGACTCTTATATTTATCTACCGCGTGCTAATAAAGATAACTTGAATCATCAAACACCCCACATACCATCAAATTATATTTCTTAACCACCTTTAGTAGTCACATACATAAAATAACTTCGAAATGGCAGGGGATAGCATCATATAAATCTTTTATATTTTATCTAGTCAAACCCAACACCATAAGCACTCTTGAACTAACAAGAAGAATGTAGTTTATAGGTCTGATTTATATTTTCAATCACGCCTACAAATATCCTCGGTGCTAAAACAAGGGTGGCTACCAATAAAAACCAGAGATTCCTTTAACTTTGTTTATTGATGGCAATACATCTCTAGGAAGATACATAATTTTAAGGAGACTCAAAATTTGAAGCATGAGACACCATAAACTAGGCATTTAAACCTCTATATACCATGTCAATCCTCAATATTGATAAATCAACTCCAAGCAACTTGTATGGCCTTTTGAACAATATAACCACCATGCACAGCAATAATAGTTGTATGAAGCTCTTAATGGGAAAGTTGAAGCCAATCATGTTGGAAGTGGATTCACTCTAAGAGGGGGGGTGAATCAGAGTGAGTGAAATGTAGACCCAACTTTAATAAGAAAACTCACTAGGCAATTTTGAGACAATTTGAAGACAATGAATGCGAAAAATCAATCCTAGTGATTAAGACAACAGACTTTGAAAAAGCATATGAAGTTGATTATTTATTGTTCATTTTGAATAACCTTTGTCATGCTTATAACTGTAACTAATTTTTGCAGAATAAAAACTTGAACTGTTTTGAGTAAAGCAGAGAATATGCAAGACAGGAATAAAGAACTGCAAACCATAAACACAACTAAGATATCAAAGCATTAACGCAACTAAAATAGAATGATACAAATATAAACCCATAACACAATAAATTTCATGAATGGAAAACCCTCTTGGGGTAGAAAAGCCACTCGGCAATGAATTTCCTTTATTACTTCAATGAGCACCAACTCAATACATAGTGTTTAGAAGACTTCAAGGAGCACCCACCCCTACATTTCTCAACTTCTCTTTTCCATCTCAAGTTACAAGTACTGCCAAACTTATATCTACACTATATTAGTGCATCTACAAATTTACCAGTATTTGAACGAGATCTCAAAATACAAAGATATGCAATAATCACGGTTTCAAGATACTGTTATCACAGTATAATTTATCTTTCCAATTTACTGTTTTGTTAAAGAATGAAAATGCAATCAATACTCCCTTATTTTCAACTTATGCCCTATAAAGGAACTTATACACTCTGTTATCCAGAGATCAAAAAAAAATATTTTTATTCACAGCAAAGTTTTTCTTCAGATTTTTCACTTCCATCTTTCAGTTTATCATCACATTAAATAAACAAAATGAAACCTTTGAAAGCTCTGCATTTTCAACCCTTGGTTAGGGTTTTATAACTAACTTCAAAATGGTTGCAGAATAAATCATCTATTAATACAACAACATTCTGCAATTAATTCACAAACAATTTTTTAATTTTGCCAACTTGCATTGAAGAAAATAACTGAAAACAAAACATCTTTCTTCATTTTGCAATTTCAAAAAATGAAACTTCATTTTCAGTCAATTTTACCTCATAAATGAAATGAAACGATGGTACCTATTAATCCCTGAAAAACTGCAACTAACTCTACTGAAATCAGCAACCAAAACCACCACAAAAAACGTCTGTCCCAGAGGAATAACATAACAAAAACCCACGACCAGATTCTGACTACAATGAACCTTGTAACTAAAAGAATAACTCTCATGGCAGCAACCCGTTAGGGTTCGCAAAAGACCAACAAATAAACCTTATTTCTTGCTTTACACAAATGCCAAAACTTTTACAATTTTGAAATGAGTTTTTTGATTCTGTTAAAAAAGATGTTATTTAAATGCCAAGCCACGCCAAACACACTCCAGCTCATGTCCCACTCCTCAAGTTGCTGACAGCACCATACAAAGTGCCTTTTAATTTAGCTCACATGACAACAGTGCAGTCATAAGCATTTTAATAATTAATAACTTTAACCATGACAAGCTGCATATAGCAAATGCCCATGACGTCACCCTTTTTGTCGTCAAGGACAATCAAGCGACAACAAATCAATTATGTGCATAATTGACATTCTGAATTGATTCAATTATAGTTTGAAAAAAAAAACTATGGAGTGATTTACCTTACTGATCTTGCATGAAGGCGATATGAACGCTTTTTAATTTTCATATTAAAATTACCAATATTGTTTGCATGTGTATCCATTTTCTATGAAATCAATACTTGTATTGAAACAAGTCTGCTTCATCAAAAGATTTGGTTATATTATATGTACGGAATATGCGTGCCAATTATATTTGACTAGAAACTGCTAAAGCTTATTTTAGCAAATCCGTCTGCAACACCAATCTCAAAAAAAAACGTTCTAGCTATGTTGCGGCTAAGGGAAAAATTGACTTGAAGCGTTCATAAAAATGGTTCATATGCATCATATAAGCTATCACGTTTTGTAATTTTTCTGGATCACTTCAAATAAAATTATCATTGAACTTCATGACATAACGCCTCTTTGAGCTAGTGGGTGCATATCCCATGACTATTGCTTTCCATGGAATCATAAAATGCTATGATAATTTACCAAACAAGCACAATCAATTAGTATAACTCTTAAAAATGTATCTTTGTCTATGCTAGCATGGATGCTCATTATATAATGATTCGATGAACAGAGTGGATTTTATAACATGGTGCCCTTTTACAGTAAATTCATTCTCCACAAATTATCAGTCTACGTATTAACTGGATTGATCTCTAATTGCTGCTATCTATTATATCATTCTGTTCAATTTATGTGACCCTGTATATTTTCAAATCCCTATATTTTTGTTTCCATGATCCAAATAAATTTAAATTGTAGATCATGCATCCTTCATTGATTCTATGATAACTGCTTTCCTTCCACTCACACGGCATTTACGTTACACCTGTGCTTCCACATTCAGTTCTCGGAGAAACCATGGGTTTGTATAACCATTTCGGGTGCCAAAATAAGTTGGGAAACTATTTTGAATTCCCATAAGATAATTCTAAAGTAGTTCTAATTGGTATGTTGGTTTCAGCCAGTCATTTTAAAATAAACTCAAAATGTTGCTTTTGACTTTCTCATTCAATAATTGTGAATAATGTGTCTGGTGTCAACTGGAGTTTTAAAACTTTTTAGAAAACCTCATCTTCAATTCATTGTATGGTTTGAAATAGAACATCAGACTCAGATGTTGGTTTCAAAGGAAGAATAAATGCTGAAAACCTTTTAGTTTCACTTTTTCCCTTTATTTAAAACATGCTAATATTATCGGCCATTTGGATGGTTAATACAAGTAGTGCAGGCTCAATTTAGAGCCCGTTTCCAAACATATAAAACATGCTAATGGTCTTTCTTTGACTTCTCTTTGTCTTCTCGCAAGTATAAGATAAGACATCGAAGCCTGATAGGGTTGCCCAACTGACATCAACTCTTATGAAACTTTGCTATGGTAACAATGAACTCTAATGACGAATTTCACTTTAGGCCAAACTAACTCATGTACTTGCACGGGGTACTCATTTTAGGCAATTTTTATAAAATGGTGTCGAAGGAATTGGAGGTTACCCACAATCAATACAGTCCCAATGGGTTGACTTTTAACTTCTTTTGAAAGGAAAAATCAATGTAGGATGAGTGGTAGCAGACAAGATTGAGAGATCATTGAGAAAGTTTAAAATTGGTCAAGGTTGGAAACACGGGCAACAGCTGGTTCTAATTGAGTAAAAGGGTTGGATAGATGTATCAAGAAACCCAAAGTATCCAGTGAAATCATTGCTCAATCCATTAGGCAATAGAGTTAATGAGCATGGCAGAAAGAGTAGAGAAAAGTAAGCCAAAAATGGAACCAAAGCAGAGAGGAAACCAAACTAAAACACAACAAAACATCAAAACTATGTACATGGTACGGAGACCCTACCCTCAAGAATGTTGACGAATGCTCGCATAAATCTACTAACAAGATGGGAGAAGTAGGATCCAGTGCAAAAAGGGACTGCATAGCAATTAAGCACCTGCAAATTTGAATTTTTCATGCAAACCCAAAGCAGATCAGCTGCGGAGAAGAAAAGTTTGTGTAAAACCTGACGCCCAAACAATCACTTTTCATCATATATCTCCATAGATTCTTGAATGTAATTTTGCATATCACCATCCTTGCTTTCATACATTGCTTCAAGCAAACTATAATCATCAACACTAGCTTGAATAATCGCAAAATCATTGTCCATCAAAACAATCATAGTATTTTTTGCAGCAACCAATTCAACCATCTTATCATTTTTAAATTGTAATTATTCACTTTTACTCTTACCAACTAAAATACCATCATCTTCTATTTGTTTATAGCAACTAAAAACATCTGATTTAATAGATAATTGATCCTTCTTCTTTTGTACATTTATTTTTATTTCAGATTTTCCGTCTATATCTTCAAAGCCAATTTGAAAAGAAATTTCATTTTGTTCACGAGAAGACGAAAGATATGAGTTTCTATCAAATAATTTAGAATCATCAAATACTTCAAAGAGAGAATTATCTTTGATATTAAAATCTCTATAAGAATTGGCTGGAAGGTGTAATGCATTGGATTTAATCAAAGCACTTTCATGAACTCCATTTTCAGTTTTTTTTAACTGTTCTTCAATTTTATTAACTGCTGCAATACTTATCACCAGCTCATCACACCCTCAACAGAGAATACTTTAGACTCTAGTTGCAAAATTTATTTATTATTATCTTTCTTTTCCTCCTTGTAAACAATGTCACCCAAACAATATTCTTCATTCTAAATTGCTAAAGCAAAGAAAGTTGCCATATTTTTTGATTGTTTGTGAGGAGAGCACTCTTCTTCATTACCTGAACTCTCAAAATCAGTTTAGTTTTTTTCAAAATTAAAGTTGTATAATTCAGCTACAAGAGGTTTTACCTCTACAGAGCCACCTTCAGATTTTGAAAGTGGTCTTGACCAAAAACTATAAGGTTAGAATATTCAGCTATGCAAGGTAAAAAATTTATCCTTCTTGATTGCTTGGGATAACCATTCATAATTTTTTTGTTTCAAATATTTGCAAATTGATTTTGATCATACGATCGAGATAGTAGCAAATCATCTTCCAATCTTATGGCTTGTTCCTTTACAATCTCAAGATCATGTACCTTATTTTGATTCAAATAAAATTAAATTTCTGGATGTAGTGCTGCAACAAAGATGGACAGCAGGTTCGCTTGGCTGGGTTGATCAACATGTGGAAATTTCCTCAATGATTGGTTCAATTGAGCAATAAAATCTCTCATGCATTCATTTACTTGCTTTTGAATTTAAAAAAAAACATAAATACTACTTTGATAGGGCAGAGGCATAAAACACTTGAAAAACAAAACACACAAAAAAAAACACTGATTTTAAGGAAATTTTTTTTTTTTTTATTTGTGAGCATCTTGCCACTTAATGCCAAATCTATTACATAATGCTTCTTTTATAGAGGTCTTTTGGATGTTTCTATTACATGATGCCTCTTTTATAGAGATCTTTTGGATACATAGAGAAACATCTAGAAACAACTAATCTTAGCTGACATAATTTTGGAATCTTTCTAGAAACATCTTAGGCGTTTCTAAATCTTAGACCGACATTACAAAACATTAATATTTTTGCCTTTTAATCTAACTCTAGAATATTCTATTGAAATGAACATCAGGGTGGGAGAAGTTACATATCCCAACAATAAACGAGTACCGATGTTAACTATCAGCTTAATCTTGTAAAAAAATTATTCTTCAAAATACTCTAATTGATCATGTGTTTGTCCTCCAAAAGTTAAAACCAAAATGCAGCAGTTACAATGAGACATTTTACAAAAAAAGAACATATACAACCTCTTAAAACAAATTAAGAATCCTACAGGCAAGAGTAAATAGGCAAATTTGACCATATGCATCTTGCAAATTTTCTTAGAGAATCTTTGGAAAATGTTTTCTTCATCTTATAAGTAGGGCTAAGTATCAAGGCAAGGCCAGAGGTCTAAAATGACTTTCCCACGGATGGCCTATGATGAAGGCCATGATAAAAAAATTGGAATTCTTCTACAAAAATATTTTTTCTATATTGGTTCCAAAGCATAGAGTCGCCAACCTCCATCCTCAAGGAGGCACCCTGAAATTTCTATGTAAACAAATCACCAACATTTTGTTCAATAGCATAGTCCCGAAAAATCTATTAGTAAACAGATTTGTCTTTATAGAGTTAACTAAATCTTAACTCCATTTTGTTGACCAAAATAAAGACAAAATCTCACTAATAGTTGGAGAGATCACCATTGCATTGGTGATTTTAATCTACATTTGAGAAGGGCAGTTCCCTTATATGATATAAGTGGCTTGTTTGGGTATACTTTAACATGAAAGTAGAAAAAGAAAACTAATATTTGTACATAGACATGTTGTGAATGTGACAAAAATATATTAATAAAAGAATACCCACCAATATCTACACATAGCTATGCTACAAATGTGACAAATGTAGATTAATAAATGAAAACCCACCAGTATCTCAGCACATAGATTGATACACTAATGTATGAATCAACAACTTTAAATTATAAAATTCACTAATTCTGAGAATGATAAAATTTCTTCTCAAAAGAATATTATATTCACAAAGTGAAACATTTAGGAATATTTACTAAGCTCACAGACTTCAAATAAATATCTGAGCAACATATTCCATTCCACATGCACAAATATAAATGGATTATTCAAGGAAATAGTAAATTTTGTTGACCTTTCTCTAATTCTGTCTTACTCTCACATCAAAGTATGATGGGGATCCAAGAAAATTATGCCCTCCTATTATCTTTTGGCTACATATTTAAGGAGTTGTTGATGGTGTTTTGATGCACTAACGAACACATAATAAAGTATTGAATACTCAATCCTCTCCTCAGGTAAATAATCTCAAATGTTGAAGATTTGCATAAGGATCACTTAAGATGACTTCAAGGTTGTTTTATGTTAGGTCTTGACATGTTGGATATCTTCAATGACATATTATGTGATTTTGCTGGTATCAAAAGGTGGACCTATGTTGAATGGCCAAATGCTCGAATGATGTTGGAACATAGGATTTCATTTGATTGAAAAAAAAGGAAAAGGATAAGGGTTGCCTTCTCTTCCTATTCTACTCTAATTTCTATTTGCTTTCTACTCCTCAACTACTACTCTCTATCAACTATTCGCTATTGACTATTTTTTTTTTTTAATGAGGAAGTGAGGCCTTTAATAATACCCTCATTACATTCAATGGCTTAGATCAATTTGAGATCAATGGGCAAGATCGAAAGATAGAAGCCCGAATTAGAGTCTTTTGAACCCATTACAAATCATTTAATGCTTAACCAATGATAAAATTACAATTGATGGGGCACATGTCCTTCTTTAAAAATTCAACTAATAGATGATGATGGTAGGCACATCGAACTTTTTTTCCATCTTGTAGTAGTTATCTTCTTTGATGGATGAGTCAGGTTCATCGAATCTGGACACCTCAGGCCAAAATGATATGATTGGATAAGTGATGAGTAGGTGCTACCTCAGCTTGCTTGACCTTTGTAACTCATCACAAGTTGTAGTTGCATATGAATGAGGCATCTCTTCATACTCAACATGTCCAAGTGTTTGATGTGACAGTGACTTTATCTTCTCTATGCTTGATCTTATAACTTTGATTAACTCTTTCTGTCTTGATCACTTGCATTCTTGAGCTTTCATCTGGCAATACTAGCAAAGATTCTTGGATTTCCAAAGAAAATTAAGGGTTGTGAAAATTTCATTCTTGAATGCTTGATGTCGATGGTATCCTTTGCCTTGATGTCTCTTTTGTTGTAGACCTTGTCTTCCCTTTACTTAATCCTCTTCATGCCTTGAAGTGCATTTGACCCTCCTTCTTGTTCTGTGTTCTTTTCTTAGGATGGACAGTGTCATCGCCTTAAACAAATTGTGTCATTCTCTAAGACACCTTGTTTGAGCTTGTGACGTGAAGTGATGCAATATCTTCCTTCTTGGTGAGAGCTCGCCTTGCTCTTCGATAACGAATACTTGTTGACTATCCCAAGACATTTTTCTGGATCATTGTCGTAGATTGCCTTCACATTGTCATGGATTTTGTATATCATGTTAGTGAATTAAGGTATGTGAAATGATTTGCGGATTGCTTCCTTGGAGAGATAAGCTATCTCTCTCTCAACTGGTGCAATTAATCACTCTTCTATCAGGATCAAAATTTCTTGTGCATTCAACGATGAACTCGTTGCAATTGCACTGCTAAAGGAAAGTTGGCTGCATTGACGATGCTGCTATCCATCATCACCCTTGTGCATCCTGTTGGTCTGGTGGGTCTGGTTGTGTAAAGCGAGCTTTGAAATTTCTTCATTTCAATGTGTCCAAGGTTGGTGTCACCTACATTGCCCCAATATGATATAATCTTTGACTTTGCAATGACATTATCGAAGTCCTTCTTGATAAGTATTTGTCACGATCTCACCATTATGCACTTGTGAGATTTGACGAAGTTAGTGGCACGTAATGATATTCGGTTGCGAATATGTGATTGATTACTTCCAAAGCTCTATAAGATTATCAATTTTTTTTAGAACAAAGCATCTTAAGACAAAATCTCGTGAGAGGAATGAATAAGATATTGAATCAGTCACAAAATGAAGCCCGATCCTTCACAAAATGAAAAAATTATCCCAAACCTGTCATGTAATTTCAAAGAGAACTCCTACATCAACATTTCTGCATTTTGGACCAAATTTATACACCTAAATATTTACACACGCTAGTTGGTAGCTGGTCACATGCAAACCTTCAGAATGAAAACACTGATTTCTTCAAAATTCACTGATCAGCTAAGCGTATAAGACAACTTTGACCCTTGTACGTCACTTCAAAATAACAAATATCATTTCCAAGAGGACCATTCGATCAAATCCTATGAATAATTTGGTAATTCTAAATCTCAGATCAGATCTTGGACTGGTGGGCACTTGAGGTCCAATTCGCTATATATGTTGATCGCCACTCCTTTGGGTAAAGAAAATTGTTTCCTTTAGATGTATCTTGATCAAACACAGTGATCAAGAATGGTTGCAAATTTGGTGCCTTGCAAGTACTTCGCCTTGCTTAGTGTAGATCGAATATGAACTCAATTACCTTGAATGGTTTCACCTTAGTGCAGTTGCTGTCAAAATCATCTTTCTTTGTGAGGCAATTCGTTGTATCCTCTAGTGGTGATAATATGATGCATATTTGAAATGCCGGTCTCTGAGACAAATCCATTGTTGATGAGCTCTATTCGCTGGAGTGATGATCAAAGCCGCTTGATATCCACATTTATCTCCCAATTCAGAAGTTGCTTTTCAAAATCACTTGTGATCGGGAGATACGTCGCGCAATGCAAGTGTGGGGATAGCATTCATAAAGCACTTGCAAGGCATTATTGTTTTTATTCATTGCATTAATTTCATGACTTGCATCGCATAATGCCTCATCGCGTGACGCGTATACCTTATACGCTTCTTCATTCTACGTTTATTTTATGAGTTGTTTCCAAAGTGACTTCTTCTTCGTTGCAATTGATATTAGCAAAGTTTTAATGCGTGACACATGTGCAAGTAAGGCATGAGTAACGCAAAGCTAATGCATAGGTGCGAGGGCTTCACATGAAGAGTGTAAACATCAATGGTACGTGCGAGAGCTACGCACAACGTATAACAATGCGAAAGGAATACACAAAAGCGACGCGCAACGAGCACGCAAAAGTAATGAACGAAGGCAATCCGTGGTGAGTGCGAAAGCCAATCGCAATGTATTTTCAATGCCTTAGTCAAAATTTTGAGATTTTGAAATTTTTTATTTTTGTGTCTCTTAATTTTTAATTTTTTTTGAATTTTTGAATTTAAGATTTTTTTGGATTTTTTTGAATTTTTAAATTGTTTTTTTGTATTTTTTATATTTTTTTATGGTTTTTCTATTTAAAGACTCTAACTCTATACTATGCTAAACTAAGAGACCCTATTTTCCAACTAGGCTAAAAATAAGGGGGTCCCCATTTGCAATGGGGTGATGTATGATATGGTCACAACATCTAGCATCACCTTGAATAAATGTTAATGAACATTTCAAAGATAAAGACTCAGTCGACACTTAGAATCTTTGGAAAATTCATTATAACTAATCAAAAGACTAGAAAACATACTCAAGGTTGGAAGAAGAACCCCAAAACGAACTAAGGCACCTAATCCTTGATTACTCGTGTGTGCAAATGTATTCATTTCGGCTCACAAGAACAATGTGACTACTAGGATCCAATATGAATAGCTACATAGTTATCCAAATTTCATAAGCATCTTGGATAGAGCCTCTTGGCTAGTGAGCATCTATAGCCCTGATGGGGTTATCATTGTAATCTCACAAATATTGCTCAATTTCCACCTAGGCATTCATAGCCTCGATGGACTTACCCGCATATTCCCAAAGCCAAACACTTTGATATTTTATTTTTACTTATCTTTCCTTTTTTTTTTTTTTTTTTTTTTTCTGATTTTCTCTTTTCATTTTCATTTTTTCTTTTGATGATACTGCTTTCCTTTTCACATATTTTCCACACTTGCAATTTGGCTCGTAAGTAGTGAATCTCCCTTGGGCTTTAGAATTACAGTGGCACTCAAGCTGGATTTAAGATTTTTTACTAGCACTACAATTTCACCTAAGAAACCACAATGACTTGGAGCAATAGATTACGCATGTAAATATAGTATTCAAAAGATGTCGGTATCAAGACCTAGTAAGTGATTCTCTTCTAAGTCAAGTACAATTCCTAACCAAATGATGAAGTTGAAGAGGAATAACCTTGGATTGGAAAGTACTTCATGAATAGATGTATAGGAAATGGACAAAACAAAATGTCTAAATTGTGCAAGCGTGTGATAAAATAACACAAAGGCCAACCTCACAACTGAAGGTTCCCACTTAGGACACCTAAACTAAGAAAACCAACTAACTCACAAAAAACTTAAACCAAACTAAGCTAAAGCAATCAAAAAACTAAACGGCTAAACTACTCGAGCCACCGAGGACTCATGAATCACATGACTCAAAGCAAACTAACAACCTGGCTCAACAAAACCTCTAAACTAAAAACATGCGGAAAGAAAACCTACTCTAAGATATATAAAAGACTCTTGGACTTCACATGACTCAAAGAAGCGACATATATACATGAATTCACAAATTTTCTCAAGATATGCAGCAGAAGCATGACAATAGTGATAGTTTAGAGATGGGAAAACTCATCCTCAAAATCAAAAAAGTAGGCTCTCACAATGAAACTCTGATACTTAGGCAAAACATCACACAAAATGATCAATTGAGGCAACTCATCAGGTCCATGGTTAATCCAAATGCAAGTTGTTTTCCCATAATTTCCACAGTCAAAATTATAAAAACTTTCAAAACTTGGATCAAGGAGAGAGACAACCTGGCATTGTTCATGCTCAAACAGAAATTCTTGCTCAACATCCACTAGTGCATCATCCGAAGGCCTTGACTGTCAGCTATTTCAGGAAGTCACCATTGGTGATGGACCATTCCACTTGCATCTTTTATATGCAAATTTTCACTTGACAGTTCTTCTTGAATCCTCAAGACTGGAGCTAACGCAACCTCAAATTGCTCTCCATTCTTTGCATTCGTGGTGGCAACAGGTTCAATATCTTGTGTAAACCATGCATCCTTGTGACACTCCATAAGCATGTCTTGAAAAATGAGATTCTATAAGTGATCGATCATCAAAAAATTTCTTCTAGTGGCTTTTGGTATGTGACCTCAAGTGCTAGTGTCGTTTTGAATTGTTCATCATTTTTTGGCTCTATTACTTCAATAATGATTGAAATGTATTTCTTAGGGATGGCTCGAAGTTCTTCGTTTGATTCTTCTTCTTGTAGCATGGATGAATTCTCATTTCCTTGTTCTTTGAATGGTGAAGTTTATAGTGAATCATGATGGTCTTTCAAGTCATTCTTTCTCTTTGTTATGTTTTCACTCTCAATCTCTTGATGATCTTCATAAGTATCCATGTTTTGTATAGCTTCATGTCTTAATGTCTACAGACATTGACCTTCACTTGCTACCATCATGGTGATTTGAATATTTTCCACTGCTTCTTCGACTTCCTTGGATACAAGGTAGGTAGAGAAATCACTCATTATAACACATTGTTCATTAAATTAAACCACATTATCGGTTGGCCACTCTTCCAATAATTTTGTCTCGAGAGGTCAGAGTTGATGATGAATCATGCCACTCAGAGTAACTTTCTTGCCTTGGATTAAAATTGGCAATTACTCTTCTTGTGTTTTTTCTATAAGATCCTTTAACACTCCTTTGAATAGCATGGTGGTGATGACGTCTTTGAGAACCCCCCTCAAATTGTTCTTCATACTTGGGCTCACTTGGGATAACCTATAATTCTTTGTTCAACATCTCTATGTGTCTGTCTTCTCCTTTTAGGCTGCTACTTGAAACTTCTTGCAATTCACTCTCAATGATATCCTTTTGTAGCGCAATTGAAAATTCTTCAAGGAACTCCTCTTCTTGTAAAGGATGTGAATCATTATCTTCCTTGAGTGTTGAATTGATATCTTGATCGTCGCCTGTCACTGCAATTGTTTCAACTGGCATACTTACACTATCTTCTTAAAATTTGTCCTCTTGGGATGAAGTTGTAGCATACTCCTCCTTAGAACCAAAACCTATAATGCATTGATCATCATGTGAACTTGTGTTATCAACATGCAATTGGCTTCCTTTAGATGATGTAGTCATGTCTTGTTCATGTGTTCTTCTAAATTTAGTTGCAAGGTATTCACTCCAATATTTGTTCATGATACACTCTTCCTTGGATAATTCTAGCAATCCAATCTCAAATCTGACTTGATTGATAGCCATTTCACATAGTGAGAAAGTAAAGTTTGAGTGGGGTGCTTTGTGAATTCTACACCCTGTTGGTAGCAAGATTTTTTCTAAACCCAGTTTACCTTTGATAGAAAGTCGACTTTTGATCATCTTTAAGAATTTTGAAAGAAGATCATTATTCGTTGGGACCCTAAAATTGCCTTTGTCTTTTGGTCTAGGGGCATCCCAAAAGAAGATCTTTCCTTGTACTTCTAATTTCATCCTTGACAAGAATGTGAAGGAATGCATTTCATCATGCTCATTAGTTTCGTGTATTCTACACTATCCTAATGATGGAAACTCAGATAGACGTCATGGATGAAGCTACACATTCAATCTCCACCAAAGTTGAAGGATATCAACTTCCAGTTCATCTTGGTGATGTTGTTATTCCATTGAGAAATCTTTCGTTTAATTTTTTTTTTTTTTGATTTTTAAGAATTTTCCTAGTTTTTCACTTTTTTTTGGATTTTTTACAATAAGAGAGATCTTGCAAATCTCAAATTTAGCTTTAAGGTGCAACCATTTCTAGCTACATGAAGTGCTTCATTTTGTTTGCAAGCCCAACTGATAGTCCAATCTTTCCTTTCATTGAATTCACTTGTTCAAGATTTTGCATTCATATATTCACTATCAGCTGATTTTGTTGAGCGTGTAGAAGAGTAGATAAAGTCTTAAGATAACTCCTACAAATATGAATGGATAAGATCTAAAGCTTAGTTGTTTAGGTATTCACAATAATCATGCGCTCCTTCTAGTGCCAATTATGTTGATGGTGTTTTGATGCACTATTGAACACAAAATAAATATAGGATTAAGAATAAGAAATAAGAATAAGCATAAGAATAAGAATGTTAAAAATTCACATAAGGATTAGTTAAGATGACTTCAAGGTTCTTTTACATCAGGTCTTGACATTTGGATAGTTTCAATGGTATATGATGTGATTTTTTTGGTATCACAAGGTGGACTTATGTTGAATGCCTAAATGCTCAAATGATGTTGGAACGTAGGATTTCACTTGATAAAAAAGAAGGAAAAATGATAAGGGTTGAGGAAGCTACTCTGAGAATGTAAGATCAAAGGACAATCTTTGGTGAAACTCCAACGAAGTCTTGCTTCAACATGCAATGAACATCTCCACAAGGCTAGTGTAATGTTTTAAGGATAGCCTGTATGATTTTAAAATCATCACCACAAGTATAGACACCATCATGTTGATGCACATCAATGAAGGAATGATAATTCAAGTTAAAAGCTTTAGCTGAATGATTCTAGTTGACTATGTAAGACACTTTACCATTGGCTAAGCATTAGTACTATGGATATATGAATTTCACCATTGATCATACACAAAGTCTTCCATTCATTCAAATGACATGAAAATAAAAGAGACATAGAGACCATGCAAATTGTTGAATCAACAAATAGAGTTCATGATATCTTCAATGAAGTTTACAAGTCTTTTGCAACAATGTATTGGCAACAATCTTTTCCTTCTCTTCCTACTCTACTCTAATTGCTATATGATTTCTATGTTTGAATTACTACTCTCTATTGATTGTTCACTATTGACTATATTTTCTACAAATGAAGAAGTGACACCTTTTATAGTTCTCTCATTACATTCAGTGGCTCAGATAAATTTGAGATCAATGGCCAAGATCGAAAGATAGAAACCCTAATTAGGGTTCGTTGAACCCATTACAAAGCATTTAATGCTTGACCAATGATTAAATTACAATTGATGGGACACATGTCCTTCTTTGAAAATTCAACTAATAGATGATGATGGTAGGTACATAAAACTTTGTGCCCATCTTCTAGTAGTTATCTTCTTTGATGCAAGAGTCAGGTTGATTGAATCAAGATGTTTCAGCCCGAAATGATATGATTGGATAAGTGATTACTAGGTGCCACCTCAATTTGCTTGACCTTTTGTAACTTGTCACAAGTTGTAGGTGAAAATGAATGAGGCATATTTATTGATACTCAACATGTCCAAGCACTTGATGTGATGATGACTTTGTCTTGTCTATGCCTGATCTTCTAACTTTAATTAACTCTTCATGTCTTGATGACTAGCATTCTTGAGCTTTAATGGCTATACTGGCAAAGATTCTTGAATTTTTGAAGGAAATTTAGGATTGTGAAAATTTCATTCTTGGATGCTTGATGCTAATGCTATCCTTTGCCCTGATGTTTCTTTGGGTGTAGACCTTGTCTTGCCTATACTTGATCCTCTTCATGCCTTGAAGTGCATTTGACCCTCCTTCTTGTTGTGTGTTATTTGCTTGGGATGGACAATGTCATCACCTTAGACAAATTGTGTCATTGTCTAAGATGCCTTGTTTGAGCTTGTGACGTGACGTGATGCAATATCTTCCTTCTTGATGAGAGATCGCCTTGCTCTTCGATAAGCAATACTTGTTGACTATCCCAAGACATTTTTCTGGATCGTTGTCGTAGACAGCCATCGCGATGTCACGACTTTTGTATATCATGTTCGTGAATTGAGGTATGTGAAATGCTTTGCAGATTGCTTCCTTATAGAGATAAGCTATCTCTGTCCCATTTGGTGAGGTTAATCATTCTTCTATTAGGATCATAATGTCTTGCGCATTCAACAATGAGCTTGTTGCATTGCATTGGTAAAGGGAAGGTGACTACCTTGACAATGCTACTATCCATCATCACCCTTGCAATTCTTGTTGGTTTGGTGGTGTAAAGCTGGCTTTGATATTTCTTCATGTGAATGTGTCCAAGGTTAGTGTCGCCTACATTGCCCCAATATGATGTAATCTTTGACTCTGCAATGACGTTCTTTGAGTCTTCCTTGATAAATGTTTGTCGCGATCCCGCCTTTATGCACCTGCGAGATTTGACTAAGTTACGGTCATGTAAAGATATTCACTTGTGAATATGTAATTGATTACTTCCAAATCTCTCTAAGATTATAAAAATGCATCAGAACAAAGCATCCTAAGACAAAATCTTGTGAAAGAAATGAATAAGATATTGAATCAGTCACAAAATGAAGTCGGATTCTTCACAATATGAAAAACTTGTCTCAGATCTGTCATGTTATTTCAAAGAGAACTCATATATCAACATTTCTGCATTTGGGACTAAATTTATACACCTAAGTGTATACACACTAGTTGGTAGCTCGTCACATGCAAACATTCAGTACGAACACACTAATTTCTTCAAAATTTACTGTTCAACTGAGCATATGAGATAACTTTGGCCCTTGTACGTCACATCAAAATACACAAAATCGCTTCCAAGAGGACTATTCGATCAAATCCTACGAATAATATGGTAATTCTAAATCTCATATCAAAATTTGGAATGGTGGGCACTTGAGTTCCAATTCGTTGTATGTTGATCGCCACTCCTTTGGGTAAAGACAACTGTTTCCTTCAGATGTATCTTGATCAAACGTAGTGATCACGAATGGTTGCAAATTTGGTGCCTTGCAAGTACTCCGCCTTACTTAGTGCAGATCGAATATGAACTAAATTACCTTGAATGGTTTCACCTTAGTGCACTTGCTGTCAAAATCGTCTTCCTTTGTGAGGCAATTCACTGTATCCTCTAGTCATGATAATATAATGCAGATTTGAAATGCCGGTCTCTGAAACAAATCCGTTGTTGATGAGCTTTATTCGCTGGAGTGATGATCGAAGCCGTCACTTTGATATCCACATTTATCTCCCAATTTAGAAGTGATTGTTCAAAATCACTTGTGATTGGGAGATAAGTCGCGCAATGCAAGTGTGGGGATAGCATTCGTGCACTTCCAAGGCATAATCATTTTTCTTCAATCCATTAAGTTCATGACTTGCATCGCATAATGCCTCGTCACGTGACACGTATACTTTATACGCTTCTTCATTCTACGTTTATTTCATGAGTCGTTTCCAAAGCGTGACTTCCTCTTATTTGCAATTGATGTTGATCAAATCTTTAAGCGTGACGCGTGTACAAATAAGGCACGACGAACACAAAGCTAATGCGTAGGCGCAAAGATTGCGCATGACGAGTATAAAAATCAACGATACGTGCGAGAGCTACGCACAACGTATGCAAAATATTTGTGCGATAAAATTACGGTGAGTGCGCGAAAGCAATGCCCGAAAGAAAAACACGACGAGCGCGCAAAATCAATGCGCCAAGGCAACGCAGGATGAGCGCGAAAGCCAAGCGCAACATATTTTCAATGCCTCAGTAAAAATTTTTAGATTTTTGTATTTTTGTTTTTTATTATTGTATTTTTGAATTTTTGAATTATTTTTTGGATTTTTTAATTTTTAATTTTTTTTGGTATTGTTTTTGAATTTTTTAATATTTGAATTTATTTTTTTTTGTGTTTTTTTATGTTTTTTTTTTTTTTTTTTTTTTGAAATTTATAGACTTTAACTCTATACTTTGCTAAACTAAGACACCCTATTCTCCAACTAGGATAAAGGAAAGGGAGTCCTCATTTACAATGAGATGGTCTGTTATTTGGTCAGAACAAGAGTTTACCCTAACTTGCCCTTTCAATTTTTGTAATTGCTCTCCTTCTTTTAAAGAATTAGTTGGAATATAATATGAAGAAAAGGTCCTTTCATATGCCTATGTGTTTAATAACTTAGCTTGATGAAAATATTATTAAAGTAAAATTTTGTGATTTAATTGTAACTTGTACTATGAAGTTGGCTGGTACGCAGCAATACAACTTCTTTAATATCACTTGCAACAATCATTTGTGAATACCTTTTATAGCTTTCACTAGTGGAGGGAAATTTGGTGTCAATTATCTAAAATTCTCCTTATTGAACCTCTTTCTGCTTGAATGAATATCATTGCATGAGTGTAATCCATTTACCCTGCAATGAATTCATCAAGCAGATCATTAAAATCTCCCCACCAATTGGAGATGAAACAATGCCTTTAGTAATGATGCAATAGAAGCCGATGCAGGATGAATGTTCATAAATTTCCATCAAGAGAGACCAACTAGCTAACAAGGAGCATTATTAGTCTCCAACAACTACAAATATACCACACTTCACTTGAATACCACAAGATATTGTAGATCCAAGTTTTGCTAGTCTAAAATAATACTTTAAGCAAAGTACCAAGACCATAATAGCACATAATGAAAATTGTAGATCTTAAAAATTACCATGTAGGAGGATGTATGATGAAGTACTGAATCTAATATGGCAAAAAATAGAGTTTGATATTTATCTACGTCAAGATCAATAAAGATAAACTGAATCATCAAATACTCCACAAAACATCAAAGAGCATCTCTTTGTTGGAATCAAGGAACAATGTGAGGGAGGGTGGGGCGCTGAATCAGTGTTCTACAATTTTTAACATTCTTAATCTGTCCTTTAAACCACTTAATGCAAATGAATAAAGTAGAGTGCAAAAACAAAAAGAAAATAACAATAACACCATAACACCAGGATTTTAACGTGGAAACCTACTTAAAGGAAAAACCCAAGGTGAGATTGAGACCCACAATATTAATATACCTTGTTAGAAGTATAATAATATTACATGAAGGGAATGCACATGCATTTAGGCACACTTCCTAGAGCTCAGTGCTCAAATTACAATAAGGTCTACAACCCTGGAAAGCTCATTGTCTTACAAAAGATTACAGATAATAATTAGAATGTTTGAATTGATAAAGAACATCTACAAATTCCATAAATAGTTTCAGTTAAGCACAAAATACTCTAATTTGCAACACTACTTTGTTCTGATATTCTATTTTATTCCGGAGCAGAAATCTTTCAATTGCATACTTGAAATTGCATAAATCACTCATACACACTTCACACATATCTACCCACATAAAAATGATCAAATGAATCACTCATATATATCTACAACATCAAATCAGACCTATTTCATGTCAGTCCAAATACGCATAACATGCAAATAAAATGTGTTACCCAAGTTGGCTCAATCTGATCCAAAAAAACCATACAGACCAAAAACAATTATCCACATGCTTCACATATGTCAGCTCACAAACCTTGAACACACAAAAACTTGCCAAAATTACTTCGCCGAACTGCACAATGAATCTTTACATGTTCCTGTTGATAAGCATTTTTCTACTAAAAAATTGTCTACCAGATCTTCCAATTTGCTTAACGCTCAATACCAGAGGCCATAATCCTAGAATAAGGCATATTACACATCCATAATGCATCTTGGAGATCTGCAACATAAAATAATCAACACAAATAAACCGCCAATGAAATTTGTGTACACCTTGTTGGATATCCTCTTCTTTTCATCGGACCTCACTGGACCTCAATCCATCTTCCAGTATGAATGAATTATGAACTCTGGATTGAGTATCTGACTATAGTTTCCATCAATGACAATATTTGATCATCAATGTATTGTTTCTTGCCAACAATCTCCCCCTTTTTCCTTGATGGCAACACTTAGTGAAACTATGTTGGACCAAAACAAAGATATATCCACTGCAACAAAAAACCTGACTACTAGACTCCAAAACTCAACAACTCCCCCTAGGATCAACATTTTTCACTCTTCTACTCTCCCCCTTTGACATCAATGGAAAAGGTAGAGTTCTAGAAACAAAAAATTCAAGCCAAAAATGCTATTTAGATATGTACACATAGTCCTTACATACTCACAAGAGTTTGGAGATGTCTGCATAAGAATTCTTCAATGTGTCCAAGAGGCTATCCCAGCCCTTCTACACATTTTCCAACACCGTTATGAATCCACTAAATAAGTAATCTTGCGTCTCTACTATTTTTACATCTTCTAGATCAGTGTTGGCTAGAGCATCATGATTATCCTTAAGAGCACTCAACATAATGTCCAGCTTGGGAGTAATGAGACTCCTAATTTCTCCAAATCTGCCAATTATTCTCTCCCGCTCATAGCTCAGACTTTTGATTTTCTCAAGTAATGAATGATATTACCTAATTTTCATGATTGTTCAATGATACTGATAGAGGATTGACCAACTGAGGTATGCATTCTATCTCATCCTCATGTACCTTAGACTTCTTCTCAATGTCCGCAATGAACTTGGACTGAGATAAGCATGATTTGTATAAGTTTCCACCTTTCGACAAAGCATCCTTCATGCTCTTCACACAGGAATCTAAAGCGACTCTATCTTTGGCAATCATTTTTTTTAAATTCTAGAGCCTCTTTGCATTGAATGAATTTTGGACCTTCTCCTCAGTAGACTTTTCAAAAAGAATCCAAATGTGTATCTACAGAATTAATCAAACTTTTTACTTTCCTGGATGGAGTGTGTGAAGTATCCTTTTGAAATGAGGGATCAGCTTTTTAAAAACACTGGTTGCCAAGGTTAGCAACATACTATCTTTTATATGAGACTTTAGAAGATCCTCACTGGATTTCACTTGTGCAAATGATCAAAGTTGAAGCTTTTGAATTGGAGACAAAGAAGCAAGGTTAATCGGACCTTGAATAAAATTCGGATCATTAATGACTTGTTTTACCTTCACCATCTATGTAGTTTCTTTTGCCTTAGTCTTAACTTCAACCTTAACCTCCACCTTTTTCTACATTCTTCTCAGGAACTATAGGGTTAACTGCAACAAACCAGAGGATTCTCAACCTTGTCCTTTCCTCCATCTTTTTTTCCTGCATCCTCTTCTCACTCAACATTAATCTCTACTTTGTCAACCTTCTGAACTTATGGGATATAAGTATCTATTAGACAGTTCAAATAACCATAAGACAACTGAAAAGGGGGGGGGGGGGGGGGGTTAAATCAATTGTCATAAATTACCAGAACATTTGGCAATTAAAACTATTGGAGTTGAGGAAAAAACAACTCTACAACTCCCAAAGATCACCTGCATTCAATCCTGTCACAGAAACAGAGAAACAAAAAAGCTATGGAGGCCAGAATTCAGAGATCCAGAAAAGAGGAGTCATATTTATTGTGCAACAAGAAATGCAATTCAATACTTAGAGTTGTTATAAAAATACAAAGAGAGAATCCTTATAAAAGGTTACTCGAAACCCTAAAGGTGAAATAAAGAATTATAAGATTCCTAAGTTTAGCTTGAGTGTAGAGTATAATAGACTAATAATTAAATAAATAATTATTAGGTAATAATAGATAACTCTAACACCCCCCCCAAGATGGACTTAGGGAGTAGCTAAAAAACAACCAAGGACTAAAAATACATGTAAAAAAGGCATGAAAGAAACAATGTGTCCCGACAACTAGGCTTGATGAGGTACCCAAGTATAGTAAAATCTCTGTAAAGTGGAGAAAAAAGGAGAAAACCTTGTGGGAACAAAACTCCTCTCCAAGAAGAGATGAAAGCTCAAGTGAAGGACTAAGAAGCCTCCAAACAAGAGTGTTCCAGAAGATAGGAACAAAAAGAAGAGAATGAAGAACACCACTGAAGCATGAAATAGCTACAAACACTATCGAAGAGTAATTGCTGATCTTGAGAACCTCCACTGAAATAGAACAGGACCAGGTAGAGAAGACTGTAATCTACATGAGTGCCCTCAAATGACACTACTCAAATCAAATGGTAAACAATGGCAAACAACTAAACTTGAAGATACAAATGGCATAAAAAACCAAAGCCTAAAGAGCTGATCAATCAAATAAAGGAAGTAGTAGAACAACAGGAGAAACCCCCCATAATGCTAACAAGGGAGAGAGATAAGTACACTAAAAAGAGTGACTAACAAGAACTGCATGATGGAGATCCAAGAACATCATAGGTGCAGAGAAAGTATATAGTTTGTGGAAGGAACACTCATTTGACACACATCATGAGGCTAATGTCATGGAAGGAACACTCACGTGAAAAAAGTAGATGGCAAACAAAGGCAAACATCAACCCACCCCATGGCACTTTATAAGTAGTGCATGTACAATAAGGCACAAGATGTGTAAGATCCCAAGTATACAATGCATAGTGACACTTTATCTCAGTGCGTTTGCATAAATAAAATGCTACAATGATAAAAAAGACAGAACACTAGAAATATAGAAAGAATAGCCAAAGACGAGACATCCTACTCAAAGAAAGAGATCCCAGGACCTGAAATATCCAAGATATTCACCAGAGTGTTGATAAGAAAAAAATGAATAAAATATATCTAGAGTAGAATCTAGAAAGAAAACTCATATGATTGGAAATAACACAAAACAAGTTTTCCAACGATATAAAGTTTTCAAAAAATGGAGGTTGTATGCTCAAGTTATGTCTCTCGGAGTGCAAAAAGAAATCTCTAGCTTTGAAAGAAAAAAATGTCATCAAATATGAAAAATCAAAAGTTCAAACCTCTAGATCTAGATAGAGCTTGGAAAGAGCTTTCCGATGATATAAGTTTTTTGAAAAAGTGCCTCCGTATGACCAAGTTACGGCCAAAAGAAACAAAACCCCTCTTGTAGGGCATAAAGGGTTAAAAAAAAAATCTAATTAATTTTTTTTTTTGATGAAAATATTCTGACACATTTGCAGGCACAACCGTACGGATTTTTGAGCATTGAAAAACGTGCCAATAAAAAATTATACTCCAGATGCCCCTGTCACCAAAAATAGGCAAATTATATATCAAAATTAATGGAATCAGCCTTCTGAATCCAACTGAGAGTTGTTTTTAGCACAAAAATATACCAAAAAATTAGATACCCCTAGAAATGGAATAAAACAACTGTAGAAAACCCCAAATACACAAATTTGAAGAACAAGGCCCAAAATCTCTCATGAAGAGAATAGGGGCATGTAGATATGGAGCTCTGATATCATATTGGAGTTGAGGAAAAAACAACTCTATAGCTCCCAAAGATCACCTGCATGCAAACTTGTCACAGAAAGAGAGAAGCAAAAAAGCTATGGAGGCCAAAATTCAGAGATCCAGAAAAGAGGAGTCATACTGATTGTGCAACAAGAAATGAAATTCAATAATTACAGTTGTTATGAAAATACAAAGAGATAATCTTTATAAAAGGATACTTGAAACCCTAAAGGTGAAAACCCTAAAGAATTATAAGATTCTTAAGTTTAGCTTAAGTGTAGAGTATAATAGACTAACAATTAAAAAAATAATTATTAGCTAATAAAAGATAACTCTAACAAAATCTTTTATACTAGAATGCTTAAACCAAATGCCAGAATAGCAGTTAAACCAATTAAGCATAAACAATAATCAAATAATAAATACCATCCACATGACACCAAGATTTATACGTGGAAAACCTGGTAAAGTGAAAAACCATGGTGGGAAGCCTACCCATAGTCAGATAATACTTCTGTAGTAAGTATGTGAATTACAATTGATGGGTCTGCCCTTGCAGGAAGACCAACAACCTAGAGTGCACTGCTCATCACAAAAGGAGTCTCACTGATTACATAGAAATCAAGACTACAATCTAGAAGAATTAATGAACTGCAAAGATGATATCTCCTATGCCTGTGTACAGTTTCGGTTAAGCTCAATACTCGAGGACTAAATCCTCTTACATACACCCAACTCGATCTCCAATCATCGAACAAATCCTCTGCTTGAATGATATTACATTATTCACACATTACATATCCATATCCCATTCCATAACCATAACCATGATGATCTACAATGAGATCTTACATCATACATATACAAACCCTCGACCATAAACAATCGGGTCGGCCACTAGACAATAGACCAATTACATAATTATAAAACATGTCGGTCTTAGACCAAACAAATAATATCCAACACATAAGACATTTTGGAAATACATCGAGAGGTCTAATCCACATGTTACATTAAGACGGTCCATAACCTATATCAACCGGAACCCAATATAGGTCCACACGGTAAAGAAATGATCTCCATCTGCCAATTCTTGAACATGATTACCATCAGCATCCTGAATCCATACTAGAAGCTGCACCAACACCACTTATGCATATCATCAAAGGTCTTCATCAAAGCTCTGCCAGTGAAACCCTTGCCGGAATCACAAGCCAAGCTTCCAAGAAAACAGGATAACATCCGTTCACCAGACTAAATCCAACTTACTAAATACGAACATGTGTATCATGAATAAGACAATTCCATAACCAAACCATACCAGAGAATACTGGATCATGCCAGATCCAAACCAACCAGAAACCACACATCCTACTGCGACAAGAAGGGTGCCGATAAAGCATCCAAAGCAACTCATGTTGACATCAATGGCAAAACATCAATGCAACACATAATCAATTCCTCCAAATGGCCAACAGTATCATCCATTGTTTGCATAGTTTTTGGATTAACTTGTGATGGCATGTTCTTCTCTCTCAGATGAAATTCTTCTTGTCCTTTTGCTTGATTAACTTCATACTGGTTATCTAACAATTTTTTTGTCAAAATTTTCTCAGTTTCCTTTGCTACATCATTATTTTCTCAAACATGATTTGATTTACTTCTGAACTCATTCTTTTCTAACTTAAGTAATCTATCTATCTCCTCCTTAGAAATAACTCAATATACGTTGACTAATACATATCCCTTCAAGTTCTTATCTTCTTTACTTGTTGTTTTTCTTCTGGCAGCCAAAATTTCATACAAGATCTTGGGTATATAAGACATTAGTTTAATTAGAGCTTTAATATATACACTCAGATACTCTATAGTTGCTTCTTCTAATGTTCTTTTGTCAGATTCATCAAAATTTTATACCATTCTATTAATGGCTCCAGGTTACCATTCTTCACAACTTGGTTAACAATATAAGTTCAAATGTCTTAAATTTCTTACTAGATTTGGCTCCACTAGATGGTTTATCTTTTGCAACTTTGGTGGCTTTAGCATCTTTAGCCTTCACCTCCTTTATAGCTTCATCTGATTCACTTTCTTCATCATCTATAGTCACAAATTTGACTTGTTTCCTCTTCTTCTCACCACTGCTGGCTATCTTGACTGAAGATTTGGGCTTGTTTGCAGGTTTTGGAGGACTGGAGGAGGGTGATGTTCTTTTGGATTACCTTGGTTTAGGCTTAGATGCTTCTAGTTTAGTTTCCTTCTTTACAGTCTGCTCCTTAGAGAGATTATTCTCCTCTCTAGTTTTTTGGATCGCTTCATTTGATATCCCCATTCTCTCTGCAAGAGCATCTACCTCCTTCCTCGCCTTCTTTTGGATCACTGGTTTCTTGAACTATTGATGCACTTTAAAGGTCTTCTCCTTGTATGATCCGAACCTCTCCTTAGTAGGATCCACTAGTTTACTCAACAAATTTTTTGCATATAGTTCTAAGATCTGTTGTTCGACCTCATAACCCATAGACATAATCTATATTGTCTGGGGATCTATGGCTTCCATCAAACACTGACTTGTATCTACCATAAAGAAGATGATGTCTTGATATTTCGCCATAGTGGTCTTAGGGATTCTTTCCCTCTCATATATTTCCTTCAATAAATTCTTGAAATAACCCCAAAGATTCTTATTTCGGAGCTTAGAGTCACTAAAATTGTATAAATATTCCTGGATATGAACTCCTACTAATGTGTCAAAGGCCCACTGCACCTGCCTAACACCTGGAATCTCAGACATGAACTATAAAAATATGCATAGAATCAGGGTTCTATATTTGAATAGATGCTTCTTATTTTCCTTGGTCTTCTTTATACTTTTAATAATCTCACTCTGGAGCAACTCACAAAGATCATACTTCTTGTTTTCTCTCATCATTTTATAGGTAGCATATATGGAAGTACTGGAGACAAATTTTTCTCTACTGAAATAATAGATCTTGTAACCAATGACCATTGATGTAAACTTGATATCATGCTCTAGGATTTCATTAATTGGCATCACCCGTTTATCATATTTCAACCTAGTTGCATTAGCCACAATGTCATTTTTTACAGCCTTCAAGGATGGCAACTCTCTGGATGTACAATCCTACATTACAACTTGAATAACTGTCTTAGTGATCTTGTGGGGCTTCTTGAACCACATGAATTCTTCATGTACTTAGCTCAATATGAATTGGATCCATTCATGTTCATAGAACATCGAAAACCTAACAAACTGAGCAAAACCCTTGTCTTCCATTCCTTGAAATTCTGGTTTGAACATTGAACTCTTATCAAATAGTTGATTATTATATATATTTAACATTTGTGAGCTTCCAAATTCCTAAATGGGACAGTGCATCTAAACCCTAATGTCTTCAATGTGCAATACTCCATAGGGCACCAATGAAAACACACTCTTAGGATCATCTTCCATCGAAAAGAATGGGTGATTCTTAAAATTAGGTATTTCCCTTTCAGTTACTTTTACTACCAATGGGGTTGCAATTCCAGATGATGCCATATCTGAAAATTTAAACTTCAAAGTGAATAAGTGTCAACTGATAAATACCTTTCAACTAGATGCAAGATCACATGACAAATCTTCTTTTTGCTCTAAATCTCTAGAAATTCTACTTCACTATGCTCTTTTGCTCTCTCGCTTCAAATCCAAAGTGAGAAATGAATAGGTTAATTTTCCTTTTATCCTCCACATACCTAACTTTGAGGTATGATAAACGCACTTAATCCTAATACTTCCAAATACTCTGCATTACACAAAGGTCTTCTGTGAACCTTTAAATATGCTCGAACTTCTTCCATAAATCTATCAAAAACATCTAAGATAATCATATACACTTCTGCAACTTGTCAGAATCAGGCACAAATCTCCAGCATGGGGTTTGAAAGATTTCTATGATAGCTTCCTTCAAGGCTGGATGCCTTAGGCTTAGTTACCGATGAGGTTCTAGCACTAGAGTTAGGTGTGGACCCATTCACAACATTATCATCACTCTTCTTCACCAAGTCTTCTTCATCCGATCTCTAATCTCTTCAACTTTTGTTTTTCCTTTCTCATCTAACTTCACATTCTTGTTCTTATCTTCTAGACCTCTCCTATTCACATTTATGCTTTTGTAATACTTAGCAACGTGAGAAAATTTGTTGCAAGCATAGCAAACAACATTTCCTTGCATAGGTCTAAAGTTCTTCCGATTTCCCCTTGATATGCATTAATTATCAACATGTTCAAACCTACCACATGTATAAGATCTATCATTTCTTCTATTTTGAAGGTTGCTCATCATACTTCTGCATTCATTTGCGTTATGACCATACTTATTGGATTTGAAACATTGACGGGTAAAAGATGGTCCATTATTATTCATCATATTTATGCATTGAATGGCCATATAACCAAATTTATTGCAAGAAAAATAGTTACCATTAAACTTATTAGCATTAGGTTTCCTTATCAAAGGCCTTCTTGAGTTGTTCTTTTGTTGTGCTAATTTGGAGCTTTCACCTTTCTCAAATCCAAGGTCTTGAGTATCACTAGGATTCTGCTGACTTGCAAGCATTTCATCAAGCTTCATTGACTTGACCCGAAATGTTTCCTTATACTCATTTGCAGAATAAAGAACATATCTAATAAGAATGATCTGCCTTTCAAGATCTTCCTCATGTTTTCTGGAGTCTACAAGTAGGTCAAGCTTTAGTTGTCCATTCTCAGTCTCAAGTCTGCAACATTCTTCATATTTTTATTTTAGGGACTAAGCAAGCTTCTCATCATTCTTTTTCCTTTCCTCAATTTCCTTTTTTAATCTAATCATTATAGACTTCCTCTCATTCTTCTAAAAAATATTAGCTCTAGCAAGCTTTACACATTCTTTTGTCTTTTCCTTCAGGGCTTCTTCATCAATACTTTGACTTTCTTTCTCCTTCAGCTTATCAACAAGTTCCTTTATTTTCTCCATTGACTTGTCAACTAATATTTCAACGATTCAATGAAATTCTCAACATCCTTAAGGTTTACTTTTACTTGTCGAACCTCAACTTGAACTAATATTTCAACGATTTAATAAAATTCTCAACATCCTTAAGGTTTACTTTTACTTGTCGGACCTCAACTTGGGTTTGATCAAGATCTTCAAGTGCTACAACAAGTTGCTACTTTAGACTACCAGAATCCATTAATTCACTTTTCTGGATCCTCCTCAAGTTGTTAGGCTTCTTCTGAGGAACCAGGCTCTAATACCAATTGTTGGAATCAAAAAATTCTAAGAGGGAAGGGGTGAATCAGTGTTCTACAAATTTTAACATTCTTAATTAGTCCTTTAAACCACTTAATGAAAATGAATAAAAGTAGAGTGCAAAAACACAAAGAAAATAACAACAACACCAGGATTTTTATTTGGAAACTCAGTTAAGGGAAAAAAAGGTCACGGTGAGATTGAGACCCACAATATTAATATACCTTATTGGAAGTATAATATTATTATATGAGGGGAATGCACATGCATTCGGGCACACTGCCTAAAGCTCACTACTCAAATTACAATAAGGGCTACAATCCTGGAAGGCTCACTGCCTTGCAAAATATTATAGATAATAATTGGAATGTCTGAACTCATAAACAACATCTACAAATGCCAGAAACAGTTCCAGTTAAGCACAAAAAACTTTGTTTTGCAACACTTCTCTGTTATGATATTTTGCTGTATTTCGGAGCATAAATCCTTCAATTGTGCACTTGAAATTGTGCACAATCGCTCATATACACTTCACACATATCTACCATATAAAAAATGATCAAATCAATTTCTCATATATATCCGCAACATCAAATTAGACCTATTTCAAATTGGCCCAAAAATGTATAACACACAAATGAAATGTTTTACCCAAGTCGACTCAATCTGATCTAAAACAACTATGTAGACCAAAAAAATTTGTCCACACACTTCCCATATATTGTCTCACCAACCTCGAACACACAAACACTCACCAAAATCACTCTGCATGAACCACACAATGAATCTTCACACGTTACTACTGATAAGCACTATTCTACTAAAAAACTTGTCTACCGGATCTTCCAATTTTCTCAACACTCAACACCAGAGTCCATAAACCTGGAATAAGGCATATTACATGTCACAATGCATCTCTGCGATCCACAACATAAAATACTCAACACAAGTAAACCATTAACCAAATTGTTGTATACTCTACTGGATGTCCTGTTCTTTTCACTGGACCTCACTGAACCTCAATCAATCTTCTGACATGAATAGATTATAAAATGCTAATTGAATATCTTACTCACCATCAATGACAACATATGATCATCAATACAGTGTCTCTTGCCAACATTCTTAACCATGTTCGGTAGTCACATAGATAACCAACAATGCTAGGAGACAACACCATACATATCTGTTGTATTTTATTCAGTCAAAGCTAGCACTGTTAGCACTCTCAAAATAATGAACACAATGTAGTTTATAGGTACGATATTCATTTTCAATCATGGCGAGCAATATCCTTGGCGCTAAAATGAGGGTGGCTACCAATAAAATCCTGAGATCCCTTTAACTCTGTTTATTTATTGCAATACATCTCCGGGGAGATGCATAATTTCAAGGAGACTCAAAATCTGAAGCATGAGACACCATAAACTAGGCAATTAAACCTCTATGTCCCATGCCGATTCTCCACTTTAATAAATCAACTCGAAGCAACTTGTATGGCCTTTTGAAGAACATAACCATCATGCACTACAACAACAGTTGTATGAAGCTCTACAACACTAGGAGAAATATCTGCACCATGTCTCAAGCACTGCTCAATTGATTCAAACCAATTATACGCATTGTTGACATTCTCAATTGATTCAACTACGCTTTGCCAAAAACAAATTTATGGAGTGATTACCTTACTGATCTTGCATGGAGGATGTGTGAATGCTTTTCAATTTGCATATTAACATTGTTAATACTGTTTGCATCTGTATCTAAAACGTTATCGATAGAACCAATACCTTGTAAAAACAAGTGTGCTTTATCGATAGATTCAGTTGTATCATATCTATGAACCGAGCCTGCCAATTATACTTGATTGGAAACTACTAAATCTTATTTTAACAAATCTGCCTACAACACCAGTCTCAACAAAGCATGTTCTGGCTATATCATAGTGGAGGGAAATTTTACCTTAAGCATTTATACAAATGGTTCATATAAATCATCTAAGGTTTCACAATTTGTAATTTGTCTGCATTCACTTTGAATAAATGGATGTTGTGATATTTTACCAAACAACTCACTGTCAATAAGTAGAACTCACAAAAAATTGTGTTTGTCTATGTTAGCATCGATGCTCATTAAAATGATTCGATAAGCAAATGGAATTCTATGACATTGCACCTTTTTATATTAAATTCATTCTGCTCAAATTATCGTGCACCAGATTTAATTTCTAATTGCCGCTATCGATTATATCATTCTCTATATTTTCAAATCCTTAGTGTTTTGTTTCCATGATCCAAATAAATTCTAATTACAAATCATGCCACCTTCATCGTTTCTGTAAAATTGTCTTACTTCCACTCGCACGACATTTAGCTTATACCTTTTATTCCACATTTAGTATAATCATGTCGAGAGCCAAAAATAAGTTGGGAAACCATTTTAAACTTTGATAAGATATTTCTAAAGTAGTTCTAATTGGTATGTCGGGCTCTCCCAGTCTTTTTAGAATAAACTCAAAATGTGATCTTTGACTTTCTCATTCAATAGTTGTGAATAATGAGTTAGGTCTCACTTGGAGCTTTCAAACATTTTATAAAACCCGATCTTCATTTCATTGTGTGGTTTGAAATAGAGCTTCAGACTCCAAATATGGTTTGAAACTAAGAAGAAATGTCGACAACCTTTTGTTTCCACGTTTTCCCTTTTATCCAAACATGCTAATATTATATCGGCCATTTGTGTGGTTAACAATTCTAGTGCGGGCTTGGGAACCCTTTTCCAAACTTATAAAACATGTCGATAGCCTTTCTTTAACTTGGCCAAACTAACTCATGTACTTACACGGGACGGGCAACAAGGGATAAGCTTGACATGACTCTAAGATTAACAGGCTTCCATCCACTGCTGACTAATGCGAGATAGATGAAAGAGAAGGTTAACTTGGTACTATATATGTAATGGGTGAGAGGATGAAGCATTTAGCGCTCTTGTCGAATTAAATATTGCATCTAAGGTAAAAGGATTTTTTGGACATTTCATTCCTTCCAAATAGTTACATAAAAAAACCATATTTGAAAAATTCGGAATACTACGCAAAGCGCCCATTCGGAATACAGATGGCAAAGCTCGCATACCGATGACAAAGTTTTACATTTATTCAAATCAATGGACTGAAAATGATGTGTGCGAAATTCAGTGCTTAGAAGTCAGCTTAAGGTATTTAAATCAAATTTATTGGAGGCAAATATTTTTTTAATGGACAATGAAAAAAATTTACAAATAATAACACTCTTTGCATAGCGTTAAAAAGAAAAACTTATAATTATGTATGAAGATAGATATATTTAATTTTATAAATAATGACAAGGAATTTAATGTTGATGTTGTCTTTTATAAATCTGTTTCATATGACATTAAGTAACACCTTTATTTTCATTCGTATATGATAATATTTTAATAGTAATACTCTCCTCAATACATATTTTTAGCTAAAAATATTTCTTATTTTACCAGGTATTCAATTATGTTTTTTGTGTAACAATTTTTGTTTTGATGTTTGTTATATTCCACACTTTAATATCTTTTTAATCATATATCTAAAATAGCTTTTTTGAACTTAATTTTACAATATTATTAATATTTATTTTAATCTTTGAAATATCGAGCTCATTCATAGGAATTGATTCATCCATGCCAACTCATCAAGTGTGAAAAGGTCAATCTGTAACTATTATATTAGTACATAGCCTAGTCTTCACAATCAATATTGAAAAAGCTATCATAAATACATATACCTTAATTAATTTCTCCCTTGACCCTTCCTACACTTTGCCTTACATGTTTTATGATTGATAAAAAATATTTCCATTGACTACTTCATATTTATAATTAGTCTAATAAATATGAATAAATCTTTTTATTTCACTCATAGTAATTATGCCTTTCAACCTCGTGGTTGTAGCATATATGATATGTTTCCTTAAATACGTAGTATTGTTAGATATACAAAAGTGTCCCTAACCCATGCCTCATATCATTCCAATATTTTGTAGACAATACATCCTTTTGTTGCCATATTTTTGTTCTTTAAGTTCAATTAAGTAATGTTTGTTTTTTGTTCATTCCAACATTCTTCGGAAGCTCCAAAAATCTTTGAGAGTGCAACGTCTTAGAAAATAATTTTTACAATGCTAATGAATTCAAGAGACTGAGATGAACTCAAGGCTACATTTTAGATGCAATTTTGACATTTAAGAAGAACTCCACACTTTCTGGAGAAGTTTTCTACCTTCGAGAAACACAATTTTTATAAAGTTTGATACCTTAAGAACTTAAACTTATTTTGATATGTTATTGTAGACACCTAAAATTGTCATGTCTAATTAAATCAATATTTTATTTATTTAATTATCTAGGTTTAATTCTTCTATTAATTAAATAAATCTTTATTTATTTAATTAATTCATTTATCCTCTTCTAGCCTTATTTCTCATTTAAATAAATACATTTATTTATTTAAATTATCATTTTCCTAAATTAAATAAATATCTTATTTATTTAATTGATCCCACTTCTTCTATTAATTAAATAAATCTTTATTTATTTAATTAATTCATTAACCTTTTCCACCTATGACACATGTCATTCATCTCTTAATTCATACACTACCTACCCCTTTCATTATTTTATTATTTCTTCTACCTACCCTCTAATCCTAGCCAACCTCCTTTTTACACCTCTCAATCTTATCCCTCCATTTCATATTGTGTCTTCTATTTAAGGAGATGCTTCCTTCATTATCAAACCCTAATCAAGCATTCTAATGACTTTTTTTGATTACACTACGATCCTACTTGCAACCACATTCCGTTCTTTGTTGAGCTCTTGTGCATATAAAATCTGAGAGCAAATATATCAAGCAAGATCAATGGAGATAGGAAGAATGGAGATCAAAACCCTATTGGACATGTAATGGTATAATCTTTGTGATTTCATTTGATTTGCATTGTCTTAGGTAATCTTCATATGTTATGGTGGATCTTTGTTGATTGTTAGGCTAGGGTTTTGTGGTTGGATTGATTTAGCCTTTCAATATTGTTATTATTGTTATCCATTTTCACCACACACAGTTATAATTCATATTTTGATGATTTTAATATTTATATAACTTTGGATAAGTATGTGAAAAAATAATTATATAAATAAATAGTTAAATATTTATTATTATAAAAGTAAGGAAGGATCCTGATCTTGAGTTACAACAAAATATCATAATTAAAAATAGTGAGCCAAATAGGTCTCAAAAAACATACTTCAACCAGATAACCAAAGTGTAAACTAAAACCACCAAACTACCTGTAATTTAGAGAAATTTTTAATGAGAAATTAGATAGGTAGACAACCAACCATAAAACAACTAAGGAATAGAAAGAACTAAAAACAAAATAGAAAAAATAGGAAATCCCCACACAAGAGAAAAATTATTTAATGAGATTCTAATTTGTAATGAGAGAATCCATAGAATCATCCAAGGCTTCTCTATCAAGTGTTATGTGTTCCTCGTTCTTGTCATCACTAGATTCACTACCTTATTTTTTTCTCCATTTTTTTTTGTCTTAGAGCTCCATGGAACAACCCCCATGATAGATTTGTTCATTGAACCATTAGTAATGTCTATGATCGCATTAAGACCTTGTTCAATTTTACTGAATTTTTTACTATTTTTCTCATCTAGTATCTCGTGGAGCTCATTCACATGACTTTATAGAAACTCAACTTGATTTTTTGGAGAGAGAAACTCAATGATTTTCCTAAAATCATTAATTTTAGTTGAATGATGACAAGTGTCCAGATTATCAACTACCTCCCTATCCTCATGCACATCCATGTTTTCTTCTTTATGCCACTCTTCTTCATCTCTATTTTCTTCACCATTGTTGTTGTCTTACACTTTTTTAGTGAAATCATCTTCCTTGTTGGTCTGCTTCTCTTCTTGATTGTCCTTTCTATCTTCAACATCCACCTTATCTAAGTGGTTTTTTAGGATAAGCCACCTTATCAATGCTTGCTAATCTTTGGCCACCATAGCTACTTGCATTTCATATCTTATCATCGCTATTAATTGGTAGTTCTTTATTTCCCTCTCATATGTCAACAATAATTCAAGGGTTTAGGATTTTGAACTCCCTTTATAATTTCTTGGGAGGTTACTCAACATTAGGAATTCATGTTTTCATCTTATTAAGGGTGACATTAGGAAGTTTATCATAAAAGGAGGGGATCTTGGACTCCATTTAGGAAGCCACAACCATAATAGGGTCAACTTTTCTTCTTTCATTTACTAGCTTTCTTTTACCTAAAGTCATGGGGTTTATAATTGTCATGGTCAAAAGTGACCAAGCTGGAGCTAATGGAGATAGGTTGGGGTATTATTGATGATTAGAATTTATAAATGACAATGATGAGACCTTGGTGGAGAGGATGGTTAGCTCCTTCTTCAGTAACGTTTTGAATTGTTGAAAGTTGGTAGAAGGGGAAGCTTATTTTTTGATCATGTCTAAAATGGTTTTGTAGGGGAAATGATATTTGTTGATAGTAGTAATATTTTTATATAAAGTAAAATATTTCATAACAATGAAACTAACCAAATTCCAAAGAGCAAGAAGCTTAGTTCTATTGTAGCCACTTTGATGCCCTTTTATTTTCTCCTTTTCTTTAAATAAGTTATCCACAAACTCCTTTTCATCTTCATTCCTCATCTTAACAACCTTCAACCATCTACAAATCAAACCCATTGCATGCCCTATCAGCTCTGAAGTGATCTCAAACTTTTAGCTCCCTATATAGTGACCTAGAGGGATTTTTCCTTTTCATCGAAGTTCATTATGAAGGATTGGATAGTCAAACATTTTTTTGAGGTGGTTCAAGTGTATTTTTAGTGGGTAGTTGTGGGCTTGACTATATCGGTTTACATGTTTGTGTCTGTAGGACGACACTGTTCACACCAAGGGTCAAGGAGGAAGCCTAGTTTATTGAGTGATGTTTTCTAGCTTCTTGTGAAGTTTTAAAAAGGTTGAAACACCTTGTTAATCAATCTTTAGGTTTCCTAAGCTTTCCTCTTTATTCCATTATTGTCTTGGAACTTAACCCTTTTTCTTGTACACTGTAAAATTATGATAAGATGTTGTATGCTTGAATTTTAGCTATTGGACTCCTACATGTGTCAAATGTGATTGGGAGTGAGCTGACTATCCTATTTGGTTGTAGATTAGAGGGTTATGATTCTCTATCCCAATCTTGGTGTCTTTTATGAGAGGATGCAATCATGGGTTGTATCAATCATTTTGAAGCAATCACATTTCATCTCTTTATCATCCCTTCATGGTGAGTAGTTCCCTTGTTAATCTTTTGGTGTATTCACCTTGATTGTGGACTATTGAGGTCTTGTGTAGATGATCATGTGTGTTTTGGTCACTCTTATGATACATGTGTGCACATTGTCATGTAAGGATCACATGTTGTGACGTATCCTTGACATTAAAGTTTTTAAGTCTATCTAGAATGTTTCAAGAAGAAATATTTCAAGTTATTTGGTGGAGTGTTACATCTAGTATTAGAGCTCATGTTGTAATACTTGGCTCCCTATTTTTTTGGTTGGACTTGTAGTTGTCATTCTTGACACATAGTTGTATGATTATTTGTGTTACGAGTCCATTATTTTTCTTATTTCTTGGTTTTCTTGTGTGGTTTTTTAGTGATCTCAATGTGAATTGACCCAAGTAGCATATTGTAGAGGGAAATAGGTAAAGTACCTCCTAGGCAGTTTCACACATAATAGCAAAGGATATATACTCATATAATGATCTTATTAAAGTTACATGCAATAAATTTCCAATCAAAGAATATTTAATAACTATTGAAGACAAAACTATGATGCATCTATATACAAACATCTTCTATATCATAACAATAATAAATTTATTGATGGCTAGTGAATACATATGTAGAAGAACCCAAAATCAACATCAAAATAAACTAAAATGAAATAACAAAATAGCTCACAATCACCACATCATTAGTATAATAAATGTTCACTTGACAAAAATAATATAGTATCCAACAGATTACTAAATTTGTTCTAGGGGAATGATAATCAATAAATAACTAAGTCAAGTTGAATAAGTTATGTGCAACTAGCTATGGAGAGCCAACATATAATTAGAATAAAAAATATTATTAGTGAAAGAAAAAGTCTTATGTGAATCCTCAAAGCTATAGAGATGATAACATAAAATCTTGGTAATGCATAGGATTTGAATAATTTTGGTAAGAGAATAAATTCAATATACCAATGCACCATACGAGGTGAATCGATTAATGTTGATGGGTTTGATCGGTTAAACATCGAAAAGTATTGTGACACATAAGCATTTGGAGACAAATTGACACTAACCTAATTTAATGCATTTCCTTACTATAAAAGTCTAGTTTTTCATAATGACAATTTTTTTTAAATTCCCTAAATAATTACTAACCTATGATTTATCCTTTCTCAATTGTAAAAACTTAGAATCTAATAAAAAATAGTTAAAAAATGATCTATTAAAAATATCAAACATATTAATCTTTTATATAGACAATCATCTTTGCATATAAAATGTGAAATAAATTTAATTTTAAAATTTACAAATTTATACCACAAAATTATCATTTCGATTTTGCTTAATTATGAATACTTTGTTTCATAATGAGCAATATCAGCGGTAATAATATTGCTGCTTATCGTAATATATATGAATAAAAATGATAGTAAAATATGAAACAAATAAATTAAATTAGAAATTAAATAGAATACTAAGAAAATGCGACAATCATTGACGAAACTTGATTTTTATAAATCTTAATTGACGTATAGATTGACAGTCAATTAAAATGACTTTGAACCATGTGCTGTTATATTTATTTATCTATGCTATAGATGGAAAGGATAGACTACAAAAGAAAGCTTACTAACCCTTGGGCATTCTCTTACAAGACCATACAGACTGTGTGTACAAGCGTGTCCCTTTCCACCCTACACTCATAGCAGATCCATTGGGCTCAATTGTAAAATTATCTCCATGATTATATTCGTTGAGCAATAATCTTGCCTGATACCAAGCCCGATAGCTGAATCTCATTTCTATAAATCCCACCATTCTGAAGAAACACCTCCACCTATCCATCATTATGTGTCTCGCCCACCTGGACTCCCCCTCGCAGGCTATTATATTTCTTATTTCATTCTGAAGGCATACTTCTTCATACTTGACCCTCTTCAAATCATTTCTGTCGTGCCGCACAGCCTCCAAACAATCAAAGTAAGCGCTGTAATAGAAAAGTGCCTCAATGAAACGATTCGGAAAAGAGGGGGAATTATGCTGCGCTTCTACTTCAGAAACAACCAAAATGTGGGGCTTTAATTTCATGATAACATTAACAGTATTTCCGAGAAGAATGGGATCATATAACAAACGTCCGAAAACAATGGGAGCATACACCGCAACGAACTCACCGGCTTTAACATTGAATAAACCTTCGTGAATCTCCTCCATATTTGAGATCCTGACTGAACGGTAGGAAAAGCGAATTTCCATGGTTTTAGCGAACTCTGTAAGCCTTTTTCCACTGTCTTCTAGAACATCAGAATTCACTCCAACAGCTGTCATCCTGAGATGCCTAACGGAAGAAGAAGATATTTTGTGAGAGAGAGACTGAATCAATGTTGTCCATTGGCATCCAGTTCGAATTCCCATATCAATCACATGAATTCTTTTCTCCCCCCTTACGGCATCAAGGATAGCTTGGACGCCCGTGAATTGTAGCACTTTTGCATAGGGAGATACCGTAGTACACAGAGCGAGTAGATAATAATCAGGGGTTATTTGTTTCGCTTTATTTGGCTCGCTGCTGATCTGGCGTTCGATTCTCTCTTGGAGGGCTTCGGAAAAATAATAACAGAGCCTCTGTATGGGATGCCCCAGCTGGGAAGAGAGTTTCTTGCATTGGCTTAGCATTCTGGAGGCTTCTTCATATCGCCTGTTGCTGATCATGTCTGCCGAGCACAAAAGAAGATGAGCCATTTCAAGCCCATTCCGTATTTCCCTGGGCAGGGCTGGAACGGCGAAAAACTGGTTAAGATTGAAGCCCTCATTACAACAAGCATCCATATACTGAGTGCCCGCAGCTTTAATGATTTCTTCAGACGACAAGCCATTCTCATGGCCACCTTCTTCTGTCGCCACCAATAATTCATGACTGATCTGGGTATTTGGTAGTGAAGGAAATTCACCAAACTGGGCAGACAAATTTGGATTATCCATCTCTTGATGCAGCTGATCCACTAAGCTTGACGCTCTAAGATTGCCAATCTTTTATCCACTGCCCACTGTGCCCAGTAATGTGAATGTCTATCTAGTACTGCCGTCATCTTTTATGATTTATATGCAATAGGTGAGACGTATAATGATATAAAGCATGTTACTCTCTTGTCGCATTAATGATTGCATCGGAATTGAAAGGATTTTATGGGCTTTTTCGTTCCTTCCAAATAGTTACGTAGAGAAACCATCTGTAAACTTCGGAATACCCTGCAAAGCTCTTGGTTGGTGGACATACAGATGACATCGTTGTAGGTTTAGTGAAATAAGCGTATCGAAAATGTTGTTCCGTGAAGTTGGATTCCTTAAGGTCGAGTAAAAATATTTAAATCAAATTTATTAAAGATAAATGTAATATCGGAAGTCTTAGCCCACCTCTTAAACAATTAAAAAAAATATATTAAAAGAAAAAACATGGATAAGAAAGAACATTTATTTACTACTATATAGAGGGTGGGTTAAGACAATTTTGGAGACAATTTTTGAGTAAATTGTCTTAATTTGAAACCCAAAAAAAAATTGTGTATTGCTGTAAGTATTGTCTTTAAGCGAGTGCTTCAAATTATTGTCTTAAAAAAATTCACTATAAAGATAATATGAAATAGAAATATTTGTCTCTTTAGAGACAACTTCACTTTTGTCTCTTTAGAGACAATAGTTGGGATTTAAGACATATTGTCTCTCTAGAGACAACATGTCTTTAATCCCAGTTATTGTCTCTAGAGAGACAATATGAAAAAATGTATTAAAAAAAATATACAATTTATTTTAAATATTTTTTTAGTGTGGTTTCTAACATTCAATGTTTACAAAGAACAATAATACAATATTCACTGTAATTATTTCCAATATTTTGTTTCTTAAAAAACACTCAACAAAGTAGCATAACAAACTAACTTGATTAGAAATACTATATTAACTAATTATTTCCAATGTTTTGCATTTTACAAAATGATATGGGATTTCCTCCATAACCAAAAAAACATATCATGGATGTGGCATAACCATTATTGAATATTGACACTAATTTCCCAATCATAAGAATAGGATAATCAAAATATGAACTAAAGAAAATTTTCAAAAGATAAACCTCCCAATAAAGCATACACTTTCATAATCAATAATTCATTTTATTGTATAAAAATGTGTTTGTACAATAGTTGCATTTGGAACTGAATGTTGGCTAACCCCAAAAAATAAAATGGAATAGTTCTTTTCCCTAGATAGGACCATTTGATGTCCCCTTAAATAGAAATATTGGAACTATCATATACATTATCTTGTTAGATAATTTACAAAACTCCAACAAAGCCATTGCAAACCACATTGAATGCATGCTATTGAAATGTAATCATAGGCCATCTTGCTTTCCCACTTGGGTAATTAGCATGAGCATTAGTGTAACTCGTTAAGCTGTGTGTGAAATGTAATCATAGGCCATCTTGCTTTCCCACTTGGGTAATTAGCATGAGCATTAGTGTAACTGGTTAAGCTGTGTGTGATTTGTGAGTTCATGTCCTCATCTATTCGATGTCCTTCGACACTTAGATCAAATATATTGGCTTCCTTGATCCATTTTGCAGCTTCTCCAATGGATAATGTGTTGCTTTGAATTATACTATTCACATCATATATGCTCATATCAAAAAAATTCATAGCATTAAGGCCTTTGAATTCGATGGCAGCAATGTCAAATGCTTCATCGGACTCTTCTTATGTGCCTGTCAAGTTAACTCAATCAAGTGAGAACACGAAATAGAAAAAACACTATTGTTTCAATGGTTTCCTTTGAAGAGTTATATTATAATATAATGCCATATCATAGAACCATACAAGAGTAGTTGTTATATACACAAAAGGAGAGCAAACTTACTAAATGCTTCTAAATATAGTTCTTTGTTGTGAGCTACTATTCCAATTCAGGCCTGCCATCTTCCATGTTGATGATGTCTGTTATATATAATGAATATGAAACCAGATGCGATCAGATCATATCCATTATTGAAGCTTACAAAGAGTAAAAATTGTGTGAGAGCATACAACAATAGAATAATAAGATGCAATGAAAATGAAGAGCAACCCAAGGAATACCTTTGATGTTGTCACCATAACCTTTGATGGATAATAGAAAAGATGATTGATATTTAAGAATCACACTAAAAATTGTAACACTAAACTGAAAATTTAAGAATCACACTAAAAATTGTAACAGTAAACTCAAAATTTCACAAAAGAAGTCTCTTCTGAAGCCTTAAAGAAGATTACGGTGGCTGCTAAAAGTATATTTCCTAACAAAAATGTCTTTTATTTTGTCATTTGTGATGCCCAATAGGGGTTTTGTCAGGCAAAATATTTGGTTGCTGCTGGAAATTTCACTTGCAACATTGATATACAATAAAGAATGCAACAGTGATATACAATAAAGAAAAAAGAATGAAGTAAACTTGTCTACAGCGGCTAAAACCTCCTTGCACCCTCTTCTATTTTATGCCCAGAAACATTAAGAGTCCCTCTCAACATTTTCCAATAGTTGTAATTCTCAAACTAAAAAATTTAGGAACAAAGATGGATCTCCCTCCACTCGGCAAATTGTTAAATGCCTTATCATCCACCAGCGAACTATCATCTTTTCACAGCCACAAAGATAATAAATGCTATGATAACAATATAGAGTAGAGAAACAAAGAGACAAAAACAAAAGATTTACATTATAATTGGGAATAACAATAGTTTTATTAATGAATTGGCTTTATAAATCTATTAACTATTATATTCAATGATTAGTTTTATAAAGTTATTATTTTTCAGTTTTATGAAAATGATTTTTCCAATCATCCTACCTACAAACTAATTAGATTATTGAATGTAAATCTTATTTCCTAACATCTTTCATAAGAGATTTTCTTTTAATAGTTAAGTTTAATATATATTAACGATGATTGTTGACTAATTTACACCCTTTTAACCTCCCTTGTAATCAACAACCTACACAATTAAACTTGAACCTAACCTCAATCAAGCTCTACATGGATTGATAGTTATAAACTCGCAACTTTTTGAAAATGTAACCGATATATACTGCACACTTGATTTCAGTGAGTTACAATTAAAATAAAGAATCATGTCCAATATGAAATGAAGTATATAGCACTTCAAATATTGCCTAGAACAAAAAAATTTGCCACAAAAAGCATACTTGTTGCTCTGAATTTGATTGTGGAAATCTCTAATTTGATGGTATGATGAAAGAATAAGTATCTGGTAGAATACTGAGAGGGGTGGGTGAGTCAGTATATTGAAAAATAGATACAAAGTTCCCAAACTCAAACTCAAACTCAGTCAAACAAAGGAAACATATCTCAGTCAAGATCAATATTTATAAGAATACTTGACATCAAGCAGTTTAACTGCTATGACAATTTTAGTAGTAAACAACTTCAATCTTGTAAACATCAACAATTCTTAATCATAACTTAACATATTTAACTCTCAATGCTTCTACTTAACATTCCTTATTAGAAGTTAACCAAATCAATAATAAGATCACAACCACAAAAGTATTCATCACTTGACACAAATGTTTATATGTGGAAAACCCAAATAGGCAAAAACCACGGTGAGATGAGACTCACAAGGATAGCTATCTAGAACTCTTCTGAAGTTCATCCTGTTAGGATCCAAGCCTGTTAAAGCTTTACAATAAGTCCTGTTAAGAACTAATTCCGGTTAGGAATCACCTGGTGAAGGGATTTACAAATATACCTTGATGAAAAGCATAATACCCTATTAGGAGTAACCTCACTGGAGGGTTTAAGAATCCAAGCTAATGGACCACCTTGTTAGAGGATTTAATGAGTAACCAAGCTTTTTAGAGCTTACCCAGTTAAGGGATTTAACTTCTACTGTAATTGTTAGAAAACAACAGGTTTTCTTGATCTCTCTGAGTAGCACTACATTTACTTGATCAGATCTTTCTAAGCTTCAATCTGCCTTCACTCAAAGTGCAGATCCATTCACTGGTTAGGCAACTACACACTCAACAGGTTTCTATCAATCTTGCCAACACTTTTTACAAACAACTTCATCGACCTTAAATACAAACCAATTAGGTCAGTAACACAGCAAAAACCTAATTCTCATCATTGAGATTACAAACAAATCAGTACAATCTTGACCGTTAGAAATCATGACAATCTCTTCACATTCTTCAAGAAAATTCCAGCCACTCCATGATCACCGTTTCATCAGACTTTGTAACTCATCATGCACTGTGCATTAGATGCAATCCACTTTGCTCCTTCCCTAGACAAAAACAAATGCACCAAAAGAATTTGCACATATCCTCATACAATGATCACATGTGTCTCCATCATTACCGCTTATCAGATAATAAACCATCAAACTTGATTGGTTAGGGTTTAATAGCTAATAGGGTTTACCGATTACATTGCATAGAAAGGTTTAACCCTTTACACTGGTTCAACTCACAAACATTACATACTAGTTTAGAACATCTTCCACAAAGCTCTTCTTACCGGTTACTAGCCAATATAAAAAACAACAATATCAGCAATAACATGAATACCATTACTGGTTCAATTGACATCACTGACAACATATCATTAATGCAATCTCTATGCAAAATGCCAACAAAAAAAAAAATGCCAACATCATTAAATTTTCATGTTTCTAGTACAAATCTAGATGCTCAAAATTAATGCTAGTTAAACTGTAAAATTATCATTTTATTTTTCAAACAAAAGAAAGAGAAATCCCATTAAGTATAATATATTTCCCCATGATAGTAGTAGCTCTGAGAATTCTATCATGCCTAACCTACTCTTCCAATCATCCCACTTAATATTGTGTTAAACTTACAATTTATGAAATGGCTTGGCCATGTAATTCTCCAAAAATTGAACACTTCAACTAAAAAGGCAAATTTGGACAATGTCATCTCAATAATCAGCACAACATTCATAAGGAAACATAGAAAAATGAAATAGCATAAACATCCAACATAATCTGTTAGATAGATTTATTGTTTAATATTAAAAAATATTTAGAGTCAATGAAATAACTTTATTCAATATCCTTTTAAAACTTGGCCATCTAAATTAACATTCCATAAGTGATTTCTAATTTAATATTGAAAAAATGTAAGACAGGCATATGACAAAAGGAGTAAAAGCCTTGGCAGTTCAAGGAAAAAGATAGAGCCAACAAAATGAGCAAGGGCACATGCATTTCTAATAGATCCTACATTAGAGAGCCAACACAAAACATAGGGGTAAAAAAGTGAAGCCAAAGGACAATAAGAGACCACAAAATTGGATAACTATAACAACAAAATAGAAAGTTTGGATCTAGACAACAAACACAAGATATTCCACAACATTGTGCTATAGAACATGGTCTTATGAGAATCAAAAGAAACACTCATGAATCAAAGTACAAGGTAGAATAAGAGAGAAAAAATATATATGACCGAGGACAACAAACAATCACCACAAAGTACTCACTATGAAAAGATAAAACATTGAACAATCCAAGAAGGTAGATCTAAGACACAGACACAGAGACAACAAAATCTTTTAAGAAACATAAAATACATTCTAAGGGTTTTGATGGTGATCAATTCTTTCTATGTTATAGTCAAGAGAAGTCCATGGTATAGAAAAGATGTTATGATCATAAGAGCAGTCGAAGACCATTAATGTTTGGTAGTGTCCTTCTCAAACAACAAGTGTATGAGTTTCAAGATGGCAATCTTGATAGTCATTAATACATACTCTTGGAAATATCAAGGAATTGATTATGTGTTGCATTGATGTTTTATCATTGATGTCAACACTAGCTATTATGATTGGTTACCGGCAGACAGATTTTGGTTACTAGTAAAAGAACTACTGCTAATGGAAGAAGGGACTATTAGTCTGATACTACCAGCATGTTTGGATCAATGGAATATGTTTGGTTTAGTGTGTTGCATGTTTCTAGAGTATGTTTTGGTCAGTTGGTATTGACTTGATGATCAGATGCTATCATACACTCTAGTAAGCCTATACCGATAAGGGTTTAGGGTTTTACTCACAGAGCTTTTACTGAAAATCTTTCACAGGATGCATAAGTGGTGTTGGTGCGGCTTCTAGATGGAATTTAGGATACAAAAGGTGATTATGTTCAAGCCTCGACTGATTGGAGACATCACTTTGGCATGGTGCATCTATTTGGGTCCAGGTTATAGACCAGTATCATGTAATGTGCTATTAGGTGTTCTCTACATGTTACTGGGATGATTTATGGATTGGTTGATGTTGTTTTGGTCTAAAGTTGATATGGTATATCATTGCAATGTGGATGTATGTAATGATATTATTGTAATATCTTTTAGGTGGCCAACCTAATTGGTTTAGGCCTTAGGGTTTGTATAAATTGATGTAAGATCTCTTTGTAGATCATGGCTATGGAATAAAATGTGCGAACAATGAAAAGATCATATGCAAAGGAGATTTGGTCAATCATAGGTGATCGGATTGGGTTTATTTAAGAGGTCAAAGGCCTCTAGCATTGAGCTTAACCAGGATTGTAATCAGGCATGGTAGATGCTATCATTGACAGTTAATTCTTCTAGATTGTTGTCCAATTATATTGAGGTGGTCATAACCTCTCTGTAGTCAGTGAGACTCCTTTGTAATGAGTAGTACGCTCTAGGTAGTGTGCCTTCCTACATGTGCAGGCCCCTTATTGCATCACATAATTTCTACAGAAGTATTATCTGACTGTGGGTAGGCTTCCCACCATGGTTTTTCCCTTCATCGGGATTTCCACATACTTAAGTTTTATTGCTTACTGATATTTGGTTTTGCTATTGCAGTATTTAATGTTTATGTGCTCTGGTTAAAGGTTATAAAGTGGATTGATTAATATAATCTATTGACAACTAATTCACCCCCCCCCTCTTAGTTGTCCACTAGTTATTCTAACAATTGGTGTTGTCATATGGATTTGCAACTGATGCAATCTTGAAATTCCTGCAATCCAGTGACACATTAGAATACTCTCAGGCTGTGGGTATCCTATTATGAGAGCAGACCTCCAGATTATTGGTCGGCTTCCTATTTGATCACTTAAAGAACTGAAATGAATTTCTTAGAAAAGGGAAGAAGGATATGCATAAAACCAAAAATTAACTATTGCTAGATGATCCGCCAATGATAAAAGACCTGCAAACTGCTTACAAATCCACAAGATAACCCAACTAATGAAACTACTTAAACTCACAAGTCAAACATACATGTTTGCAAAAATGATTCTCTTGAAAGGCTAGCTTACTAATGTTCACAGAAAGGAGAATAATAATGTTCTCACAATTTTTTATGCAACAAAATCACATACACAATCAGAGACCTAAACTATAACATGTACCTTAGCCCTAAGAATCTGAAGAAACTAAGATAAAATGAAGGATTTTACAAAAGAATCACACAATTTTAAACAAAATGCTTACAATAATAACACTTAGACCAAAGAATTTAAGGAGAAACTCAACTTCTTTACTGAAAACAAGGAACTTTCTGCATTACAAATATGGAAAAACTCCCAAAAAAGAGTTACACGAGCCTGAGTATCTTCTGCTACACAATCTCAAAACTCCTGAACTCGTCAGAAAAGAGTGAAAAAACAAACACTTATACCAAAGCTTGCAAAAAATTCAAAAAATTGAACTTTTGGCTCCAAGATGGATTAGTTGTCATCAATTCTAAGCTTTTCCTCCAAATCAGGGGGCTTAATTGAGAGAGAAACTCTTCCAAAACTGCAAAAAAGAGTAGCCAAACTGAACACAACTTCACGTCATTTCGCGTTGAGTTCGCTTGGACGCTACCGGTTACCTGACCATTTGATTTGGCCACCTGCATTAACCGTCAGCACATAAGAGAAACTGCCGGAACTGCTGACGGTTTATCGCTATGTCGCAAGGATTAACCTTTATGCACCTTTTCATGACAGCCCTCGGATCTTAAGGAACCTTTTCATCTTTTAACCACTCTGCTTTTTGCTTTTATTTCTCATGTTGCTCTCTTCATCCTATGCCCATAGGATCGAGTGACGCTACTGAACTTTGAACCATTGAACCACTTTGAACCAGTTCAAAGTTCAAGTTGAAAGTTGATTTAAAACATATAGACATCCGCTCATCTGTAGACTTTTTCCACGTGTTAGCCTCTGATTTGCTCACGGGTCCACTTTGTCTGCCATCTAGACTGCCATCTGGACTTGGTCTATCTTGGTTCTTCATCTTCTCTCTACCACGTGGCACATCCTCATTCATTCTGAGGTGACCTGAATGGCCACCTCAACTTCCACCTCGCCATTTGCCAAGTTGCATGAGATAACCAGTGAGCATCTTCATCATACGGTATAGCAACGACCATTGACCTATCCTCAAATGGCTTGATCTTTAACCTCTTAGCCTCTCACCTTTTCCCCATGTGCTTTGTCACCAAGTCGCTATAATAATTGGCAAGCTTCTTTCTATAGCGGTATAGCGATGGGTGTTAGATCTTTTAGATTGCCATTGATCTTTCCTGATCTACTCAGTCTTTAGTCTCTCTAAGCATCCATGCCAGATGTCAATCTATGGTTTTCCACTTGATCCACCTGAGCACAGCCTCATCAGCCACCTCAACACCACCGAGCCCACCATTTTACTTTGGTTTGTTCAGCATTAGTCTTTTGTTCAAACTACCTCCCTCGGTGAACAAATTTTATGTCTCATCAAAACTGTAGTTTCATCGATACCTATTATTTCGATGAAACCAATGCATTCAGTGAAACCATTTAGAGATCTATCATAGCCAAGGTTTGTTTGACATTCACCTTGATGACATGCCAGCTGTCACGAGGCATTGCACCACGTGTCAGCTTGTGATACACTCAGAGTCCACCTCGGCACCACCTGACCTGCCTCCTATCGCGAGCGTATTCATTCCAGGCACTTCACAACTGCGGTACAATGACAGTCATGGATAGCCCTGGAATGTCACTCCACCATCTGATCTTCCTTGATCTGCCATTGATCTCAGTGATCTAATCGAGCTTTAACTTTCTCTTTTCAGCATGTGCTTTGTCGCCAAGTTGCGGGGAGTATTTGGCGATTATCTTCCCATCGCGACATAGAGACAACTGTTAGATCAATCTTGATCATCGTTGATCTACCTAAATCTGCTCAGTCTTTAGTCTCTCTAAGCGACTCTCTCTTATGCCACGGTGTCACCACATGGCATGCCTCTGCTTTGCTACATGATCCACCTGAGTGCCACTTTAACTTCCACCTAGACGCCATCTCACCAGTTGCTAAGTCACGGTGACTAACAGTCGAGCACTTTCGCATAGTGGTATAGCGATCGCTGTCAGATCCTTTGCAACCTACTCACCTATTAATTTTCCCTTTCACAGTAAAATTTGACTGCTTTGAGATGCGTGTGCATGCGGGAGGCCCACCAACACTAAATTGCTCCTTGTCAGAAGCCCGTAAGCTTTGACACTAAGGATATATGTGGCCTTGCATATAAATATGATAAATTTCCTCCATGCGGCCAATGTAGGATAAATGGTCCTTGTTGGGCCTTTCCTCTATCACGCGACCCCTGCAGTTTTCTTTTACTTGAAGGTTTCTGAGCCTCTCCAAATTCAAAAATAAATTTTGCAATGGAGTATGAACATTTATGTGATCTATCTATATTTCTAGCATTCATCTCCATCAGCATGCTGGGCTCAACCCTCATGGGAGCCACATTTTAACCCACATGCTATATTTTACCTTTCATGTATCTACACATGAAGCAAACAAGTTAGACAAAAACATGTATTATTTTCATACTTAGCACTTGTTTCTCCTTCTGAGGCATATTGAGCTTGTAGCAAATATAGGTAATATTTTTGGTGACATCTACCATATGTTTGCCTGCTAAATATTTTGACCAGCTACCTTATGCGTTCTATTGGGCACAAAGTCACTGAGACTAACATAAAACTGAAACAACAAATCACACATGACTGCAAAAACTCTCTTTTCTCTCAAAAACCTATCCTAATCTATGGAGTGCAGGTGTTTGGTTTATGGTAGTGAGATTAACACATTACTATCATGAATTAGGCATGTGTATTGACAAATTAGGAAAGGACAAAACAACAAAACACTTTTGAAACACTGAAACAATTTATTGCAGCTATATGAAGGAGACGCCTTTTGTGCATGAGAGGGGATAAACATATTCCTTGTTTCATATGATGAATGCCTCTCTTTTATAGCTTCGATGGATCACAACAGTATGACTCTTATCAATCCTCCTAAACTATGCACTAGGCACTTGGGGAAAACTAAACTAAAAAACTGACCTATTGTGCAAATTACTTATTACCACTAGGAAAACTGAAATATGTACAAATTTTAGGCATCCCTCAAAAGAAATGCTTGAGGTTAATCCCATTGACTGGGATTGGTTCAACTTCACCATCCAACTTAGATAGCTAGAAGGCATTATGCTTCTTGCACTCAAAAATCAAATAAGGCCCACTCCAAAAAGCATCAAAGTTTGTATGCTTGCATGGCCTGCTCTTGAATTCATCCCATTTCAGGACAATGTCACCTTCCTTGAACACTCTAGGAGAATACCTCTTATTAAAATATCTTTTCATTTGAGCTTGGTGATGCTCAATTTGCCTCATTGCCTCATTTCTAATTTCCTCTAGCTCAATCAGCTGAGCCAATCTTGCTGACATAGGCTCTTCTTCAATCATATCTAGCTGGTTAGATAAATCAAGGGCTGGAAACTCAAGTGAAATAGGCAACCTTGCCTCTTTCCCACACACAAGAATGTATGGAGACATTCCAATGGACCTCTTTGGTGTGATTCTATCAGCCCATAAGGCTGATTTAAGCTTGGTATGCCAAGCTCGCTGATTTCCTTCCATGGTCCTTTTGATGATTCGATTCTTATTTGTGGACTCAGCTTGTCCATTTCCCTGAGGGTAATAGTTAGATGAGGTATTGAGATAAACACCATTCTTTATTGCCTAATCAGATATTCGACTCCCTACAAAAGCAAGAGCATTATCTGAATCTATAGATTCAGGGACACCAAATCTAGTTATCAACTCATCATAAAATTTCAAAATAGCTATCTTGTTTGCTTCCTTCAGTGCTATAGCGTGAGTCCACTTAGTAAAATAATCAGTGGCTATGAGCACCCACTTGTGGTCAGCACTTGAAGGTGGATTTATGACTCCAATGAAATCCAAACCCCACTTCATAAGGGTTGTTATACCTGAATAGGCTGCAATGGTAGCGATGCCAACCTCTCTTTTCCTACAAACATGGCACATTCTTTACACTTTCTAATCCAAGAATGTGCCTCTCTAAACAAATTAGGCCAATAATATCCTCCTTTCATAACTTTCAAAGCTATAGTTCTTGCTAAAAAGTGTCCTCCTGTTGATCCTTCATGAAACTCATGCAATACCTTATCAACTTGATCAACATCTATGCACCTCAATAATACACCATGAAAATCCTTTCTAAATAGGAAACCATTCAGGAGTACATAGGGAATGGACTGAAGTCTATAATACCTTCTTCTTGACTTACTCAATCCATGAGGACACTCACCAATCACATAGTCATTTCTTGTACCCAACTAATGGGAGGAACAAGAACAACCACTTGTTCTTCATCTTGGAGGGCCAAAACAACCTTCTCCGCATCCTCTTTACTGTTGTTTATGTGATCAGCAAGCTGCTCACATAGTCCCTTACCTCTGACTAGCTTGGGTGACCTTAATATCAACATCAAATTCCATCACCTTAGTCACCCAACCAGCCCTCTTATCATTTAAGTCTTTGCTAAGCAAAAACTCTTTAATAGAGGGGTGAGAAACCATCAACTTAATTCTATTATTTGACAACATATACATAAACTTTTTCAAACTCCTAACAACAATAGGAATTTTTTTTCAACAAAAGAATATTTATCCTCATAATCCTTAAGGCACTGATTGAAAAAGGCCAAAGGCTGCTCCAAACCATGCTCATTTTCTTGAACCAACATAGTTGAGATGCTGTCAATACTGCCATAAGCATACAAAATAAAGTCTTTTAAGAAATCTAGGTTTAGCAAAGTAGGAGCAGCTGCAAGTGCCTCTTTTATAGGCTCAAAACTCCTCCTCCCATCCTTAGACCAGCTAAAAGGAATATCCTTTTTCAACATAAAAGTTAGAGGTTTCAACAATTCTGCAATATCTGGAATAAACCTCCTAACAAAATTAATCCTACCCAAGAAGCTTTGCAAGTCCTTCTTGTGTGCTTGTAAAAGTAAAGAAAGAATAGCACTTACCCTCTCTGGATCATTAGTAATACCCTCTTTTGACACCACATAGCCCAGGAGCTTACCCTCACGAACAGAAAACACACATTTCTTTGGGTTAAGAGATATACCATATTCTCTACACCTCTCAAAAAAATTCTTTAGGTGAGCTAGGTGTTCAACTGAATTTTTGGAATAAACAGTGATATCATCCAAATAAACAAGTGCAAATTTATACATCAAACCATGAAATGCCATATCCATAGCACGCTAAAAAGTGGCACCAGCATTTGACAAACCAAATGGCATCTTTTTATAGGCCATAGTGCCCCATTTAGTTGTAAATGCTATTTTTAAATTAATCTTCCTCCTTAACTAAAACTTGGTTATAACCTGAAAAACCATCTAGCAAGGAGGATCTCTCAGAACCTGCAACAACTTGCAAAATCTGCTCCATAGAGGGTAGTGAATATCTACCCTTCAAAGAGGCTCTATTGAGATCTCGTAAATTAACACAAAGTCTGATTTCACCATTATTTTTCCTAATTGGGACAAATTTTGACACCCAAGAGGTGTGTTTGATAGGAAAAATGATGCTTCTCTCAATGAGTTTATTAAGTTCTTTGACCATAAGGGGCTCAAGTTTTGGATTAAGAGGTCTCTATTTTTTCCTCACATGTTTAGCATTTGACTCAAGCTCTATGATATGTTGGGAAATACTAGGGTCAAAGCCTTTTAAATCAGAGTATTGCCAAGAAAATATATCACTAAACTCTTGGCATAGTAAAACAAATGCATGCCTTTCCTCTAAAGTACACACCTTGCCAAGATTTAACAACTTATCCTTGATAATCTCAACATTTTCATAATGTTCCTCCTTGATCTGCAAGATGGATTATTCTTTTCTCACTTGATCATCCTCATTGAAAATTGACTCCAATGTGACCAAACCCTTAGGTAGCTTGTTTGTTTTCAGCTGTATGACCTGATCATCATACTGTTGCTTAAGCTTCTCTTGGTTGGTATTTGAAAACTCTGCCTCTTCCCTCAAAAAGTTAATAATCTACTAATCACTATCAAAAGCTTTCCAATGATCAACATTGTTAGGAATTGAAGACCTAACAATCACTTTTACATATTGATGTTCATTAATATTGTTGATATCACTTGGAATATCATACTATGCTCCTATCACAACAAGTCTATCAGCATGCTTATTAAGATTTCTAGGAATAGACAACAAATTGAAAGCTTGGAAATCTTCAATAAGATCCTATACCTTATGTTTATAAGACTTTAAAAGATCATTCTTAGTGGTATGGAGACCTCTTACTTGGTTGACAACTAGTTCACTATCACCATAAACCTGCAAATAGTTGATTCCTCTCTTCTTTGCCCATTGTAGACCATGAATTAAGGCCTCATACTGAGTTGTATTATTGGTGCAACTAAAAGAAAACCTGAAAGCTGCATAATACTTATCATCAATAGGGGAAATCAACATGCAACCACCACCAGCATCATTATTCCTTCTTAACCCATCAAAATAGAGCTTCCAAAGCTCATTTTGATGTTGATTATCTTGTTGTCTAGCATCCTTCATCAAATTTGGGACAACAGAACCTTGTTCATGAACCATATAGACTCCAAGGTTTACCTCATCCATATTTTTAAAAGGATCTTCCTCAAGATTCTCAACTGCCCATTCATCTAGAATAATGTAAGGAATGCCATCAATAAGGGTGTTTGGATCATGCGAAATGGGTTGGTCATCTTGCTCATGAATGGTCAAATTGGCATTGTCAGCACTAGTGACATAGGGTTCTATGTGATCATTAGATAAAGCTTCTGATTTAATAGTAACCTTAGTTCCATACCTAATCCTGAAAAAGATATGTGACCAGTCAGATGACAAGTAACCCCCTAATTTGGCTGTAAAGTCTCTTGATAAGAAAATTGCAAAGTAAGGTGGCAAGTCTATCAAATATACATCTTGCAGAATATAAAAATTGGGGCAAGAATGGAGTGTTAGACTCAATTTTTTAATGACTCCTAAAATATTTATAGTAGTTCCATCTAACTGCACTACACCCTTATTCAATGGCTCATAAGTCAATCCTAACTGGTCAACCAACTACTTGGGCATGACTGAGCTACTTGCACTTGAATCTATCATGCAGTTATGCACTAGGTGTTGGCAATTGATTAAAGTGACATAAAAGGGAGGAGGTTTATTTACCTTGGACTGTTGAGGCTATTGTTCACTCTTTTGTTGAGGCTTATTGGTAAGAACAACCTTTGAATCTTGTTGATTAGATGGTTGGGCAATCAAGGAAAGGTTAGACAAAGCATCATGTAACAAATCTTTTTGCCCAAACAAAGCTAGTGAATCCAATATTGACGCACTAACATGAGTTTTCTTCAACTGATCCAAAATATTAAAATTAGTCATATTGACCTTATGTTGTCCCTTAGTAACAAAAATGTCCTTTTTCACTTATGCTAGCTGAGGTTGGCTTTTTGGCTAATATTTGGTCACCATAGGCTGTGATCTCTGAAGAAACTGTGTATTTTGAGCAAAGAAATGCCTTGCCTGAGCTTGGGTACTTGAGAAAGGTTGAACAATATTCTTATCAGTCTACTGCCCCATGTCAACAACCCTTTTCTTGGATCTTGTGTTGGCTGCTACAGGGATATATGACTGATTTTGAGGCTGATTAACCCCAAAAAACTCCTCACCTTGCCAATTCATCAAAGTAACATCAGGAGTAACTTGTTCCATGGGTGTAGCTTGTTGTTTATTAACTTCCAAAGACTGATTTATTGGAACAACAACACTGTTTTGCACCATCAATGCCTAATTTAACATGTCATTGGAGCATGTAGATTGGTTATGTGGTTGGTGGCAAGGAAAACACCACTCATAGTCAGCTACCAAGTTGTTTTGGACTAGAAAAATATCCCTTGAGGAACTGGGTGTATTAGGATTATACTGTTGAAAAGGCCTTTGGTTAAAATTCCTTCTTTGACCTTGAGAGTTTGGCTGGTACGAGGTCTGGTAGGGAGCTTGGAAAGGAATTTGGTAAGGTGGTTGAGTTTGGGCTTTCTTGATATTAACCAACTCATTACAAAAATTTTGTGCAGTCTTCTGTAGGTTAGCGTTTTTCTCCTTAATACTTATTATCTCTTGCAAATGACTAAAGACAACATGCTCTTGAGCTGCAAATTGAGCATTATATGTTAGAAATGAAGGTACAACAACTATAATAGGTGTAACTATAGGGATAATGGGTTGTATATCAGCAAAAATTGGCATGGGAGGCCTAGGTGCTATCTTCCCTGCTTGAATAAGACTATTCTCAGTCATAACAACAACTTCAAATACTATTGGTAAAGTATTTCCCCCCATAGACTATATCATGAGTGCAATATCACTATTCAAAGCCTTTAGGTAAAGCAAAAAAGCATAATCATTGGAAGGTTTTACCGATGCCCCTATCCAATTCCAATTACTTTGAAACCGGTAGTTGAAATCCATCATATGCTCATGTGGAACTCTTTTGATGGTAGTGAGCTGCTCCACCAATGAAAGATGATCTAACTTGTCTTCAAAATGTCGATTTAAAAGTTGTCCCAGCTCATCCCATGTAGCTATTGAATTCACAGGAAGGCCCCTGAACCACTGTAGGGCTTTCCCTTTGAAAGAGGCTGCCAAAAGCCTCAAAGAAACATTTTCTGCAACAATATGATGCACTCCACATAAGGAAGCCACATCTCTAATATGTTCAATAACTATTGTTTGATCCTCTCTAGTGAAAAATGGCAAACTCTTAGTGCTGCAGCTGGTATGTCATCATGTTGAACCAAATTTAAAGGACTACCCTGATTAAAAGGCACAAATGGATGAACCCTAGGGGGCTGATTAAGAGCCATATTTGGTGTATTATGACTAAAAGAACTTGCAAACAATGGATTGTTATAAGCTGTAACAATAGGGTAAGAATTGGAATTAACAGGGAGCACACTAACTGCTGGATCTGGAACTTTGTTAACTACCCTAGCTCTCCTTTTCGGGGGTGATAGCTAGGTATGATTGACTGAGGCTGCACTTTGCCTAGTCTAGTATTTTCTCATAAGCTAGGAAGGTTAGACTGCTAAAATACCAAAGATTTAAGTCACGAGGTGTGAACAATAATTTGCTACTACACACACCAGGACAACGTATAGTGGCCTTCTATGAAGTATAAAGTCCAATGGTCCCACTAGGCGTGCCAAAAGCTATTGTCACATGGATTTGCACCTGATGCAAGCCTGAAATTCTTACAATCGAGTGACACATTGGACCACTCTCAGGCTGTGGGTATCCTATTATGAGAGTAGACCTTTGGATTATAGGTTGGCTTCCTATTTGATCACCTAAAGAACTTAAATGAATTTCCGAGAAAAGGGAAGAAGGATATGGATAAAACTGAAAATTAACTACTTCTAGGTGATCCACCAATAATAAAAGACCTGCAAACTGCTTACAAATCCACAAGATAACCCAACTAATGAAACTTCTTAAACTCATAACTCAAACATACATGTTTGTATAAACGATTCTCTTGAAAGGCTAGTTTACTGATGTTCACAGAAAGGAGAATAATAGTGTTCTCACAATTTTTGATGCAATAGAATCACATACACAATCAAAGACCTGCACTATAACATGTAACTCAACCCTAAGCATCTAAAGAAACTAAGATAAAATAAATGATTATACAAAAGAATTGCCAAATTTTAATCAAAATGCTTACAATCATACCACTTAGACCAAAGAATTTAAGGAGGAACTTAGCTTCTTTATTGAAAATAAGGAACTTTCTGCATTACAAATCTAGAAAAACTCCTAAAAATGAGTTACATGAGCCTGAGTATCTTCTGCTACACAATCTCAAAACTCTCGAACTCCTCACAAAAGAGTGAAAAACAAAACCCTTATACCAAAGCTTGCAAAAAATTCAAAAAATAGAATTTTTGGCTCCAAGATGGATCAGTTGTCATCAATTCTAAACTTTTCCTCAAAATTAGGGGGCTTAACTGAGAGAGAAACTCTTCCAAAACTACAAAAAAGAGTAGACAAACTGAACACAACTTCACATCATTTCGCGCTGAGTTCACCTGGACGCTACTGGATACCTGAGCATTTGATTTAGCCACCTGCATTAACCATCAGCACATAACAGAAACTGCCAAGACTACTAATGTCTTGTCTCTATGTCACAAGGATTAACCTTTATGCACCTTTTCATTGTGGTATAGCGACAACCCTTGGATCTTCAAGAACCTGCTTAGCTTTTAACCACTCTGCTTTTTTCTTTTATCTCTCCTGTTGCTCTCTTCATCCTGGGCCCATGGGAATGAGCAATGATAATGAACTTTGAACCATTGTGGTGCAGGAGCACCTCATCAAACCCTTCAAGATGGCATGGCAGACTTAGATAAGGGAGGATAAGGCATTAACAATGTCTTTCGGATGTTTTATATAGGTTTTTAATCATGCATTATATGTTTGTAATAATGAATTCCATCTTGTGAGCCAAACTCCTATTTTGGCATTTCTATGAGCCAATTAGGACTTTTGGACAATAGGGATCCAATGTGTTGGTTTTGAGTGTTTCAAGATGTTTTAGGAGGGGTTGAACTTGACCCAAGGCATTAGGAGGCGAAAGATGACATTTTGACTACTTTTGCAAAAGTTGTCAAAGATTGTCATGAGCAACTTTTATGCACTTTTTGCATTTTTGTAATTTGAAACTTCTCCAATGGCTCTAACCTCTTGATTTTTGGTTGAGATAAGTTAAGGGATGGTTTATTCACCTCAAGGATCTATTTTTCTAGGGTGTGATTGTACAGAGAAGAGTATTGATGTAAACAAACCAATAGAATTTTGAGTTTTCCTGCAAATCTGGAGTTTTGGTTTGTGGTACGGTTCTATACGAATTGGGATCCATTCCCAATTATGTGAATTGATTTTAGAGGAGATTCAACTCAGTTTTGATTTTGATTTGGAGACTTGATTGTGTGTGTTGCTCCTGATATTTAAGTTATGTTGTAGGTACCCGAAAAAATAGGGTTTACCTTGGGTTTTTCCTCATTCATGGCCATATCCTGCACTTTACCAATCTGAGGCTCATGGAATTTGGTGAAAGGAAATTATGGTCAATGTATTTTAGAGTTATAAAAGTGTTTTGCAAGAGGAACAAGGGAGAGAAGTGTTTGAAGCAACCCTAGGTAGACATCTCTATGTGGCTACCTAGACCTTGAACAAACAAAATCACCTTGTGTGCAAATGGCGATAGTTACTGGTGTGTAACCTTGGAATCCCTATTTATTTATATTTTTCAACATTCCCATGGAATTATAATCCACCGATTCATTCATCTGAACATAGTTGCTTCACAAAAAAGACCTAATTAGCCCTTCTACGATAGTCAAATTCCTATCGACAGAGACCTTTATTTTCCAGACCTTGACCCTTTCTTTTGGGGACTTGTATAACTTCCAAAAGGGTGTCTAAATCTATAATTTAATTACCAAGGTGTTTGGGAAAATATTAACTTAAGGTCCCTTTACCTGCTAAATAGGGCTACAAGCGACTAGGTCTAATTGAAGAAGTTTCTTAAGGAATGGGTATGAACTCTTGTCACCGGTGCTTTGTTTGAACTTGGGGAGTTTTGTATGACCTAAAACTAGTGTGAAACTGATTTGTAACCCTTGGAGGTACCCTGGAGTGTGTTTTAGCAAGATACCCCTAATTGAGTAGGAGAGGGTCTTGGAGATGTTGAGAAGATTGTACTAAAGTTGTCAAGCCTTGCCTTGATAGGATCCCATCCATGTGTTAAGGGGTCAGTGTCATACATTTGGAGGTGTTTGGTAGGTAACAAGTAGGGCTCTACATCATGTGGTATCAGAGCTAGTGATAGCTTTGGTAAGGAGATAGAAAATTTGAGAGATGTCAAAGGGACAGGAAGAAGAGGTCCGTAGAGGACCAATCACCAACATGGAATTGGAAAAGATTGTAAGAGAGAAGGCCACTACTTGAAAGGAAATGCAGAGGGAGCTAGAGAGGTTGAGAGGCAGAGTAGATGGACAGGAAGATGGAGGTACTGGTAGTTGTGATGAAGGGGATGAGGATGAGATCCCTATGTTGGAGGAAGAGGCGATTCCTCTTGACCAGAGGCACTTCCTTAATGCCCATAAAATTCATGGAGAGGAGAACCATGGAGTAGAATATTGATTTGCCAACTTTCACTGGGAAGATGTAACCAGATGTTGTGATGGATTGGATAGACTCCCTGTCTAGTTTTCTTGAGTGTCAAGACATTCCAGGACACCAGAAGGTGAACATTCCTAAGTCCAAGTTGAAAGGAGCAGCCCTAACTTGGTGGAACTTTGTCCAAGAGGAAAGAGAGAAGGACAATAATCCCAAGATTTTTTCTTGGAAGAGGATGGTTGCCTTAATTAAAGAGGCCTATGTACCTAAAGACTATGAAATACAACTCCATAAGAGGAGATAAAATCTCAAACAAAAAGAGATGGATGTGAACTCATATACAAAGGATTTCCAAAGGCTATGCATGAAGTCTAAAACAAAAGAGGAGGAGAGTGAGAAAGTTACCCAGTACCTGAATGGATTAAGGTACAACATTCAAGAAGAATTGAACCTTCTCAGCCTAGATACTGTTGGTAGATGCCATCAACTTCCTATCAATGTGGAAGAGAAGATCAAAAGGAGACAAGAGAAGAATAATAAAGGAAGAGGAAGATAGCAAAGGGATGGAAGAAATCTTTTCAGAAGCAAAGGAGATGTCTTTGTTAATCAAAGTGAAATCAGTCAGGAAGGCACTAAAGGAGACAGTAGTTGCAATAACAATGGAGGATACAATCAGAGAGGTAATTTCAGAGGAAGAAGACCACCATTCAATGGGAGATCTCAAGGTAGAGGTCCAATCAGATGTTATAACTACAATCAAGAAGGACACATGGCTAATAGATGCCCAGATAAGCCTACTAGTTCCATAGGAGAAATAAGAAGTAACTTGATTTTTGAGGCTGACTGCCAAAGTATGGCAAGTGCCAACACATACCAAAGTATCAATACCCCTGACAATTATGGGTACCCTGAAAGAGGTGAAGCCTTGATGATCAAAAGAGTAGTAACCACCATGAAGATGTCTGATAGAGAACCCCCACAGAGGAAATTTCTATTCAAGACCACTTGCAAAGGAGGTGGAAAAGTCTGCAAGGTCCTAATAGATTCCAGTTCAACTAAGAACTTTGTGTCTCTAGAGATGGTGGAGAAACTAAAGTTGAGGAGATTACCTCACCCTTGCCCCTAGAAGGTCTCATGGCTCAGACAAGAACAACAAGATGTTGTGGAAGAGCAGGCTTGGGTAGAATTCCAAATTGGAACCTATAGAAATAAGTTGATGTTTGACATTGCAAAGATGGATGCTTGCCATCTCCTATTTGGGAGACCATGACAGTTTGATTTGAAGGCACAACATGATGGTGCTAGAAATACATATTCCATTTCCAAGGATGGTAAGGTAACTGAGTTCCTACCTTTAATGGAGAGTGAGGAGGAAACCAAACAAAAGGAGGCCAAGGTGTTGATATTAGGAGGGAATCAGTTCATGAAGAACATGGAAAATGAAGGCATGGTCTGTTATGCCCTTATCCCTATTCCAACAACAACAAAGGTGGAGAGCTCTGAGGATAAGAAAGAAGACATATTGAGGTTGATTGACCCTGCAGTGCATCAGCTACTAGATAAATACAAGGGTGTCATCTCTGATGGCATGCCAAGGTCATACCTCCCATGAGGGACATAAACCATTGTATAGACCTTATACCTGGATCCACATTTCCTAGTAAAGAAACATACAAGCTCACACTGGATCAGAATGTTGAGATGGAAAAACAGGTTGAAGAATTGTTGGAATCCAGATTGGTTGGAAAAAGTTTGACCCCATGTGTAGTCCTTGCAGTCTTGGCACCCAAAAACGAAGGTACTTGGAGGCTTTGCACTGATTCAAGAGCTATCAACAAGATTACTATTAGGTATAGGTTTCCCATGCCTAGGATTGAGGATTTGTTAGATTATTTGGGGGGTGCTAGATATTTTACAAAAATTGATTTAAAAAGTGGCTATCATCATATTAGGATTAGGCTAGGAGATGAATGGAAAACTGCCTTTAAAAAAATGAGGGGTTATATGAGTGGAAAGTCATTCCCTTTGGCTTATCCAATGCACCTAGTACCTTTATGAGATTAATGAATGAAGTCTTGAGGGTTTTCATAGGGAAATTTTTTATAGTCTACCTAGATGACATTCTAGTATTTAGTCAAACCAAAGGAGAACATCCAAAGCATGTAGACATGGTCCTAAGGAGATTGTATGAAGAACAATTGATGATAAACTTGGAAAAGTGTTTCTTTATGCAAGAAGAGATCATTTACTTGGGATTTGTAATCTCATATGGTGAATTAAAAATGGATCAAGAAAAGGTGAGTGCCATATTGTCTTGGCCTACACCTAGGACAATGAATGATGTTAGGAGTTTCCATGGCTTACCTACCTTCTACAGGAAGTTTATAAGATGCTTTAGTCATATTTGTGCCCCTTTGCTTGATACAATAAAGGGAGGACAAAAGTGTAGGTTTAGTTTGACAGAAGAAGCAAATAACTCTTTTGAAACATTGAAAAGAAAAGTTGCAGAACAATTGGTCCTTGCCCTACCTGACTTCAACAAGATCTTTCAAGTAGAATGTGATGCTAGTCACATGGCCATTAGAGCAATACTCAATCAAGAAGGAAGACCAATTTCTTTCTTAAGTGAGAATTTGAATGAAGCAAAGAGAAGATATTCATCTTATGACCTAGAGATGTATGCTCTAGTCCAATCCTTGAAAAATTGGAGACACTACTTGCTACCATAAGAATTCATAGTTTTCACAGACAATTAGGACCTTAGCTTCATAAACAGTCAAAACAAGTTGAATCACCAACAGATGAAATAGGTAGAGACCCTACAAGCTTTAACTTTCATTCTTAAGCATAAGAAAGGAATCAAGAATAAGGTGTCAGATGCTTTGAGCAGAAAAGTCTTAACTGCAAATCAAATTCAGTTGGATTATGTTGGAATAAACTCTTTTAAAACCATGTATAAAGATGATGAAGATTTTGGAGAGGCCTACAAGGTATGTACTTCATTTGATGAATGGTTTCATGTTGAGTATTCTAAATTTTTGATTCAAAATGGATTGTTGTTTAAGGGTGTGCAACTATGCATACCCAAATGCTCTATGAGATTGAATATCATTAAGGAAAAACATTGTGGAGAAATGGTAGGATATTTTGGTCTTGACAAGATATTAGATTTGGTAAAAAGACACTATTTTTGGTGCAAACTATAGACAGATGTTAGAAGATTTGTGGAGACATGTGTGATCTGCCAAAAGGCAAAAGGAAAGTCCACCAATGTAGGTTTATACCAGCCTTTACCCATACCTTCAAGACCATGGGAAAGCATAAGTATGGATTTTGTTCTAGGATTTCCTAGGACAAAGAAAGGATATGATAGTATTTTTGTAGTGGTGGATAGGTTTAGTAAGATGGCACATTTCTTGCCATGAAAAACAACTTGTGATGCTTCTTATGTAGCAAATTTGTTCTTTAGGGAGATTGTTCAGATACATGGCTTACCTTTGACCATAGTCTCTGATAGGGATGTAAAATTTACTGGTCACTTTTGGAGGACCCTTTGGAAGAAATGGTACAAATTTATCCTTCTCCCCAGCCTACCATCCCCAAACAGATGATCAAACTGAAGTTGTAAACAGATCACTAGGGAATCTCTTAAGGTGTTTGACTAGACAACATGGAGAAAGGCAGGATATTATATTATCTCAAGTAGAATTCTCCTATAATGACATAGTGAATAGGAGTATCGGTAAGTCACCTTTTCAGATTGTCTATGGCATCCACCCAAGGGGTGTGCTGGAGTTGAGAGAGATACCTCAAGGAGAACCCATTAGTGTAGATGGAGAAACCTTTCCTACTACTATACAAGAGATCCATGACCAAGTGAAGACTCATATTTACCAATCTATAGAAAGATATAAAGCCCATGTTGACAAAAAGAAGAGGGATGTTCAGTTTGATGTAGGAGACTTGGTGTGGGTTCACTTGAAGAAGGAAAGACTTCCAAAATGAAGATACACAAAGCTGATGCAAAGAAAGATTGGTCCCTGCCAAATCTTCAAGAAATGTGGTTCAAATGCCTATGAACTTAAACTACCATCTGATCTTGGTTTGTCACCTATTTTTAATTTTTGTGACTTAACCCTTTATAAGTGTAGTGTTGATGCAGGTGAAGACATAATGCAAGATATTGTTGATGATGACATTCCTAAACATGAGCCACCAAAGTTGCATAAGGTTCTAGATACTAGGGTTTCCAAGAAAACTAGGAATAAAGTTTACATGGAGTATTGAGTGGCTTGGAAATCACAACATGATTTTGAAGCAGTCTAGATGACAGAGCAATAGATCAAAGATCATGGGGCAGACCTGCAAACTCTCATCCCAAGTGGACTTGAGATTTCTTCTTTTGCGGAGTATGGTGCAGGAGCACCTCATAAAACCCTTCAAGATGACATGAAAAACTCTGATAAGGGAGGATAAGGCATTAACAATGTCTTTAGGATGTTTTATATAGGTTTTTAATCATGCATTACAAGTTTGTAATAATGAATACCATCTTGTGAGCCAAACTCCTATTTTGGCATTTCTATGAGCCAATTAGGACTTTTGGACAATAGGGATCCAATGTGTTGGTTTTTAGTGTTTTAAGATGTTTTAGGAGGGTTTGAACTTGACCCAAGGCATTAGGAGGTGAAAGATGAGCTTTTGATAACTTTTGCAAAAGTTGTCAAAAGTCGTCATGAGCAACTTTTATGCACGTTTTGCATTTTTATAATTTGAAACTTCTCCAATTGCTCTAACCTCTTTATTTTCAGCTGAGAGAAGTTGAGGAATGGTTTAGACACCTTGAGGATCTATTTTTCTAGGGTGTGATTGTACAGAGAAGAGTATTGATGCAAACAAATGAATAGAATTATGAGTTTTCCTGCAAATCTAGAGTTTTGGTCCATGGTATGGTTCTGTAGGAATTGGGATCCATTCCCAATGATGTGAATTGATTTGAGAGGAGATTTGAATCTATTTTTATTTTAATTTGGAGACTTTATTGTGTGTGTTGCTCCTGATATTTAAGTTTTGCTATAGGTACTCGGAAAACCAGGGTTTACATTGGGTTTTTCCTCATTCTTGGCCATATCTTGCACTTTACCAATCTGAGGCTCATGGGATTGGGTGAAAGAAAAGTATGGTCAATTTATTTTATAGTTCTAAGAGTTTTTTGTAGGAGGAAAAAGGGAGAGAAGTGTTTGAAGCAACCCTAGGTAGACATCTCTATGTGGCTACCTAGACCTTGAACAAACAAAATCACCCTGTGTGCAAATGGCGATGCTTCCAGGAGTGTAACCATGGAATCCTTGTTGATTTATGTTTCCCAAAATTCCCATCAAATTATAATACACTAGTTCATTCATCTGAACATAGTTGCTTCACAAAAAAGACCTAATTAGCCCTTCTAGGACAGTCAAATTCCTATCGACAAAGACCTTTATTTTCCAAACCTTGATCCTTTCTTTTGGGGACTTGTACAACTTCCAAAAGGGCATCTGAATCCATAATTGTTTTACCAATGTTTCTAGGAAAATATTAACTTAAGGTCCCTTTACCCACTAAATAGGGCTACAAGGGACTAGGTCTAATTGAGGAAGTTTCTTAAGGAATGGCTATGAACTCTTGTCACCGGTGCTTTGTTTGAACTTGGGGAGTTTTGTACGACCTAAAAATGATGTGAAACTAATTTGTAACCCTTGGAGGTACCATGGAGTGTGTTGTGGGAAGATACCCCTAATTGAGTAGGAGAGGGTCTTGGAGATGTTGAGAAGATTGTATTAAAGTTGTAGAGCCTTGCCTTGATAGGATCCCATCCATGTGTTAAGGGGTCAGTGTCATACATTTGGAGGTGTTTGGAAGGTAACAAGGAGGTCTTTGCATCAAATTGAACCACTTTGAACCAGTTCAAAGTTCAAGTTCAATGTTCATTTAAAAAATATAGACATCCGCTCGTCTATACTTTTGCCACGTGTCAGCCTTTGATTTGCTCACAGGTACACTTTTTCTGCCATCTGGATTGCCATCTGGACTTGTTCTAACTTGCTTCTTCATCTTCTCTCTACCATGTGGTGCATCCTCATTCATTCTGAGCCCACCTAGATGATCACCTCAACTTCCACCTTGCTAGTCGCCAAGTCGCATGAGATTACCAGCGAGCATCTTCATCATGCGGTATAGCAAGGACTGTTGATCTATGCTCAAAATGCTTGATCTTTAACCTCTTAACCACTCACCTTTTCTGCACGTTCTTTGTCTCCAAGTCGCTATGATAATTGGTAAGGATCTTTCTATAGCGGTATAGTGATGGCCATTGGATCTTTCAGACTACCATTGATATTTCTTGATCTACTCAGTCTTTAGTCTCTATAAGCATTCATGCCACATGTCCATCTCCAGTTTGCCACCTAATCCACCTAAGCATGACCTCATCCACCACCTCAACACCATCGCGCCCATCATTTTACTTTGGTTTGTTCGGCATCAGTCTTTCGGCCAAACTACCTCCCTCAGTGAACAGTTTTTATGTCTCATCGAAACTGTAGTTTCATCGATACCTATTATTTTGATAAAACTGATGCATTCAGTGAAACCATTTAGATATCTATCACAACCAAGGTTTGTTCAACATTCACCTTGATGACATGCCACCTATCGTGGGGCATGTCACCACGTGTCACCTTGTGATATGCTCAGAGTCCACCTCGGCACCACCTGACCTGACACCTATCATGAGGGTATTCGTTTCGGGCACTTCACAACCGTGATACAACGACAATCATGGATAGCCCCAGAATGTTACTCCACCATCCGATCTTCCTTGATCTGCCATTGATCTCAGTGATCTGATCGAGCTTTAACATTCCCTTTTTGGCACGTGCTTCAACGCCAAGTCGTGGGAAGTATTTGGTGATTATCTTCCCATCGTGACATAGCAAGTGTCATCAGATCTTTCTTGATCACCATTGATCTACTTGAATCTGTTTGGTCTTTCATCTCTCTAAGCGGCTCTCTCTTATGCCATGGTGTCACCAGGTGGCACACCTCTTCTTTGCTACATGATCCACTCGGCTGACACCACAACTTCCACCTGGACGCAACCTCACCAGTCACTAAGTTGTGGTGATTAACAGTCAAGCATTGTTGCATAACAGTATAGCGATGGCCATCAGATCCTTAGCCACCTGCTCACCTCTTAATTTGCCCTTTCACTACAAAATTTGGCTTCTTTGAGATGCGTGCACATGCGGGAGGCCCACTAACACTAATCTACTCCTTGTCAAAAGCTCCTAAGCTTTGACACTAAGGATATATGTGGCCTTGCATATAAATGCGATAAATTTCCTCCTTGCGACCAATGTGGGATAGATCCTTCTTGGGCCTTTCCTCTATCACACGACCCCTACAGTTTGGTTTTACCTGAAGGTTTCTGAGCCTCTCCAAATCCAAAAATGAATTTTTCAATGGAGCATGAAAATTTGTGTGATCTATGTATATTTGTAACATTCATCTCCATCACCATGATGGGCTCAACCCTCGTGGGAGCCACATTTTAACCCACATGCTATATTTTACCTTTCTTGTATCTACAAATGAAGCAAACAAGTTAGACAAAACCATGTATTATTTTCATACTCAGCACTTGTTTCTCCTTCTGAGGCATATTGAGCTTGTAGTGAAAATAGGTAACAATTGGTATCAGAGCTTTGGTCCTATTTTGTAGAAGCTTAATTGCTTGAGGTAGATCCTATGGCAACTAATAATTCAAATCCACCGGCAGCTATTTTCATAAGATAAATCCCTAAGCTTGATGGAACAAACTATGGGATATGGAAAATACGAATGGAGACTCATCTTAGATATCTTTGCAAGGATATTTGGGAGATCATTGAGAAATGATATAGACCTTATGATCTGACATCTGGAAATCTTGCTCCAGCAAACTTGGACAAAAATATTGAAAATCATTGTAGAGTTAGAGAAGCCCTCTTGTGTGCACTCACTGATCTACAAATCATGGGATTGACTGATAAACCATATGCAAAGGTTATGTGGGATAAATTTCAAAGTCTGAATCAAGGTGACCCTACTATCAAAATTGCTAAACTTTATGGTTATCGGGTAAGATATGAAAACTTAAAGATGGAAGATAATGAAATAATTGTTGTGTTTATGGAAAGAGTAAATGATATTGTCATGGGAATTCAATTTTGTGGAGGATCTCTGAGTGAAGATGAAATAGTTTCTAAAGTTTTGAGAGCCCTACCACCGGCTTACAACATAAAGGATACTGCAATTAATGAATTGAGAACAATGGCAAACACTTTAGTTAACATAGACATTCTGATTGGGAAATTATCTGCTTTTGAGCTTGAAGAATTTGGATCCTCTGGAGCTGCAAAATTTGAACCTGCTTTCATGTATCATCATGTAGTGGATAAAGTGATTGGAAAGTCCTATATGAAAAAGAATTGGAAGATGTGAGGAAAGAGGATGAAGAATTTGAGCAACTTGAAGCCTTATTTGCTAGAAGAGTACCTAAACAACAAACAGGAAGTTAGTATGAAGGAAAAACATCTTTTAAATGTTTTAACAAATCATTTAAGCCTAATTAGAACAAATATAGATTCATGAAAAACAAACTATGCTGCATAGCAGACGAGGAAGGAGTAAGTGATGACTTAGATGATGAATCGGCAAGAGACTTTGCTAGTGGATCCGGCAATGGAAAAGAATGGGTGTTCTATGCTATAAAGGAAGAAGAACTAGAACTAGTTATCAAGAATGAAGAAAAGGCCCTGGAATAAAAAGTTGAAGACAAGGATGAATGGGTAATTGATAGTGGATGCTCACATCATATTACTGGAGATAAAAGAAATTTTTTGTCCTTGCAAAAATACAATGGCGATGAAGTTAGATTTGTAGATGACAAAACATGTATGATCAAAGGTAGAGGTATTATTTCTCTAGATAGTAAACATAATACTGATAATGTCTACTATGTAGAAGGTTTAAAGTATAATCTTTTAAGTGTTTCTTAATTGGTGGATAAGGAATTCCAACTTCATTTCAAAAATAGAAAATGCAAAATCACTAATAGAGCTGGTTTGGAGATTGCAACCGGTACTTAGACTAGAGGTAATATCTTTCACTTGAACACCAGTGATAAGCCATGTTTGATTGCTCATATTGATGAGAGTTGGTTATGACATAAGAGGTCGTGTCATGTTAATTTTGATTGTATTGTTAAGATCAGTTCAACAAAGGTAGTTAGAGATATACCTGAGATTATAAAGCCTCATAATCCGATATGTAAGGAATGTCAATTGGGAAAGAAAGTTAGAACTTATTTTAAGAGCATACATGATAAATCTAATGATGTGCTTGATTTGATTCATACTAACTTATGTGGTCTAGCAAGGACTGAAAGCTTTCAAGGTGATAGGTACTTCATGCTAATAATTGATGATTATTCTAGAATGGCGTGGGTGAATTTTCCAAGGGAGAAGTCGGAAGCTTATGAGAAATTAAAGATCTTTAAAGTAATGGTGGAAACAAAAACTAGATTGAAAATCAAATTTCAGAGATTAGATCAAGGCAGTGAGTTCACATCTCATGAATTTAACAGTTATTGTGAGATAAATGGAATTAGGCGACAATTATCTGCATCCTAGACTCCTCAACAAAATGGAGTAGTGGAAAGGAAGAATAGAACCATTTTGGATGCAACAAGAACCTTGATGATGGAAGCCAAATTGCCTCACATCTACAGGAGAGAAGCAGTGAATACAATAGTCTACACATTCGACAAAGTTCAAATCAAAGGTGAAACCGATAAGACTCCTTATGAATTATGGTTTGGACATACACCTACTCTTAAATATTTCAGAATTTTTGGAAGTAAATGTATATCAAAAGGGATGAGTCAATTGGGATGTTTGATCCTAGATGTGATGAAGGGATATTTCTTGGATATTCAATTTAGAGAAAACCATACAAATATTATAACAAAATATTACATAAAATTGTGGAGAGCACAAATGTGAAAGTGGATGAACAATACAGAGATCAATCTATATCATATGATAGAGAACCGATAGTGGAAATGATCATAACTAATCTGGTAATGCCTCAACTGGTAGAAGACACTGAGATAGTTACACTAGCACAATCAAAAATTCAACTGTGGCTGATGATCAAAATAGAGAGCCTGAAGTTCAGAAGACACCAAGGTATGTAAGATTAAATCATCCAAAAGATCAAATCATTGGAGATAGGAATGATGGGAGTTATGACAAGAAGAAGACTGACAAATGAAGAGGTATGCCTTATTTCTCAAATTGAATTGGCATTTGTTATTGAATCTTATAAAGATAAATATTTGTTAAAGGCCATGGAAGATGAATTAGATCAGATAGAGAAGAATAAGACTTGGACTTTAGTTCCCCGACCTAGAAATAAGAATGTTATTGGAACTAAATGGGTTTTTAGAAATAAACTAAATGAGGATGGTCAAGTTGTAAGAAATAGGGCTAGACTGGTTTGTACAGGATATTCTCAAATGGAAGGAATTGATTATGGTGAGACATTTGCACCAGCAGCTAGAATTGAACTTGTTAGACTATTTCTTGCCTTTGCAACATACAAGAACTATAAGCTCTATCAAATGGATGTTAAATGTGCATTTTTGAATGGTGAACTTGAGGAAGAAGTATGCATTGAGAAGCCTGATGGATTTTGACTGATAGATGACAAAGATATTGTTGGCAGGTTAAGGAAAGCATTATATAGATTGAAACAAGCTCCTAGAGCTTGGTATGCAAGGTTAGATAAATATATTTTGAAGCTTGGTTTTACTAAAGGTAGTGCTAACATCAATTTATATTACAAGATCATTGATGATGATATTCTGACTATTGAAGTATTTGTTGATGATATCATTTTTGGAGGTGAAGATAAATTATGCATGGAACTCTCTAATAATATGAAGAATGAATTTGAAATGTCTATGATTGGTGAGATGAGATTTTTCTTAGGTTTGTAGATTACTCAAATTGACAAAGGCATTTTTATCTCTCAAACTAAGTATCTAAGGGAATTGTTGAAGAAGTTTGGTATGGATAATTCCAAACCTATAAGTACTCCTATGGTGACAAGTGAGAAATTATCTATCAAAGACATATCTACACTAGTAAATTCGACAAGGTATAATTCTATGATTGGTGGCTTGTTATATCTAACTTAGACTAGACCAGATATTATAAATGCAGTAAGTATTGTTACAAGATATCAAAGTAATCCTAAAGAAAATAATGAATGTGCAGTAAAAAGGATATTCTAGTATTTGCAAGTGTAGCATCGTAAAATTGTGGCACTTGCAATTTTGACTACATTTGGGTCTTCACGATGGCGGCACAATGTTGAACCTAAATGGAGACCCCGAAACCTTTTTATGACATCAAAAACTGCATCTTTCTACACCTTGGCCTGATCCTCCTTGCACCTTGCTGTTCCGGGAGGTGGGACCATGGCGCCCAGCGCCCTGGTCCTTCAGGACCATGGTGCCTAGTGCCCTGGTCCCTCAGGACCATGGTGCCCAACGCCCTATTTTGGGCCCGGTCTCTTGTTGGGCATCGGGTCTTCAAGTTTGCAATTTGGAAAATAATGCTCCTAGGTCGGCCTAAGGTCGGAAAAATCAGTCTCCTAACCCTAATTGACAAGTATATAAACTACATTTCCCCTCCCAGAAAAGGGGAGGAAAATCATATGTGTGCAAGAGGCAGAAGCAATAGGCAAACATTCAAACATTCAAACATTCAAGCATTCAAGCATTCCTTCAAGCAATTGAGCATTCTAAGTCTCCATTCAAGGATAGGTGTTGCATTCAAGGCAAGGATTCAACCATTGAAGAGGAGATCAACATACAACATACAACATCATTACACCTTTGCATGTAAGAATACAAACATTCTTACAACAAGGTATCAATACTTAATTACATTACAAACATTTACATTTTCAGCATTCTCATTTCTTGGTTAATTCAAAAAACTGGGGTTTGACCTGAAGGAAAACCCCTAATCCCTAACCCCCCAATCGTCCTCTCTTTTCTATGTGTAGGTTGCAGGTACACTGCTGTAATTGAAGATCTGGAATCCTTGTGCAGAGACAAACAGATCCCCTTTCGTTTCGTGGATTTTTCAGAGGACCGTGTGCACTCCGGGTGCCATCGTCCTGTCAACTTTCGCTCGAACTTGCAGGACAGCATCATCTCGACATTTTACTGCTAATTTCAGGTCTGTAGCTTCATCCCGTGTCCCTATCTCCATCTACAAGTGAATCTTTCTTACTTTTACATACGCTCCTAGTTCAATCCTTCTATCTACATTCTTTACAAAAGAGGGTATCCTTGCTGTCTCAACCCTTGAAACTCATTTAGAATTCAATCTTGCATTGTGTGGGATTGGATCTTGTGAGTTTCAACCCCTCTTTTGAATGTAAAGTCTCTCCTAAGTGAAAACCGTCAATCCTAGTGACCTCCTTTCTCTCTCCTTGGAGTGGGGGAACACCTAGGGTTCGATTTTCTGCTTTACAACAAGGAACAATAGAATATGGCTTATGCTACTCTAGATATGATAACTTACTTTATGTGCATAAACAGATGCAGATTGGGCAGGACATACTAATGACTGAAATAGTACTTTTGGTGGAGCATTCTTTCTTGGAAAGAAATTGGTTTCATGGATCAACAAAAAATAGTCATGCATTTCTTTATCTACTACAGAAGCTAAATATTTTCTAGCAGCAACTAATTGCACTCAAGTCTTGTGGATGAAGCAAATGTTGAAGGATATCAAGTTAAATTGCAGTGAACCAGTAGTTATCTATTGTGATTACTTTGCAACTATTGACATGTCTAAGAATTCGGTATTTCACTCTAAGACTAATTACACATGAATGATTTATTCTTACATGATAGATAAACTTTTATAAATCTCCTCATGATTATACATATAATTTTTTAAATTATATTTTGAATTTTAAAAATAATTTTTTTAATCAATAATATATAAGTCCATTCCACAAGGATAAGTTGCATTCATTTTGATTTGATTTTAATATTTTTAAAATGTAAAATTTAATATATTATTTTATAAAATTAGATTTTGAATTTTAAAAATAATTAATTTTAATTTCTTTGATATTTTTAATGCTTTTCTAAGATCTCGGGTTTGGAAAACACTTGGCGTAAAATATGTATAGTTTGTCTACCCATTCATGTAATTTTTCTCACATAGCTAAAACATGTCATATTTTCCAGCCAATAATTAGACTTTCACTGTTTTCTTCTTTTAATTTCTCATGATTGGGTTTACATTGGTAGGTAGACATTCTATTGGTAGCAGAGTCAATGTGATATTTTAAATCCCACCCTTATTATGTGTGAATATTAATCAACATCCTATGAATGTCATTGAAGTTTAGTGTAATCAAATAATAAAAGATACCTCCTACTTCCCAATAGTATAATCAATTTTGAAGTTATCTCCATCTTGAGAAAAGATCTCCCACTCTAACCATTAATATATTTTTCTTCTTAAGATTTGATTCTTATTATTATTATTTTTTAAGTAGCATTTCACCTTACATACGTCTACTCAATTCATCTCTCAATTCGCTCCACCTTCACACTAGTGGTCTAGTCGTAGAATAGTACCCTGCCATGGTACATACCAAGGTTTGATTCCCAACTGGTGCATTTGCATTTTGTGTTTTTTGCTTGGAATTGCATTATGTTTTGGAGGAAATTTACACCATCCATTTTACACCCTCTCTTCCACTTGATCTGTCCTTAGTTACTAGGCCCCTCCTCTTTTACCATATGGATAATATCTTCTTTCGAACAATGTCATACTATGATGTCAAATGCATTGACTCATCTACCTTGTTCAACTTGATTATGGATGAGATGTTTGGGAAAAGACCACCAAATTAACCATTTGTGAGCTCCCCACTCCCAACATTTAGATCTCATTTCTCCCTCCCTATCCCTATCTCTCTCTATCTCCCTCCCCCTCTCTCCTTCCCTCCCTCTCTACCTATCTCCCTCCCTCCCTATCCCCCTATTACCTCTTTATATATATTCTCTCTCCATTTCTCTTCCCATATATATCCATCTCTCTCTCTCTCTCTCCATTTATCTCTATCTCTTTCTCTATCTCATTCTCTCTACAACTCCCTTTCTATCTCTCTATCTCTATCTCTCTCTATGTTCTTCTCCCTCTTCCTCTCTCAATCTATCATCATCTGTCTCTTTCTCCATCTCAATATATTTATCCATGCATCCATAAATGAATGATTTATTCTTACATGATAGCTAAACTTTTATAAATTTCCTCATGATTATATATATAATTTTTTAAATTATATAAATCTCCTCATGATTTATTCATTTATTATTACATGTAATATATAACTTTTTGAAGGAAAAGGTGGAAGAAAAGGAAGTCAAATTACTTTATGTGAACACTAAAGAGCAGATTGTAGATATATTCACTAAATCACTGTTTAAGGAATCATTTGAATATTTCAGAGACAGGTTAGGGGTATCTACCCCTTCAGTAGAAAATTAATTGATAGAGTAGAGTATCAGTCAGGTATGCATCATCAGCTTTATCCTTTGCTTTGGATTGATGTAGGGGTACTACTGCTCAGGGGGAGTAGTCAGCTTTGAGTTTCACAGGATTTTGATATCTATGTCATATCTTTGGCATTGATGTCAAAGGGGGAGAGATATTGATGTGAAAAAATATCATAATATGTTATGTCGGAGAGAGCTTTAGATTAGTTTCAGATTGGACTACACTCCTCAGGGGGAGTTGCTGGGATTTTTTAGTTTTTCATTGTTATTTCTTCCATGATAAATTTTTGGCATTTCTTGGCACTTAGATGTTTTCATTTTCACCTCTAGTTTTGCCATCAATTCCATAGGGAGAGATTGTTGGCAATATGATGGAATTGATTATGTGTTGCATTGATATTTTGTCATGGATGTCAACATTAGCTATTATGATTGGTTACTACCTGAAAGATTTTGGTTACCGGTAGAAGAACTAGTATTATCGATAGAAGGGACTATCAGTTGGATACTACTGACATGTTTGAATCAATTGAATATGTTTGGTTTAGTGTGTTGAATGGTTCTAGAGTATGTTTTCATTAGTTGGTATTGACTTGATGATCAGATGCTATCATACACTCTAGTAAGCCTATATTGGCAAGGGTTTAGGGTTTTACCAGTAGAGCTTTTAATGAGAATCTTTGACAGGATGCATAAGTGGTGTTTGTGTGGCTTCCAGATGGATTTCAGGATACAAAAGGTGATTGTGTTTGTTCCTCGACTGATTGGAGACATCACTTTAGCATGTTGAATCTATTTGGATCCAAGTTAAGTACCGGTATCGTGTAACATGCTATTAAGTGTTCTCTACATATTACTGCGATGATTTATGGATTGGTTAATGTTGTTTTGGTCTAAATCCAACATGGTATACCATTGTAATGTGAATGTATGCAATTATCTTATTGTAATATCTTTTAGGTGGCCGACCTAATTGGTTTAGGCCTTAGGGTTTGTATAAATTGATGTAAGATCTCTTTGTAGATCATGGTAGTGGAATGAAATGTTTGAATAATGAAAAGATCATATTTGAAGGAGATTTGGTCGATCATAGGTGATTGGATTGGGTTTATGTAAGAGGTCAGAGGCCTTCAATATTGAGCTTAACCGATACTCTAATCAGGCATGGTAGATGCTATCATTGGCAATTCATTCTTTTGGATTGTTGTCCAATTCTATTGAGGTGGTTATAACCTCTTTGTAGTTAGTGAGACTCCTTTGTAATGAGAAGTACGCTCTAGGTAGTGTGCCTTCCTGCATGTGCAGGCCCCTTATTGTATAACATACTTTATGTAGAAGTATTATCTGATTGTGGGTAGGCTTCCCACCGTAGTTTCTCCCTCTAGTGGATTTTCCACATACAAATCATGGTGTTATGTGGTATGATTGCATTGTGTAATTGATTCTCTATTTCATATTTAAGTTTTATTGCTTATCAATATCTATTTCTGCTATTTAGGTATTTAATGTTTATGTGCTTCGGTTGAAGGTTATAAAGTGGTTTGATTAATATAATGTGTTGACTACTAATTTACCCCCCCTCTTAGTTGTCCACCGATTATTCTAACACACACATCATAGCTATAGTGAAAAATGGTAGGAACCATCAAAGGTTGAAGGGTTTTGATAAGATTACAAGGAGCAAAAATGATGCAGGAGCATTCCCAGTTCTTGGCAATCTTGCATCAACCAAAAATATTTCCTTTTTGTTTTGCTTTTTGTTTGCAGTTTCAACATTTATTTCTATTTGTCCCAGTTTGGGCTCACCAGATCCTGTGGAGTTGGATTCTACTTAAAGACTTCATCATCTGCCTTATTTCCAAACCATAAAGCATTTGGATCATTTTCTGACAAGTTATCACTATCGGTTTCCATTATAGTTTCTTGTTACCAGTTGACAATTTTGTGTTATTGGTTGCCTGGACATATTTGTATTGGTGATCTACCGGATCCCTTCCGAAGCTTGCAGATTCCTGAAAATTGATTTCAATGTTCCTTGGTGCATTTCCAACCTTTTCCCATGATCTACTCTTCATCCTTTAGATAACCAAAAGGAATCTCTTAATGGAGGCTGACCTTATTGGTTTTACACGTTAGGTCTTGTTCTTTGGGTTTTGATCCCTTTTTGGATGACCGGATCCCCTTGGATCGTATAAACCATTATAATTGCACATTAGAATATAATCAAGTAGTTAGACGAAGAGTAGAAGATAGATCTTGAGATTTGAGGTCTCGATTGTGACCTATTACGTACTTTGAGCATATTCTAGTAGTCCCATGAGCCGGTTTCTATAACTCAGATGTTACCGGTTGGTTGTAATAATTTTTAATGTTATAATTCAATCTGTTATGCATTGCCTCCATCATATCTTTGTGTTTCCATTGTGTTTACTCTCGCTAATTGATCCAAATTGATCTTTTTGAGGTCCCTCATAACTGGTGACTACTTCAAGTGGTATTAGAGTGATTTTTTGTTCTGGAGATTGCATGTCCTGAGAATTTAAGACAAAAGGAATCTAGTGCGAAGGAATACACCGAAGTATTTTACAAGCTGAATATTAGATCTAGACATATTGATGATGCGATTGAACAGATTACAAGATCTTTTATTGGATTGCAGATGTCTATACAAGATGAACTTAGTTTGATAAAATTATAGAGTATTAAAGAGGCTTACCAGTATGCCCTAAAGGCAGAAGAGAAGCTAAACAAAAGACACGAATAGAGGTAGAGAGCCATAGGTGGAAGATTTACCAGAGGTAGATTTCAAGGAGGAAGAAGAACCTATACAAATCAAAATAAGGACAAAGAAGCAAAGAAGGTAATTCATACTGGAAAGATGATAGAAATTTCTATGAGAGGAGAGAACCAGATGGCTACCAGAATGAGATTTTTGGAAGACAAGATGAGAGAACATTTAGAGGAAATTCTTATAAGTGTGGAGGAGAAGGACATTGTGCTTTTGAGTGTAAGAATATAGAGAATATCAGAAGAGAAACACTGATGGAAGAGAACCCCACCAGATCAGATAATAAACTGAAAGATGGAGAACTATTGATGGTAAGGAGAGCTTTGTGTCATACTGAGATAGATGAAGAGCCCTTGCAGAGGAAGAATTTGTTAAAGACCAGATGTAAGGTATTTGGTAAGTGCTGTAAAGTTGTTATTGATATTGGTAGTTCAGATAATCTTGTTTTAGAAGAGATGGTGAATAAGTTGAATTTGCAAAGATTGAAACACCCTAAGCCTTATCATATAGCATGGATTGAGGATGAATATAGGTTGTTATTAAGTGAGAAATGTTTGGTGAAATTAAAATTTTGAAATTATCATGATGAAGTCTTGTGTGATATTATTCCTATGGATATTTGTCATCTTTTGTTGGGTAGACCTTGGCAATTTGATAGACAGACAATACATGATGGGAGAAAGAATCCATACACTATTGTGGCCAATGGGATGAAGAAAACCTTGTTGCCCTTGGAGGAAAATTTGAAGAATGAAGTTTACATGAATTATAGAATCTGTTCGGTGGATGGAAGGAGTTTACTGGATGGATTGAGACATAAGAATGTGTGTTTTTTCATAATTCCAAAGAAGACTGAGAATCCAGAGCATGAAGAGGAACAACTAGAAGAGATAAAATATTTGTTGACAGAATATAAAGACATCATTTCAGATAATGTGAATGATGGATCACCACTTGTGAGAAGTATCAATCTTTGCATGTTCCTGATTCCTGGAGCTAGTTTGCCTAACAAAGCTACACATTGGATGACACCAATAGAGAATGAAGAACTGAATAGACAAGTGCAGGAGTTGTTGAAGAAAAGTTTGATCATAAAAAATTTGAGCCCTTGTGCAATACCAACAATATTAGCACCTAAGAAGAATGGAGAATGTGTACTAATTCCAAAGCAATAAACAAGCTCTTAGTGAAATACCAGTTCCAAAGCAATAAACAAGCTCTTAATGACATAATGGACTATTTGAGTGAAGCCAAATACTTTACAAAGATATATTTGAAGAGTGGATATCATCAGATTAGGATTAGAGAAGGAGATGAGTGGAAGACAACATTAAAGACAAATGAAGGACTTTATGAATGGTTGGTGATGTCTTTTGGGTTAACTAATGCACTGAGTACTTTCATGAGGCTGATGATTGAGGTATTGAAGAAATTATTGGGTAAGTTTCTTATTGTAAATTTGGATGACATTATAATTTTTAGTATGAAAAAAGAGGAGCATTTGTTTCATTTGAGACAAGTTTTGCAGAGGTTGAGAGAAGAAAAGTTGTTTATAAATATCAAGAAGTGTACTTTCATGAAGGATAGTCTATTTCAAATTTCTAATATATGAAGATGGTTTGAAGATGGAGCCTAAGAAAGTGAAAACAATTGTTGAATGGCCTACACTAGAAAGCATTAGAGAGGTAAGATCATTTCATGGCTTGGCTACTTTTTACTAGAAGTTCATTAGAAAGTTTTGTTTAGTTTGTAACCCTATGACTGAGACCATGAGGGTGGATAAGAAGGAATTAAAGTGGACCATCAAAGAAAACAAAATTTTTAAACTATTGAGGCATAAAGTAATTGAGAAGCCTGTGTTGGCTATACTGGATTTCAATAAAGTATTTCAAGTGGATTGTGATGCAAATGGAACATCAATAGGATCATTCTTGAGTCAGGAAGGGAGAGTAGTAGCTTATTTCAATGAGAAATTGAATGATGCATGGTGGAGATATTCAGTATATGATCAGGATTTTTATGCCATAGTTCAAGCCTTGAAGAAGTGGAGACATTACTTGTTGCTTAAGGAGTTTGTGTTGTATATAGATCATCAAGCCTTGCAGTATTTGAACAATCAGAATAAGTTGAATCAGAGACATATGAGATGGGTAGAATTTTTGCAAAGTTAAATGTTTGTGTTGAAGCATAGAAATGCAAAATATAACATAGTTTCTGATGCATTGAGTAGGAGAAGGAGTTTGTTGACAGAGACGAGACTGACAGTATTAGGATTTGAGGAATTGAAGACCTTTTATGATGATGACCCAAATTTTGCAGAACCTTGGAGAGCATGTAGAGAAGCAGTTATGGTAGATATAAGTAGGTGGTTGGGTTACTTCATTCAGGATGGGATGTTATTCAAAGGAGCTCACTTGTGCACACATAAGAGTTCTATGATGGAGAATCTAATAAAAGAGAAACATAGTTGAGGATTAGCTGGACATTTTGGTATTGACAAAATAGTAGCATTGGTGAGTAAGCGTTACTTTTGGCCCCAGATTCATAAGGATGTTAAGGAATATGTGCAAATTTGTAGAGTTTGTCAAGTTGTTGTAGTCAAAATGTGGGATTGTATAAACCTTTCATAGTACCGATAAGACCCTGGGAGGATATAAGCATGGATTTTATACTTGGATTGCCTAAAAAACCAAGAGGGAATGATTCTATATTTGTGGTAGTGGATATATTCTTGAAGATAGCTCATTTCATACCTTGAAAGAAGACATCAGATGCATTACATGTAGCAGACCTATTTTTAAAGGAAGTAGTGAGATTGCATGGATTACCTATGAGCATAGTTTCAGACAGAGACACTAAGTTTGTTGGCTATTTTTGGAGAATACTTTGGAAGAAGATGAAGATAGATTTGAAGTTCAGTTCTACTTTTCACACACAAACTGATGGACAGACAAAAGTAGTTAACTGGAGCTTGGGAAATTTGTTGAGATTTTTAGATGGAGATAAAACTGGAAGTTGAGATTTATTCTTACACAAGAAGAGTTTGCCTACAATATTTTAGTAAATAGGAGTACTAGAAAAACACCTTTTGAGATTGTTACCGGAGTGCATCGTAGAGGTATATTAAAATTAAGAGATATTAGCAGTGAAGACTAGAGAAGTTAAGAAGTAGAAGATGTTGTAGATCACATGGCAACCTTGCATATTTAGGTTAAGTAGCATTTGGAGGACATGAAAAACAAATATAAGGAGAAGGCAGATGAGAAGAGGAGACATAAGGAATTTGAGGCTGGCAATTAGTGATGGTGTATATGAGAAAAGAAAGATTTTTGGTTGGAACTTATAACAAGTTGTAGGTGAGAAAGTTTGGACCTTGAAAGATTTTGAGGAAGTTCAGTTCTGGAAATGCATTTGAAGTGGAGTTACTAGATTATCTAAATATTTCACCTATGTTTAACATTGCAGCTCTTCATGAGTACCATTAACTAGAATTCAGTGAGGACAATATTACATACTTGAAGAAATAGTTGCCTTGGAAGGAACTAGATTAGATTGAAGACATGTTCAATAGTAGGATTGGGTGTAGTACCCAGAGAAATCAGTATAAGGAGTATCTTGTGAAGTGAAAAGACAGACTGGTTGAAGATTCATCTTCGATTTCTCAGGAAGAGGTAGACCGCCTTGGTTTCCCTCTGACCCCACAAAAGTGAGAGACTCACTTTTTCAATAACCCTGGATCTCTGATGCATGAGCATATTTGGTTCATGGAAATCTTGCATCAACCAAAAATATTTCTTTTCTATTTTTCTTTTTGTTTGCAGTTTCAGCATTTTTTTTTGTGTGTCCTAATTTTGGCTCACCGGATCCTATGGAGTTAGATTCTACTTGAAGACTTGATCATCTTCATTATTTCCAGACCATAAAGGATTTGGATTATTTTTTGGTAATTTATCACTATCGGTCTCCATGATAGTTTCCTGTTACCAGTTGATGGTTTGTTGCTACCAGTTGCCTCGACCTATATGTATTGGTGATCTACAAGGTCCCTTCTAAAACATACGAAACCCTTAGCATTGATTCTAATGTTACTTGGAATGTAGTCAACCTTTTCCCATGATCTACTATTCATCCTTTGTATTTTCTAGAGGAATCTCTTAGCAGAGGCCAACCTTGTTAGTTTTACACGTTAGGTCTTGTTCTTCAGGTTTTGATCCCTTTTAGGGCTGACTAGATCCCATTGGATCATATAAATCATTGCAATTGCATATTATAATGTAATCAAGTAGTTAGATGAAGTGTAGAAGATAGACCTTGAGATTTCAGGTCTTGATTGTGACCTAATCTGTACTTTTAGCATGTTGCAGCAAGCCTATGAGCTAGTTTCTAGAACCCGGTTGTTACTCATTGGTTGTAATCAGTTCTCATGTTATAATTTAATTTTTTATACATTGCCTCCATCATATCTTTGTGTTTTGATTGTGTTTACTCTTGGTGACCAATCCAGATTGATCCCTTTGAGGTCCCTCCTAACCGGTGTCTGCTTCAAAAAAGGTCAAAGAAAAAGAAAGTTTTGCAGCCCATATAATAGCGAATGTGATTGGAGCCACAAATGTAATAAATAGGTTATTTTCCTAGAGGTATTCTTAGATCATAGACATAATTCAAGAGGCTCCTTCATCTTTATCATGAGAGAAATAATTCTAGAATGAACTATCATGATAAAACAAGTATAGTCAATGCCCCAAGAAAAGCTCAAATTTAAAGCAAGAGATCACTTGTTGACAATCTTTGGTGAATGAAACAAAATGAATTCAAACCCTAATTAAAGATGGAAAATGCTTAAAATATATTCCAAAACATAGTAGAAAAGATAGTGCGTAGACAAATTTGGGTAATAATACAGTGCCAATAATTGAAGTTATAGAAAGTAATGATTAACACTGACATGAGGAAGAGAAATTAGTGATTTGATGATGTCTCTCAAAGGGGACATGGTGATTTGATTCATCAAAAAGATACTCTAGAGAGAAAAACACAGTTATTTCACTATCTACAACATTGATTTAAATATGGTAAAGAGGGATATAAAGGATAAGGACAATCATGATTTGATTTGAATAAGACAATGATATTAAAGGACAACACTCATATTGGTGCAGTCACCCATTAGGAGGGACCTCAAAGAGATCAATCTAGAAAATTAAGCAAGAGTAAACACAAGGACATTATACAAGAAAAATATAGAACAAATTAAATTAAATGATTAGAACCAACTAGTAACAACCGGGTTATAGTAACTGGCTCACAGGCCTGCTAAAACATGTTCAAAATACAGAACAGGTCACCACCAAGACCTCAAACTTAAGATTTCGCCTCTATGTTTTGTCTAACTCCTTCAATACATTCTAATTCAATATTAGAATGACTTATATGATCCAATCGGATCCAATCAGCCCAAAAGGGATCAAAACTCGAAGAACAAGACCTAACATGTAAAACCAACAAGGTCAGCTTCCGGCAAAGAAAATCCTTTGGAAATCCAAATGACAAAGTGAGAATCAAAGGGAAGCTTAGCCACATGCCAAGGAACAACAAAATCAACGCTCAGGGCTCCGCAAGCTACAGGAAGGATCCAATAGATCACCAATGCAAATAATTCTAGGCAACTGGTAATAGAACATTGTCTTTGAAACCGGTAGTGATAACTTGTCAGAAAATGATCCAAATGCTCTGCAATTTGGGAATAAAGAAGATGATCAAGTCTTTAAGAAAAATCCAACTCCACATGTTCATGTGAGACAAATCCAAGAAATACAAAAACTGCAAATAGAAAGGAAATATTTTTGGTTGATGCAAGATTGCCATGAATCGAGGATGCTCCCGCATCAAACATCTGAGGTTAATGAAAAAGTGAGTCTCTCACTTTGCTAGGGTCAGAGGAAAACCAAAGCAGTCTACCTCTTCCTAAGAAATCCAAGATGAATCTTCAACTGGTCTGTCCTTCCACTTCATAAGATACTCCTTATACTAATTGCTCTGGGTACTACGTCCAATCCTACTATCTAAAATATCTTCAATCTGATCTGGTTCCTTTTGGGAAAACAATGAATTGTGGTTGATGATACTGATGAAGATCTGTAATGTTAAATATAGGTGAAACACTTAGACTATCTAGTAACTCTACTTCATATGCATTTCCAAAACTAAACTTTCTCAAAATCTTGCAAGGTCCAAACTTTCTTATCTGCAACTTGTTATAAGTTCCAACCGGGAACCTTTCTTTTCTTAGATACACCATCACTTCATCACCAATTTCAAATTCCTTATGTCTTCTCTTCTCATCTTCTTTCTCCTTATACTTGTTGTTCAAGTCCTCCAAATGTTTCTTAACTTGAATATGTAATTCCTTCACGTGATCTACAAATTCTTCTGATTCTTAACTTATCCGGTCTTCACTGCTAATATCTCTTAATTTTGATATACCTCTAGGATTTGCTCTGGTAACAATCTCAAAATGTGTCCTTCTAATGCTCTTGTTTACTGAATTATTGTAGGCAAACTCTACCTTTGCAAGAATAAAATCCCAACTTTCGGTTTTGTCTCCAGCTAAACATCTTAACAAATTTCCAAAGATCCAATTAATTACTTATGTATGTCCATCAGTCTATGGGTGAAAAGTAGAAATGAACTTCAAATTTGTCTTCATCTTCTTCCAAAACTATGCTCTTAGGTAATCCATGCAATCTCACTACTTCCTTGAAAAATAAGTCTACTATATGTAATGCATCTGATGTCTTCTTACAAGGTATGAAATCAGATATTTTCAAGAATCTATCCACCATCACAAATATAGAATCATTCCCTCTCTACGTTTTAGTCAATCCTAGTATGAAATCCATGCTTATATGCTCCCAACATCTTACTAGTACTGTCAAAGGTTTATACAATCCCACATTCTAACTACTCCCTTTTACAACTTGACAAACTCTACAACTTTTCACATATTTCCTAACATCCTTATGAATCTGGGGCCAAAAGTAATGATCACTCACCATTGCTACTATTTGGTCAACACCAAAGTGTCCGACTAATCCTCCACTATTTTTCTCCTTTATAAAATTTTCCCTTATTGAACTCTTAGGTATGCACAACTTAACTTCTTTGAATAACATCCCATCCTGAATGAAATAACCCAGCCACTTACTCCTATCTACCATAACCGGTTCTCTACATGTTTTTCAAGGTTTTGAAAAATCCAAGCCATCATCATACAAGGTCTTCAACTCTTGAAATCCTAATACTAGCACTCTCATATCTGTCAACAAATTCCTTCTACTGAATGCATCAACAACTTTGTTAGATTTCCCACTTCTATGTTTCAACATAAAGGTGTAACTCTAGAAAAATTCACCCATCTCATATGTCTTTGATTCAACTTACTCTGACTATTCAAGTACAACAAATCTTGATGATCCTTATATAAAACAAACTCCTTAGGCAACAGGTCATGTCCACTTCTTCAAGGTTTGAACTATGGCATAAAATTCTTGATCATACACTGAATATCTCCTTTGGGCATCATTCAATTTCTCACTGTAATAAGCTACTTCTCTTCCTTCCTGACTCAAGACTCCTCCTATTATTGTTCCTGTTGCATCACAATCAACTTGAAATACTTTCTTGAAATCCAGTAAAGCTAAAGCAGGTGGCTTAGTCACTCTCTCCTTCAACAGTTCAAAAATTTTGTTTACTTCAGTGGTCCACTTGAATTCCTTCCAATCTCCCCTCATTGTCTCAGTCATAGGGTTACAAACTAAATTTAAGTATCTAATGAACTTTCGGTAGAAACTAGCCAATCCATGAAATGATCTTACCTGTCCAATGCTTTTTGATATAGGTCATTCAACAATTGTTTTTACTTTCTCAAGGTCCATCTTCATGTTGGAAATTGACACTCATTTGATTGGTTTCATATGTTGTCATTGATGGCAACATATTCTAGCTTCATTCTTTGGTTTGGTCCTTCACCGACATCGGTAGCTATCTTCACTGGTAGGAAGGATTCTATGGTTACTGACATTCAAGGTCAACATGATTTACAAACAGGGTACCGGAATAGGAGGATGACATCATTGGGAGATCTGGCAATTAGCAATTCATTTTGTTATTTTTGTATATATATAATGAACCAACATGTGTAATCATTTTGTAAATATCTATGTAAGCCGACATGAGTCATGAAGGATTGTAAGAGTATATAGGTTAGATGATTAGATAATTTTGTAATATGTTAGGAAATGATTGTAATGAGGAATATTGATGTTGTGAGTAATGTGAAGATCATGTATATGAAGACATTTATGTAAGAGGTTAATTTGGTAAGGGTTTAAAGTTTTCAGAACCAGAACAGTCAGAAATTATACCGGAACTCAATCGAGCATAGCATATACATTAAATGAGTTTAGTCTTATGTTTTATTATTCAAAGTAACTATAGGCAGTGAGACTCCTTTGTGTTAAGCAGTGTGCTCTAGGCTGTAAGCCTTCCTGCATGTGTAGGTCCCCATATTATGTAATATATTTTCATACGGCTAGTGGACTGATATTGTGGGTCACAAATCCCACCAAGGTTTTTCCTCTCTATGGTTTTACACGTATAAATTCTTTGTGTTATGGTATTAATTTGTGTGATTGGTTCATTGATTTCTTTAATTGTTTCAATTATATATGTACCCTTTTACTGGTTGGTGAATGCATGTTATAATAAGGTTGAAATTGAATATTTTGGCAGAACATTGATTTACCCCCACCCCTCTCAGTGTTCTTAGATTCCAACAATTTGTATCAGAGCCTTATGCCTTAGAGGAAGTCTAACAACTTGAGAAAGATCCTCAAGCCGGAATCCATGGATATGAGTATGGAGAAGCAACTTGAGGTAGCACTTCAAGATTATGGTGTTGAAAGGATGAAGAACTTGAAGTTACAAGATAAATTAAATTCTGCTAAGGAATTCATTCTTATCCTATAGGAGAGGCTATCATATGTTCAAGATAGTAGGAAATAACTTCTACATAATCAAGATAATGAAGAGAAATATGCCCTTAATGAAAAATGTCAAAAGCCGAGTCTGGAGAATATGGTCATGAGGAATGAAATGCAAGCCATAACTATGAGGATGTCAAAAGAGATTGAAGACCGAAACATAAATGAATAAAACCTTGGGAGATCTCTAAAAGCCAGATCTGATGAATGCATCCGGTTGGCTCATGAAAATGATATGTTGAGAAAAAAATTAGTGCAATCCCAAAGCAATGAACAATAACTTGAAAGACAAATGATAACTGTAAGAGATCATCTGGCTATCACAAGTGAGTACAAGGACAAATTCAAGGTTAGTACAACACAACTTGATGAATTATTGAAAAGACAAAGACAAAATGGAGATTCCAGTGGACTTGTATTTGAAGAAGGTTAGAGCTCCGATACTGCAAATAAAAATTAAAACTAGAAGACACAGTAAGGCAACTTAATTCTTACAAATTTAATGGTATATGCTTTGTTTATAATAAATTTGGTCACGTGGCTAGGCAATGAAGAAATAGGGCAAATCAAAACTATAATTCTACTCATGGTCAATATTCTAAATCAATAAGTATGGTCATAAGGCAAAAGATTGCAGAATGAATGCAAATTGTTATGCATGTGGAAAATTTGGACATATGGCTAATTAGTGCAGGTCAAGCAATTATACCAGTTATAGTAAAGCAATTCAAAAGAACAATGTTACATGCTATGCATGCAACAAGATTGGACATATAGCTAACTTTTGTAGAAGCAAAAATTGACCGGTTGAAAATGATGGATCAAATGATAGAGGAAAATTAAAGGTCAATGAAATCTGGCAAGATCATATCAAGAAATGGGTCAGGAAGTTAGATGATCAATCAGTAGATGGAATTGCTCCAGTTACTCAACCGACAAAGGAGGTTTCTCCTATAGTGGAAGGAAGCTCATTTGGTAACTGAGGCCGATGCCTTAGGGGTAGGCAAAATTCATGAAAATATTTCTTAAGCCCCAAGAAGAAGTTCTAGAAGATGTTCCAGACATTGGAAAAATTATATCTGGTATGGAGATGTTCGACTGAGATCTGGTATGTTCCACCAAAAGTCATTCATATCAATAATATATTAGGTTTTCTTGAAGGTTAAATAGTTGAATCCACTTCATTTTTTATCACCTTTCATTCAGATCCATTAAGAGCAATATAGAGCAAGTCTAAGGCAATTTGGTGCGATCATATATCTTCTTCAACGATTCCACCAGTGATCGAAAGATTTCTCTAGGGTTTCACAGACAACCGTTTCTCAGGTACTTATCAAAATCATCTTTCATCATGGAAGCTGGCTCATCCTCTACACCTACTTTCATTCCAAATCCAACTGTTATCAAGCTTAAGGACCATCCTAGGCCAATTTTGAAGCAATGCTCGCATATGGCCACCTTTGATGATTCAGTGGGCACATTTTCGCATGTTCTAGAAGGATTTGTTTATGTGGAAGATGTTAGAGCATACATTCATTGCCGCATTAAGGATCTAGGTACCAATAATGTCAAGAGCATGTATATGAATAAGTTGATGGGTGACTCTGGAAAGTGTAAGCTCAAGTATAAGCAAATTGAGGATCTAGGGTTTAGTGACATTCTTGATATCCCTGAATTTGAAGATGAGATCATCAGATATGTACTAAGAAAAGTTCATCGATAATTCATTTGGTTGGATAGACCTTATAAGATCACGAAGTAGGCCATTAGGGCCATCACTGGTTTGTCATAGATTGGCCAATGTTCGGAGAAAAAGATTTCAAATAATCAAGTTAACAAACTCACCAGCGCAAGTTCAGACTGAAGATTGATGAGGGTCAACACCATCACTGACAAAGATATCAGATTTGGCAGAATGATTATTGGGTATAGGGCAACTCAATCCAATCATCTCAATTCTATTTCTAGCTCCTACATATATGTCACACATAAGAGTATGAGGGAAAATAAGAAGATAGATCTCTCTGGATGGATGTTAGATGAGTTGTTAATTAACCTTGGGAAGATCAAAGGAGAGAAAAAAGGATATTCCAGTATGGAAATATTATTGTCTTCTTGATCCTATTTTTCCTTAATGAAACTCCTAATTTTGGGAAGAGCAAATGGGTATTTGATATCCTAGTAGGCAGACATTTGAAGCAATCTATTGCTAGTTTGGGTAGTCAGTGAGATGATAAGGTTTGGGGTTATTTCAAGGCATTTCAAAAATCAATGAAAACTAGAGAGAGGGTTCATAAACACATTATTGAGAATTGCTCAACCAAGATCTTCTTTATGGTCAAAAAGGATGAAACATTAATGGAAGCCGTCAAACCCCAGAAGATATGGATAGAGGAGATGGGATATTAAGTTGATGCTGAGATTCTGGATGCTTATTACAAAATGTTAATTGATGGTCCTATTAATGAGGCTAAAACAATCTTTTGGTACTGCAAAGAAAAAGAAGCAAGAGGTCCAAATTGAATTCAATAGGAAGAAGAGGGAGAAATAGAAAGGAAAGGCCAGGAAATTTGTTGAACATGTATCCCAAGACATCAAGGACTTAATGGATCTTCTTCCAACAAAAGGAAGGAAGAGGAAAGAGCCTGGAATCTTCATTGAGCCTATTTCGTCAAACTATGGAACTGAAGATGACACTCATTTAGTATTCAAGAGGGTATTAAGGAAGAAAGGTGAGGAGTCTAAGGAGGAAGTAGGGAAGAAACTGGTAAGAAAGGTCACAATCAAGGTATCGACCAGCCAACCTGTAAAGAAAAGAGCTCCAAAGGAAATATCTCATATACCTTCTGCACCATCATATATTGGTAGAAGAAAGAAGATGGATGACACAGACCCTGCTATTGTATATGGTAATGTATCTATTATCCCTCCCAAGGCTTGTACAAAAATTGTAGATTAAATCACTAAGGATGGTATGTTGAACAATGTATAATTCTATTAGGAGCACTTAGATGATAATGAGCAGAGAGAAATTGAGGAAACAGTTTTGTTATAACTAGATATATTTAAGAAGGATTTGTTAGAAATTGAGAAGCAAATACCGACACAATGATATGACAATCTAAATTCTAGGAGATTATCCGCTATGGAGGAGGACAAGCGCATAAAAATTCAAGAGTTATTAACTACTTGTAGATCAATTACTCCAAATGAGCTAGATATGACACGTGAAGTTGGAGAAAAAACAATTTTTTGAAGCAAGTACATGATAGTTAGTCTTATGTAAGGTAGGGAATGAAATAATTAATGAGACCCAACCCTGGTTTCTACACTTCACCGAAAGCTAAAATAGACACTACTGACATCCTGGTTGAAGGGAAAGGCAAAGGTATAGTGGGTACCCCACCCACAATTTTGAAAGATAAGGCATTGGAAGTACAGCCCCCAATAGAATCTAATGTATAGGACACATAGGAGATATCAGCAAAAGTAGATATACCTAAACATTAATAGAGTGTACAGGTTGCAAATGGTGAGGACAATAGTCCTCTAGATAAGAATATATAGGTTAAGGATACAATTCATGTGGAATCGATAGTAACAGATACTGCACCAAGTGATGAACCTATCAGTGCAAAAGAGGAAGTTATTAAAGTTAATCAACCATTAGAGGATAACAAAGAGGAATCCGGTAGGGAACCAATAGCAAGCACATTATTATTGTCAATTGACACCTCCCTAGTAGAGCAAAAGAGAATAATTGAGATGAGTTCTACTGAGCTCATGATGGTGGTTGCTCAGAAGACAGTGAAGGAAGGATTAGTGGAAAAAAGAATAATTGATCATTCGATTCCAATTTTTCATAGACTTGTCCTAGAGTGCCATTTTGACAAAGGAGCAAGCCCATCTAGCAAGCTCAAAATAATTACTGAACACATTTCTAGATATTTTCAATCACTGCAGTAGATATCAAACCAACAGGCATTGGAGAGATTCACATAAGCCAAGAGAGCCACTTTTGATCAGATGATTTAATGAGAGAAGAAAGAGATTATTGATAAACTAAAGTTAATTGATAATGCTTTAAGGAAATGTACTAATATATACAAAGTATGTTGTAACACTGGATTACTTATTGCAAATATAGATGAAGGGATTAAGGATTCACAGAAGAAAATTGTAGGTATAGTCAATTCTTTTGATGGCTCCAATTCTTTGAGTACATCTATTGATGGGAAGATTTTGGTATTAGAAGCTCAAATTTCAGCTCTTGAAAGGGAAAGAGACAAAATCATAAGAAGAGCTAAAGGACTCATAGGATTGGTGAGTCCCGGGTTGGACTCCTTGATTGTACATAAAAAGGAATGCATTGATATGATTGGTAAGGCCACACTGGAAAATCTTGAAGATAAAGAGTCCTATGCTCATATGTTTAATGGACTTGTATCTATTTCCAACACATTCAAATCTAGTTGGGATACTTGTCTAGAGATTTTGGAGAAAGCCTATCCGGAAATTTTCAAGTATATTTAGCTTCGGTAAGGTGTTTTGGGACACATTATTTGTACAGTATTTCATTCTTCATTTCGGGTTTTGGTATTCTTTTATTTGGACTAGATGTCAAAGGGGGAGGTATAGGTGAAAAATATATCCTTGACATCATGTGATATGGAGTATTTGTATAGATCATGATCATAGATGGATATTAAGTTCAGAGGGAGCAGTCTCAGGGTGAAACCGATAGATGGAAACCATTATCATTTTTCACATGAGTGTTTCTATCAATGCCAAAGGGGGAGAGTTTTGGCAATTGACACTCATTTAATTGGTTTCATATGTTGTCATTGATGGAAACATGTTTTGGCCTCATTCTTTGGATTGGTTCTTCATCGACACTGGTAGGTATCTTCATCTGTAGGAAGGATTATATGGGTACCGAAATTGAAGGATGACATGATTTACAAATAGCATACCGACATAGGAGGACGAAATCATTGACAGATCTGGAAATCAGAAATTCATTTTGTTATTTATTTATATATGTAATGAGCTGACATGTATAATCATTTTGTAAATATCTATGTAAGCCGACATGAGTCATGAAAGATTGTAAGGGTATATAGGTTAGTTGATTAGATCATTTTGTAATATGTTAGGATATGTTAGGAAATGATTGTATTGAGGAATTTTGATGTTGTGAGTAATGCAAAGATTATGTATATGAAGGCATTTATATGTAAGAGGTTATTCCAGTAAGGGTTTAGGGTTTTCAGAACCAGAACAGTCAGAGCTTATATTGGAAGTCAATCAGGCATAACAGATGTATTAAATGAGTTCACTCTTATGTTTTACTATTCAAAGTGATTGTAGTCAGTGAAACTCCTTTGTGTTCAGAAGTGTGCTCTAGGTTTTAAACCTTCCTGCATGTGCAAGCCCCCATATTATATAATATCTTTTCATATGGCTAGTGGATTGATATTGTGTGTTACAAATCCTGCCATGGTTTTTCCTCTTTGAGGTTTTGCATGAATAAATTCTCTATGTTATGGTATTCATTTGTGTGATTGGTTTATTGATTTCTTTACTTCTGTCAATTATATTATACCGGTTTATCGGTTGGTGAATGCATGTTATAATAAAGTTAAAATTGAACATTCTGGCAGAACACCAGTTCACCCCTCCTTCTCAGTGTTCTTGGAATATAACACTTCAGACCATCCTTAGATATCACAACTCCCAAATAGACTAACTCCTACTTCATGAAAGTACACATCTTAAGATTTATCGACAACTTTTCTTCTCTCAATGTCTGCAAAACTTGTCTCAGATGCAACAAATGCTCCTCTTTTGTCTTACTAAAAATTTGAATGTCATCCAAATATACAATAAAAAACTTACCCAATAATTTCTTCAATACCTCATTCATCTACTTCATGAAAGTACTTGGTGCATTAGTTAACCCAAAAGGAATCACCAACCATTCATACAATCCTTCATTTGCCTTGAATGCTATCTTCCACTCATTGCCTTCTCTGATCTTGAGCTGATGATATCCAATCTTCAAATCTATCTTTGTAAAGTATTTGGCTCCACTTAAATAGTCCATTATGTCATCCATCCTAGGCAAAGGAAACTGGTATTTTATTGTGATCTTGTTTATTGCTCTAGAATTGGTAGACATTCTTTATTCTCCATTCTTCTTAGGTGCTAATATTGCTAGTACTAAAAATGGACTTAGACTTTCTCTGATCAAACCTTTCTTCAACAACTCGTGCACTTCTTTATTAAACTCTTCATTCTCTGCTAGTGTGATTTGGTGTGCAACTTTGTTAGGCAAACTAACTCTAGGAATCAGGTTCATGCAATACTTGATACTTCTTACTAGTGATAATCCATCAGGTACATTCTCTGAAATGATGTCTTCATATTCTCTAAGCAACTCCTCTATCTCTTTTGGTTATTCTTCTTCATGTTATGGGTTCTCAGTCTTCTTAGGAACTAAGGAAAAACATACTTTCTCATGTCTCATTCCATCCAAGAATTTCCTTCAATCCACCAAATAGATTCTAGCATTTGTACAAACTTCACTCTTCAAAGGTTCTAACAGGGCCAACAAGGTTTGCTTCATCCCATTGGCCACAATTGTGTATGTATTCTTTCTCCCATCATGTATTTCTTATCTATCAAACTACCAAGGTCTAGCCAACAAAAGGTCACAAATATCCATAGGCATAATATCATACAAGAATTCATCATGATAATTCTAAATTTCCAATTTCACCAAACATTTCTCACTTAATAACAATTTATGATCATCCCGAATCCATGCTATCTGATAAGGCTTAGGGTGTTTCAATCTTTCCAAATTCAACTTATTTACCATCCCTTCTGAAACAAGATTATCTGAAGTACCACTATCAATGATAACTTTACAAACTTATCAGATACATTAAATCTAGTCTTGAACGAATTCTTCCTCTATAGGGGCTCTTCATCTCTCCTGGTATGAGACAAATCTCTCCTCTTCATCAATAGTTCTCCATCTTCTAGTTTATTAGATGATCCGGTGGGGTTTTCTTCCACCACTGTTGTTCTTTCGATATTGTCTTTCTTCTTACACTTGGAGTAACGATGTCCTTCTCCTCAACACTTATAGAATTTTCCTCTAAATATTCTCTTGTATTGTCTTATATCATCTTTTCCAAAATTCTCATTCCTGTAGCCATTTGGTTGTCTCCTCCAGTAGAAATTTCTATCATCTTCTGATATGAATTAACTTCTTTGCTCACTTCCTTGTCTGTACAGTTTTCTCTACCTCTGGTATATCCTCTTCCTCCATGAAATCTTCCTTTTGAAAACCTCCCACCTCTTCCTCTTTGCCTCTGCTGATGTCTTTTGTTCAACTTCTCTTCTGCTTTCAGGGCATACTGGTAACCTTCTTCACACTCTACAATTTGGTAAAACTGAGTTCATCTTGTCTAGACACCCGTAATCCATTCAAATATCTTTCAACTTGTTCAACTTCATCATCAACATTTTCGGATCTGATATTCAACTTGTAAAATGCTTCGATGTACTCCTTCAGACTAGATTCCTTCTGTCTCAAATTCTACAATTTCTGGAACAAATTCACTTGATAGTAAGCTGGCATAAATTTTGATTTCAACTTAGAAACCATCTGATCTCATATCTTGATCTTCTCTTTACCTCTTCTCTGAATCTATAGGAGGTTGTTAAACCATATCATGAATCCTCGCGAGGGACAGTAGCCTACTACCAACAATCCCACTCATAACATCACTCGCAGTGTCCTGGGTGATTTGAACCTATGACCAAGCTTCGATACCATTTTTTACAAGCTATGGTTGTTGTTGCACCAAAAGATCAACCTGTGAATGCCCTATACAACAACTAGAATTATAGAATGCATAAGAAGCTGTTAAACCATGTCGCTAATCCCCGCGAGGGATGTTGGCCCATTGCCAACAAATCTATCATTTTATTTTCATGCCTTCAAAAGATAAATCGAAGTGTCAGCATCCTCTCTATTGAATTATTCACTTGTGGCTCCTAAGTCAATTTCCTCCATACAGAATGACAAAAAAATATTTGTTTATGGTGGTTTACCTACATTAAACCTTAATTTTAGAATTAACCTTGAATTTAATTGAAAAATAAAATACAAATTATTAAGTAAATACTAAATGATATGCCTCACATCTTCAATTATATATTGAGGATGATACAATAGCCTTTAGATGTTATCACAAGTGTTGATGCAATAACATAACAACACATAAAACTCAAACACAAATATATGCTTGGATACAAATATTTGTACTTTTCTCCATGATGCTTAAGAGATATGGTGGGATGAAATGCAACCTTAAATTGTAAATAATACTTCATGGATGGATATATGTCTTATAGTGTTAGATCTCTTAGCTTAGGTAATTTTTGATGATAATGAATGGGAATAATTCTCTTATATAGGGTTCTCAAGGTAATTTATTGATAAGGTCAACTTCTAATGGTCGAATTGAGGCATATGGACTAAAAACCATCAAGGGCATAAATTATATTGACTCATTTTGATTAGGGCCTATTTAAGGAGAAACATGGTGCTCGAGGAACCTTCATGCAAATAGGGTCATCCCAAACACCATTGTCCTCCTAAAATAGGGAAAATAAGTAGGCAATTAGGAAGAGTCTGAAGATGGGGTCCAATCATTCGTCCAACCCAATGTTCTTAGATTTGAGGTAAAAATGGAACAAAATAAACCTAGGGAAGAACTCGAATGGACCATGTTAAAGTAGGGGCACATAAGGTGATCTAAGTTGTACAAGGTTAAAATATATGACGCTACATTTAGGCCCCACTTTATTAGGAGTATGAGCTTATGCAAATTATCACAGTAAAGTAGAAAGATGAGGAAGTGAGAGATAGGTATATGGCCAACTAGGATAGATACCACAAAGAGATAAGACATTACTAATTTTGATAAATAAAACCCCTAATCTTAATATATCAACACGTACAATCACATGCAAGTGTAAACAGAACAAAAAAAGGAAAAATGAGACAAACAAAGAAAATCAAAGTGAAAAGACACACAATAAAGGCATTATTACTTTAAAAAAATCTCCAAGTCAACTATTTTAAGGGACCTTGATAGTCAAAATATCGTCCTAATCTCATTCCCATTATTTTATTACAAGAAAATAAGTGGTCACATGGAGAGAGAAAGAGAATAGATCAATAGACGAAGCATGATCCAACAACTAGCGAAGGTAAGAGCTCATAGGGGGGGCAAGAAAGGAGAGAACATGGAATCCATAGGCTAGCAAGTTGTGTTATGCTAGGTGATCCATGAGAGAGAGCAAGAGGGAACATGGATTCCACCAACTAGCAAGATAGGTGGTGGATTCTCATGATAAAATATGTTGTTATGTTGTTTGGTCCATGTAGGAAGAAAGAGTGCAAATAATCTTGCAAGTTGTGTTATGCTAGTTCCACTCATCCAAAGAATGTAGCAAAGGAGGCTTTAAAGTATAGCAAGTTGTGAATGCTAGTCTACCAACCTTAAAGAAGTTGAAAAAGGAAAATTTGAAAGGTCTAGTAAGTTGAGTTATGCTATTCAACCCATCATGCTATATATGTCTTTATCTATATTTCGGAGTTAAGAATCTTGTCTTATAATTTGATCTAGTTTCAAGCATGCAATAATCTATATAAAATATGCAATTAAAAACTGTCTGCTTTTGGGAATGAAACATCTCAAATAAGACTTTTGTCTAGTTTTGAGCATGTACATCCCATCTAAGACATAAGGATAACCAAGCAAGGCATTATGTTCATAACAACATATGCAATCTTTAATTTGAATAGGATAATTGAGTAAGTCATCATGTAAGGAAATCCACAATTTGCATTGAAGATGTGTTACAAGAAGGTTGTGATATATGCCACACCTTGAGATGTCAACATATCCCTATATTGATTTCTTAAGGGAGATAGAAACAAGGATACATACCTTCATCATCAAGGAGATATTATTTAGACAACAATGTAGATAACTCCTAGCTAAAGAGACATAACTCTTATAAGAAAATAAAAGAAATTTATAAAAGAGATATCTTGCAATAGGTGTAAGGGCATATGTTGAGGTATCCATGGAGGAAGAGATTCTTATCCAAATATATTTGACTCCAAAAAAAGAGTGGATATTTGATAAAAATAACTTATTTTAAAAGTCAAAGGAAACAAAGAATACACACCTTGTCCCATTAGTAGGAAAAAGTGGATTCTTAGTAAAGGATTGCACATATTCACTAAGGAGAGATCATTCATAAGAAGACCCAACAACACAAAAAAAGTAAAACAATCCAATCAAGGGACATATATGTACTTGCATGGAGGACCACTCTATGTAATAAAGGACCTCAAGTTATAAAAAAATGTAACTTGATAAAAGAAAAGGAAATGTTTGGAAAATAAATAGAGTGGATTGAAATGTTATTCTTGCCCTCCAAACCAAGAGACAAGAAATAATGAGTATTATGTTGTTTTCCAAGTATGATTGTCATTTAAGTGGTATCACCACATATGACAAAGGGCCCCCAATAAAGGTAAACTACCAATGTCATAGGGTAAGGAGCAACATAATAACCTAGTTAATGGAATGCTAAGGTACTACTTATTTACCAAGAAAAGTCATAAGATTGGTTGTGAGATTAATACAAGCTCTATCATATTGATATTTAATAAATCTCTTAAAATATTTATAATTTTCAAGAGAAGGAGAATAACCATGATGAAAGAGACAATACACATTACAATCTTTGTTCTTATAATTATTGATATATCTTATGATAGGAAAACTAACGTTCTTATCAAATTTCAATCTCCAAAATATTCTTGTAGATATTTTTTCTTGATTATCATTATGGATAGGTCTTGTCTCTTGAGATACAGGCCAAGATATATTAGTGGCAGAAGAAGGGTTGTTTTCTTGTGGTTAAAAATATGATAATTAAGGAAGAAGAGTGTTTGATAGAGGAGGATTCTTGCATGGATGATAATTTCTCTTTTTTGTAAAGTACTCATTAAGAATTTGAACATTAAGAAGATCATCCATAGATGTTGATGAATTGGGATATCCTACACCTTCAATAGTAGATTGTGAGGGAGGATCTACAAGGTCCTTAATTCCTTGTTATTGTTTTCAATGTCCTTGTGCACCTTACTTTGAAACGATACCATAATCAGCCACATAGGATGTTTTCAATCTTGAATAAGGATTTTCATCATGAATTTCTTTAAAATTTGTTGTGTAAGGAAAAGTTGAAAGACCAAGAAGGGATATCCTTTGCAGGGAGATGCCCATTTTTATGATTATTATTCATATATACATTTTTAGGTTCATAAAGAGGATCCTCATCATCTAAGGCTTTATCTTTTCTCAATGTTATATTAGAAGATAGGTCATGATTAAATTGTATAACATTATATTTCTGACAAAGATGATGATGATCAAGATGATCTCTAGGAGAATAAGGAGGATCTAGAGATATTGATATAGCCACATCTTTACCTTTCCCCCCTTGCTCTAAAATATATTTTGAAGACAATGGTTCAATGTATCTCTTCAATTTTGCCTCTCCCTTAGAGAGATATTTGATAGGAGGATTGATTTTATCCTCATTGGTCCACAAGATACCCTACAACAGATATAAGTGTTAGCCATTTCAATTTCATTCCTAGGATTATGATGAATATTGTTTACTAAATCCCTTATAAGATATACATATTCCATTAGTTTTTTTATTAGTGTCATTATGTAGCCACCTGAAATATGGATAAAAGCTTTGAACAAAATTTAAAAGAGAGAAATATTTGTGAAAATATTAAAATGCAATATGTGAAAGTGGTATGAAAAATTGCAAGAAACATGAAGTGAAAAAGGCTATTATCTAAGACAAGATCTAGGTAAGTATAAGTTTTAATTATATCACATGTGGAATAGAAACACAATAAGATTGTGCAAACTCCATTACGAAAAAATCAGATCTAAAAACACTCAAATATTAAAAAATCTAGAAAGAAGTAGACCTCAAAATGTATATAATGTAGTTATATGACTTAGAAATGATTATAAATATAAATGAATTAAATGCATATAAATCAGACCTAAAAATGAAAATAAAAAATAAGCATGAGACATGTTAGGTTAACCAAAATGTGAGGCGGTAAAATTAGTACATCACAAATTAGATTAATAAAACCATTGATTTTGTAGGGCCATCTCACATTAAGAAGGAGATTGAATTTGATTGATCCAACCTTAAAATGATTGACTAGAGATTGGATTAATCCTTCTTGTTAGAGTTGAAGTTGTATTTAAATTAGGTTCTTAATGTAATGGTAGATCATGGATAAACAATGATTTTTTGACATAAAATAATACTAAGAGTAAATTCTAGATGCCATGCAGAGCTGTAAAGATGAATTTGAGGATAGGAAATTGAAGAGAACTTGTGATAGAAAATTTGGGTTGAATCGTTAGAAATAGGAGGTGTGGGGAGACCTTGTCCTACAACTATCAAATGTAGACAAATATAATCTTTTCTAGACTAGGATGATGCACAAAATCTCCTATCAGGAGATCATTAGAAATGTTAGGATTAGGTACTCTGGGGTGACCTTGTCTTTCCTTTTCACGCCTTTAAAAGATAGTTCTAAGTGGCATCATCTGCTTTGCCAAATTCTTTGCATGTGGTTCTTCAGTCAATTTCTAGCACATAGTTTTAACTAATAGAAAGAGATGAAATTTCATGTTATTGTTGAGTCAAGATGCTAGTGTGAAGATATTGCTTGGGCTTATATTTCAAAATTTTAATTTACAAGTTCAAGGATCATTTATATTCGCTTGAAAGTAAGAATAAATGTCACATGTAGATATATTTTATTTGGAGCAATAGATTAATGAAACTATGTATATAGATTAGTTACTCAAGATATGTTCAAATGAAAACTAATTACGTTGATAAATAATTTTTAAAAAATTCAAAAAATATATGACTTGTAAACTAGTTATTAAACTATAAATAACTTGATAATAATGTGTACCGATTAGAAAGGTAAAATTAAAGTTATAAAAAATTTAACATTATAATAAATTTTAAATTTTAAATATTTCTTGCATAAAATGTAAATAACAAATTGACTATGACTCTAGACAGCATTTTGATGTTTTAAAAATATTAATATTTATAGAAGGTTACTGTAAGGAAGCACTATAAATAATAATTTATAGTTCAATAGAATATATATTTTTAAATATTTTGTTTCAACATGCATATAAAGTTTATATTTGTAATAGGTTTAACATACCCGAAAACAAAACATATTAAAAAATAATAGATGCCAAAGATTATAGCATAATTAGATGTGCACAATTGGTGAAGGTTTTATTGTATTCTCTATATATACATTTCACTAAGGTTCAAATCACTTCTATGCACAATAAATAAGAGGAGTTAAGAACATGTCTTAGAAAGCTTTGGCAAATCAGTATCCCTCAATCCTTAACTCTTAACCAGAGAGATATTAACTTAAGTTACTATTCCCATGTCATGTCAAGTTATAATATTGATCTGAATCACACATAAAATCCTGCATGACAAAAAATGGAATATGTGAATTTATTCAAGTAAATAATTTTCTAAAAATTAAATAAAAATACTTTGTTTGCGTATCGTAAGTATGACATAAAGTGTTTGTCACCCCATTTGCGTGAGGAACAGTTAGATTGAACAGTCATTTGGGTTTTCTTTGAGTCATTTTAATTCTAAGCCACAATATCTATGCCCCGGACAAGTATAACTATGAAAACTCACAGCTACAATGGTATTATTGTTGCTTTAATATATTTGGCTCCTCCTCTTTACATTGTACATTTCTTGTCATAATTTTTCTAACGCAGGTGGCCTTCAATTTATTGTCCTCATTTTTTGAAATGTAGGTGGCGTTCAATTTATTTCAAAATTTGGAATGCAGGGATTAAAATTTTTAACTCACTATTAAAAATATGAAAGTATCAGATAATTATATTACTATAGAATGAGATTATTTTTAAAAAATATTATTGTCTTTTATTCAGGGTAATGATAAGGAGGAGGTGGATGAAAATTCAGCTAATCCTTCGTTTCAGTATTGTATCTGGTGCTCTGTTTTTGCCATTGCTTCATGTTGGCTCTCAAAACCGGTTTTGTCCTGTCGATTGGTGGGGAATGGTTAATTTGCACCTATTTTGTTTAATGGGGCTATGTTTCTCTTATTTTTTGCTCTCAGGGCATTTTTGGAATCTTTGCCTTGTTGTTTCCTGATATTCTGTTTTATGTGTAGTCTCTATATTTATATTAATATTTAATTTTAGGTTTTTTTTTTGTCTTTAAAAAAAACAAAAACAATTATCTATAATTTTTTATATAAAATTTAAGTACAATGTGATAAATAGTTGATAAGAATTTTTTTCTTTAAAGTAAAATAAATGGAAAAATCACTTCATATAGAAATATTTATTAAGTTTTTGTTTCGTGAAAGAGTTTTGAATTTATAAAGATGATTAATCAATTAAGTAATATAAATCATTATAAAAATTATGTAAAAAAATAATTAATGAAGTAAACTTGTTCATTAGGAATCTTATTAGACTTTATAGGGGAAGAAAATCTTTACTTATACTTCCAACATCATGAGATATTGCAGTGACATAATTATATTTTAACATGCAAAATCTGAACAATAGTAATAACAATAGTGACTTTATATTCTTATTTCTTTTTCTTTCATTTCATCTAAATAATGTAATGCTCATTTTGACACTTTTAACTTCTTGACAATAATAAAACAAAATGGACAAATTTTGCTTAACTAAAGTGAAAAATTGCACAAGGTTTTTCATAACGTAATGGTAAATTAGGTTAGTAATTTTAAGTTTTTCTCAATATAAAATTTAGGATTCATATTGTATAAACATTATCATCATCTAGAACATTAATTTGAAGAGGCAATAAAATATTGTTGTAGTGTTTACCTATAGCATGATTTTGTTACCAATTTTTTGTTCAATTATATGTTTGATTACATGTGTTTTTAGTGGTGAATTTAACAAGATTATTCAATTATTTTATTTTTTGTAATTATTTAGTAATCACTATTCATGTCTCTAAACAGTCTTTTGTAGAGCAAGCAGTCAAATGAATGCTTTCCTTAATAATAGATATTTGTATCTATTTGTAGTAATATGAATGTTTTTAGAGGGAAATATTAAATATGAGAGAAGAAAACATTTGTAGTCTATAAGTTTTTTCTTTTGATTTTTCTAGCTATGTTCAAATGATTTTTCTGCAACACTTTGATATTCAGATCTCGAGTTTAAGATAATACATATTACAATAAAATTCAATGACTTCTAGGTATCTATTTTCTCATTTTGAATTGGACAAAATCTCAGCGCCCCTCATGAATTGAAAATTTAGTAAGTAACATTGTCAAAGAATATACGTCATCTTTATTATCATTTGTGCCCAAAATAGTTAAACTACAACTCTTAAGAACTAGTTGCATAATTTCACTTTCACTAGTCTTCACAATTTATTCTCAATCTCTAACCTTCAATTTTTATCATCATCAAGAAAAATTTCAAATTATATTTTACACTTAATTAAAATTAAAAAAACATCTGTAAAAGTAAAATTTAAACACACGGCCCTTTTATATTTTTATCGGACAAGATATATAACATATTTTTTTATCAGACATTAAGTGAAAAAAAGAGGAATGGGTATCAGGTTAAACTTGCTTCATAAGAGTAAACGAAAACATCATAGATGTTATATAGTGTCACTGAAATTAACTTAGTAAACGTGCCTAGAGGAAGTAACAACTGATGCAAACTTATATAATAGCGATAATTACTAATCAATACACAAAATACAAACATATTAGAAATATGTCACTCTCGCCAGCTTTGTGTTTGCAAATTCAAATTCGATCAAGACTATTCGAATTATTTAATTAGTCGGCAGATTCTGCTTAGAACTAAAATGTCTGTAGATCAGACAAAACAAATTTAAATGAGTTTGCGCGTTTTGATATGTCGCAGCATCAAACAAAGTCATTCGGCAAACTATATGAATGGCATTTTATGCGAGTTGGGCGGCAAACGTTGTGTGAAACGTGTAGATCATCTTCCATACTTCTCCCTGTAAACCCAGTTACAAGATAAATATTATTTATATTTAAAAATAATATTTGGCTTTCTTATTATGTTTGTTGGTCCGGACTTGATTGTCCGTGCACTATGTTTGTAGTAACTTCTATATAATGTAGTGACATATAATATTAAGTCATCTTTGAAAAATATAAAATCCAATGGAGATGAGGGTGGTGTCAAGGGCTAGGGCGGTAAAAATTCTAGCAACCAATATTGATTTGTTGCTTCTGTTTTTGGCGTCTGTAATGGTATTTCTTAAAATGAAGATGGCGATCTTTCAGAAGAAGACGATGAGCTTCTCCTCGACATGCTACTGGGTGCTCACCTACTTACATGTCTCGAGTTTGAAAATGGCTCCAATGGCATTCTAGATTATAGGGTTTAGGACGAGTTGGGTGTCAATGTCATGCCCCCTGGGTCGCAGTAGTTTTAAAACCTTAGCCGCGCCAACCTCAAAACCTACTTGCGGACTTATATGAATAAGTATGACTAATTAAATAGATGCAAGGGGCAATTATAAGGAGGGCCTGCTCATACCAAGATGAATAAAATTAGATTGTTGACTGACCTACATATATGGAGTGCCACCCTTGGAAAGAAGAAAATTAACTTAAAATGTGTTTACAATTATTTATTAACAAGGTAGACTTTTAGAAAGGTAGCTTCATTCGAGCAAAGGCGTGTTTGGAAAGGTATATATAAAATTTGTGTTGGGAATCAAGAGGGGACCATCCTCATCTATTATAGAAGTAGAGCAGATCAGTCAAAAGGTAGAAATAGCATGATGGAATATGATAAAAATTTACTAGGTATATATGTATGTATGTATGAACAATAGTCTAAGGACTCAACAACCATTGTAATGACTAGGCATTGAAGAGGAAAGATCAACATTTGATAAAAGAAAGGAATTAGTCTTAGCATTATTAAATTAATATAGCTATATATATATATATATTGATATGAGTATTTCATCTACAACAAGGCTAAGCATTC